>NC_088891.1:14839568-15142599 GCF_037157495.1 Lathamus discolor
CTGTAATTGGTGACATACAGAGATTTTTAAAGTTGAAATTACATATACGCACCTGAGTGATGTACATGATTACTGCCTTTGTGTGACCCTCTAAATATAAATTTTACATCTTTAGATAAGTGCAGTGAATTACAATGGACTGGACCTCTTTGTACTTGAGTTTTTACGTTTGGTTCATGTGCATCCGATGTTAACATGTATATGTTAGATTCACTGGACTTTCACATCACTTGTGAAAGTTCAGTGAAGTACTTGTGTGTTGGTTTGGCTGTTGGGGTCTGTGGAATGGGCACAAAAGGACATGAATTTCATCTACTGTAGCCCTTCAGTTACGTGAGCATACCACATTTGTTCGAATTCAGATTCAGTGCAGTTCAGTTTACCAGTATTCCTAATTTTCTTAACATTATGTGGGCCATCCTTTTCCAAAGGAGTATGTTCTGCATTTTTAGTCCATGTGAACGCATACTGTGGAGCTGTATGTGGTGCTTATTCTGAGTTGTCCTATTACATGTGTGAATTTTCAGAATGCTCTCCATCTTGAAGGGAGGGTTGATATTTTTTTGTCTGAACCCAAGTCAGTAATAGTTCGTGTACAAATAGGGATATGAAGAGAGATTTGATGCCTTATTACTGTTTCACACAGTATGATCTGCAAAACACTTAAGTGATAGTACACTGAAGGGTAATAATGTTCTTTGTGACTGGAATATGAGAATTTCTTTCCCAGGTACTGAGTCATAGTTGTCCCTTTCAAAAAGGCAGAAACTGTTTTTTCATTTTTTGTTATTTTACATATTCAACAGAATTTGAAGAGTGTCTCAAGTATTTGATAATCCTTATAAAGGGTAACATTTTATTTTTAGTGGCTGAGCAGAGCTGGGCACTTACACAAATTTCATTGTGTTGGAGTATGAAAAAAGTGAAGTACAAAGTGAAGCAAAGTCTGAAAGCTGTTGCTAGAGCTAAAAGCAGTAACGGAAAGAGAGCCAAATGCTAGATTTAAGGCCAACAAAACTTAAACTTCAAGTCACCACCCAGAGAGGCGAGGTTTAAATTGGCTTGTTTTGGCAGTGCTTAAGATTCTAAAATACAAAAGAGAAAATGTGCTATAGTAATTTATAGAATCAACTTATTTGGCACATGGAACTGTAGACTTGTTTTGGCTAGAATTCAGAGTGTACTTAGAAATTTTTAAAGAGTCCTACTTTTTGTCTTTTTAATTACAGAAGAAACAGGGAAGGAAAAATCTTGGGTTTTGTTGCCATTTAGTTTCAAGTAATTTACTCTTCCTTTAAATTTTGGCTGGAATTCTAGCAAGTGAATGATACTGTGTGTGAGTGTTCTGGCACTGTTGAACTTCTGGTAACCTGTTTCTACCCTAACACTGAGCAGATTTGATAGCTTTAAGATTTTATGAAGCTTGTTGGTCTTTGTTGTAATTAAAAGATGCATTTATTCTGTTCTTTTTCTCACACGCTCATGTAGTAGCAATGGTCCAATAAAGCCAGTAGAGTTCCAAAGTAGACTGCAGGATTTTGTGCATTACCACACAGTGGTGTCTTCTCCCTCTTCCCCAAAGACATCACCATGTTTCTAGAGTATTGCCAGTCTCAGAGCTAGTGATTGCTTGGGAAGTGGTGGGCTGGCTTCTCTGGCCCTTCATGTGACTCTTACTCTGGTCTTGTCTGATTCTTGTGCTCTCCCCTTCATTTCTGCCAGTGCTGGTCATGTTCTGCCCCAGTGGTGAAATATTTCTATGATCTCATCTGGCCAGAAACCAGCAAGGGTTGTTTTTATGGTTCTGTTTTCTGCTAGTTTCTTCCTGAACGGGTGTTCTGCAGGACCTTGCAAAACAATGGTGCTCATATGAGGGAGGAAGACACAAAAGCCTTGTTATGGGCAATGGGGACAGCGAAGTGTTAAGGGAAGCAGGGTGGCCTCCTTTGGGGTGGCAGCCAGCCCTTAGTTGTTAGTAAGATAGGCTTATGTTTGCATACATAAAACTTGACTTATGAGCTGTTGTCTGGCAATGGTTCCTGCACCAAAATCTCTTCTGAGGAGCTGGGAAATGTTGCTTGGCTGTTTAAAGGCTTACTTCGGATGAGGAAGTGTTGTAGTGCTGTAGCTTACGTGTTAGCCAATGTGCTGGATGCTGTGCTGGCAGGAACCGGCTCCCTGCAGTGATAGGGAACGGCTGGAGAGTTTTCGTATCTTTCTATCCACTTCTTATTTTTACTCAACTGTAATATTAAACTTACAGTATTGGTTCTAATTCTAGTCTAAAATCATTAGTTTCTGTGTCCCAATGAAATATCCCTAGAAACTTGTTCTGAATTTTAAGGTCTAAGTTTTATAGGAATGAAGTTGTGAGACTTATTTGCTGCTTTTGTTAGGAGAGATTTTTAAAATATCCTGGGAGAAGGAATGAAAAAAATACCCCAGCCATCCAGTTATTGATGGCTACTTGCTTTTTTGTCTACAGACTATTCAAGTTAATGTTTGGAATTGTTTAATGAGGTTTTATTATTGTTGAAAGAATAATTACCAGGTAAGGGTGTTTTTCACCACAGAAAGGGTCTAACCGTATTTCATTGGCTTTCAGCATTTTCTAGCTATAACCTACAGAACTACTGTAACAGCATACTTTGAGAAGCAGGAGCAGATTTTTTGTTTATTTATTCAAAGTGCAACTTGTCCTCATTTAAAAAATGCCCTTCAACAGCAACAGGTATGTCAGTTCCAGCCGTAAGGTTGTTAAAAAACGAAGGCAATTTAAAGTAGAGGTACTTGAACATAAATTCCAGTTTTAACTTTTCCATCAAACTTCTGCTTCTGAAGTGTGTATAGTTTCTAAGTGTATTTTATTAAAAGTGTTTTAGCTCATGTAACACTTGTTACAAGAAAAGCATTGAAAACTCACATTTCTATAAAAAGTGTGATATTTAGGATTTAAGCCAAGGAGAAATTTTACACAGTCCAACCAGAGTATGGTGTATTATATGAAAGGTTAGCAGAAGAAATAGAAGGAAGAGCAGTGAAGTCTTCAAACAGGAGGAAAAAAATTGTGTCTTTTGGTTAAGAAGTAAAGTTGGAGAAATCTCGACATCTTTGCTAGCAAATGTAGGTATTTCTGGACTCGTTTCAACCAGACCCAGAGCCTTTTATTTTAAAGTGAGTGAGGGTAGTGCTTTAAGTTCTTTTAGAAATAGTTGGGTCCCTCTGCAAAATTAGCAGTGTTAAACTGTTGTCATTATTTTTCAGTATTTAAATAACGCAGTGCTGAAGGGGGGGCTTTGACTGCTCTAGAGTTGTTACTCCTGTGTAACTGACTAAATTATCTAAAGGTATAATTTTGTTGTTGGAAAGTAATCCTTCCAAACTTACCAGCTGTAGCAGCATGGATATACTAGCAGAAGAATGATAAAATGCACATGATCGTGAAGTGCAATGGAAATAAGTAGGTTAATACCATTTGGTTATGAAGGAAGAAACTGGTGAATACAGGTGTTGGGCGACTTAATACATCAGTGAGGTGTGGTAAGACACGTTGGTTCAATGGAAGGAGCAGCCTTCCTTTTAAATAGTGGGAACTCCTAACGAACAGAAACACTTTTTTGGGGGGATGAAGGGTAAACTAGGCTCCCTCAGACATCTCAGTTGCTGCAGTACTGCTGTGTATTAGTGCAAGCCCCATTAACATCAGGCAGCAATCTTCCTTCCACCTCGTTTGTTGATGTAAGAGACTGAACTGAATCATATCAGCTTTCCAGCATTGTGGGCACACCATCATTTACTGCCACTCACATTAAGGGAGCTGTCAACACAAGCCTGCCTGCCTGACTCAGAAAGCAGTTAACAACCCAGGCAGCAAGGAGTTTGATTCAGCAAATACTTGGGCAGATATAATGGTATCTGGGAAATTTAGAGGCAGATTTCTCTCCTTTGACAGAGAATGTCATGTTTTCTTACTTTGAGAATGAGGCTCAAAAATACCAATAAAATCCCTGTCGCAGAAGTGGTTGGAAGAACTGTCTCAGTGTTGAGGGAAGAGGTTTGAAGGATTCTTGGGGCTTTTTGTTTGTTTGGGTTTGTTGTGGTTTAGGGTATTTTTTTAAGGTGTCTGAGGGCCCTGCTGGCAGCACAGGCTGTGCCAGGTCTCCATCGTTTGTTCAAACTGGATTCTGCTTATGGCTTTTGGAAGTAATGGAATTACTGAGAACTGTTGGTTTTGGACCTCTGCTAAAGGAGTATCTGGCAAGAGCTTTATTACGTTCAAGCCAGCTTATGAAGGGGAAGCACCAGTTAGTGCGCAATGCATCCTGGAAAAAGTAGTTTTTGACACTGTAGGCTAATGTTAACTTCATCAGCTCGGATTCTTGGCTGTATAAATGCAGATAAAGAGGCTTCTTGAAAGTTTTTAATAGTTTAAACCTTTTATTATTTTCTTCCCCCCCCTCTATGCCTAAAATAATGGAAGAACACACATTTGGCTTTGGGCAGAGGTTTTACTGAGGGAATAGGTGCTAGCTTCCCTTGGACAAACCAGCCGGGCATGTTATTGTGCTGTAGGGCAAATGGTAAAGCCCTAACCTTGCAAAAGCTTCTTTCTTGGATGAAAATGAAGTATGGAGGCTTTCCTCTTGATTTTTTGGGAAAAAAAACCAAACAACCAAAACCAACAAAAACCCAAAAAGAGCAAGATGAGTGCTCCAGGTTGTAATAATTCCTAAGTCAATATTTGCTATATTTATTCTATTGTTTTTTCACATCTAGCATTGAGCTGGCCTACCATATCTCTGGCTTAACTGAACAAATGTGCTGTGCTTGCATTTATCCATTAGGCGTTCCTCCCTGTTTAAATACTGACCAGATAAACTTTGATTTGGAGTTAAAAGATGATGTCTGATGCTGACGTGTTCATATAATGGACACTTTTCCCAGCTGAATTGAAAGAGCCAGAATTCTGTTAAGAATTGTGTACTCTTTTGAGCAAATAATCGTAAGAAATCTTCTTTTAAAGATAAACCAGGGGGGCAGTGGTGGGGAAGAATCGGGGTTAGGGTTGGGTAAACCTGAAAATCTTTCAAACTACTTTGTCTTCTACAAGTTTTCTTTTACGATAAACATAAGATGTTAGTGTATTGATGTTTTAATGTGAGATGCCGGGATGCTGTGCTGCTGTTAATAGATAGATGTTAGATTTCAGTGGCGTAGGGTAGCCAAAAAATCGGATGCAGGGATACTGTATGCATTAGCGAAGTATAGGCTTTCTTTCACATACTTTTAGGAAATGGCTTGGTCTAGATCTTTTGAAGATCAGAATTCTGTGATCTGGACTGCATATCTGTAAATATCTTTGTTTCCAGTCATAGAAATTTAAATGTGGCATTTGCATTTCCCTGTCTATACTGTATTGTATATTGCCATTGTACTTTAAGCTCAAAATCAAGGCTCAACTAGGATGGAAGGTCTTTGTGTGATACTTTATTTCTCCTCTGGTTCACCTACATGAACTCAGAAAAACAAAGTTCATGACATTTCTCACAAATGGATCATTTCAGTTCCTTTCACCTCCTTCTTTCTCTCTCCCTAAACACAAACACACACACACCCCCCACACCCCTCCCAACTGCTTGGTATATCAGAGGGTCTTTTTTTCCTTAAAGGGTTTGAGTGTTAATTAATGCATTAGTGATAATCTAAATATCAACAAGTACTTTTAATTTGGTACAATTGGATGATTTTAATCATACATGTGCGTGACAATCATCAACACTATGAAGGAATGCTGATAGGTTGATCTTGGAATTTGTTTTCGAGAGGGTCAGAGTTTGCTGGATGCAGTAAATGACTGAAAGCACTTTTTCTTAATGTTTTTAGACACGTTGTTAGAAAAGCTGTTAGACTTGCAGTGTTTTCTTTGCTCATGAGGATTAGTGCCTCAGTTACACACTGTGTAACTCGGGCTGTATTGTGTTCTGGTGCCTGAATTGGCTGTTTTCTGTACTGTTGTAATACAGTTGGTAACAGTGGTTGTTGGCTGTGGGGCTATATTTGAGTATTTTTGGCCTGGTGTGTTCAGTCTTCTGACACTGGCCTTGGTTTGTTTTACGTATAAATAAAAATATGTATAAATATATGTATATGTATAGTAAAGTGTGTGGTTATTTAAAGCTGTTGAGTCATAACTGAAGTAACCACAGGAAAATTTGCCAGTTGAATGGATTATTATGGCAGCTAATATTGTAAAGCTGAGGCTTGCGTGTTAGAGCTTTTCAGTCTGATACTTCATGGTTCAATACAGAGGGGCGAATAAGCAGTATGATGCAATTTAATAGCAGTTTAGCCGTGTGTGTTCACATATGAAGAAAAGGTCTGGCTTGTATCCCTGCTAAAGGCTGGATCTCTAAGCTGGTTTGCTGAATTCGCATCTGTAACCAGAGAGGTTTCAATTTATAACTGTGTCTGCACACGTGTAAATATAATATACATGAACATAAGCATTTTAGGTGTTGGGTTCCCCCCAAGAGTATTAAAGCATGTATTTATACAGGGAAACTTTTTTTTTAAACTAATTTAGATGCTTGATTTTATATTTTCATCCTTAATTGTGCTTGTCTGAATAAACATACACAAATGTATAAATATATTGCATACGGCGTATTACATACAGTATTGTAAGTATGCTCTCCTCTTTGAGCTGTACCTGATGTAGTTTTTCTGGCAGGTTGAGTGTAGCAATATGGGGTTTTCTGCTTTAGTACAGTTTGGGTGGGAAATGCCGGTTCCAGTGTTATTTTTGTGCAGATTGTATTGTATTTAAAGTGTTCAGGTCATACCAGGTCACTTGCTGTGTTTGGTGATGTGATTTAGAGTCTGGAAAACAGAGTAAGAGGAAGGAGAAGCAGGTTACTTCTGACATTGCTGTAAGAGCACTGCTATTACAGGAATTAATAACCTAATGTTGTTCTTACAGAATACATGGGCCTTATTACAAGAAATGAATAGGATTGTTTCTGAAATTAAGTAAAAAGTACTAATGGCTTTTTTTAAATAGCAAATTATATTTAGGTTATGAGTGGAAACAAATCTAAAACATACTTTGCAGTTATACAGGAACTCTATTAGCAGTACTGACTTTTTATGTTAGACACTGTTAAAGTAAATTAAATCTTTCATCAGTTTTCCTGAAACAGCATGATTTTTTCCCATTTTGTTCTGTCTTTATACAATGTAAGTATTGTTGTATTAGAAAAAAATCTTCCAAGTGTACACCCCAAAGTTTTATTATTCTTGCAAATAATTTTCTGTATGAAATACAGGTTTTAAAAAGCTTTCCATAAAGAGTTAATGCAATTTGCTGATACATTTTAGGATCCAACTAATTTTTAACACCTGTCAATGCTAATTTTGGTCTGTTTTTGCTGTTACTCTGGCAAGATGTGTACTTGATGTACATTTCTCCCATTTGAATAATTTTGTTCTGCTGAAGTTTTAATTGTGATTGCTTATTCTGGGGATAGAAATTAACTTTGTATAGCATATCTTATTGCCTATTCTGAAAATAATTTCCACAATAACTGGCATAGCGGATGTTTATTCTTTGCTATGTCAGATAATCGTGCTCTGGGATTCTCCAGGATAAACAAAGTTTCAAAAATACAGATTAATTTATTTACTACTAATAAGAATCTCTGTTGCTATTTCAGACAGTTCTTACAAACTGATCTTTACAAAGAAAAATATTCCAATGGAAGCTAATGTTTTATGGGTAATAATTGAGATAACTGATGCCTCCTCAGGGTGGCTTCAATCCCTGCAGCGCTTCATTGAGCTTTTAAATGTCTGCCATTAGAGCTTGGTAGTTAACAACCTCAATTCTCATGGTTATAAACCTGACTGGGCAGGTGGGGAAGGATATTGAAAGTAATGGTTAGGCCCCAGGAGAAATCTCACTTTTAGACCACACAATGGATGTAGGTATTTGATCTGCAACTCTGGGGCTTCATACAGGGAGGAGAGCAAGCAACATCATGCAATTGAATAAAAGTATCTCAGGAAGTTTCCTGAAGGAATTGTGGAGTCCAGTTTGTACCAGACAACTCTGACTCAAGATAGTGTTTGTGACATATCCGTTGCACTTCCATTAGTCTTCTCTGGGGCAAAAGGTATAAGAAGAGATACTGCCACTGGTGCTTCTAAGAAGAAGTTCTTTTACTGGGAGGAACTTTCCATTTTGATCCGGACTTTACATTTTTATGCTGTAGGGCAATCGTTACATTCTCCAAGAAGCAGTATGGATTGAGATTAGATCTCTTTCTTCACCCTTCCTCCCGCCTTGCTTGAAGTACTTCCCCATGCCTTTCCTTTGGGGGTGGCTGGAGAGAAAGCCCTCTATTTATATAGTTAGAAATTGAAGTGGTTTGCCTTTTACCTAATTATAATGTTGCATCTGAATTTATCCCAGTGGCACTTCAGTGGTTAGACTGTTGATAGGTTGCCTGGGTTTCATTTCTCTTCACAATTTGATTAATGTCCTTAGCTTTGTATATTTTAAGCCCACCAAATGACATCTATTGTCAAGCTGCCTTTGGTTTTGGGCAGTGTCCCCTGTCTTCCCTGCCCCTTTGCTGGTAATAAATGTGTGGAACTTTTATCTTTTCTTTACTAGTTTATCTGATTTGCAAATTTCAACTACTGTTTTAGAATGGAAATCATTATGTTACTAAAAATATTAAGTGTAATATAAAGTGAGAAATATTTTCTGTTTGGAAGCAAGAAGAGGCTGAGAAATAGTCTTAACCTATTGAAATTTAAATTTTTTAATTGAAGTAGTATTTCTCCATCAAATAATATTTCTCTTTGCATCCCCTTACTGGAAATTCTAGACCTGAAATACAGTTTTAGGTAATAAGTTGTATCATCCTTCACAATAGACTTTTTACAATACAGGGTCTAATGGTAGATTGATTTGTTTGGGTGTCTAAGATGCAAAATACGATCAATGTTGTTATGGTTTGTGCTCTTGGTTTTTTTTGCAATTGATTTCAGTTGTTGAATCTTATCTAAAGGAATATTATTACTCTGAAACAAAATTGGATAAAGAAGCTATGAAAGAGAGAAACTCATACCTTGAGTACCTAGTATACAATCTACAATGTGATTTTTTTTTTGTCATATCATTTATTTGATCAAGATCATAGCAGATGGTAACCCTATCTTGTGTACACGAACACGAGAGCCTGTGTCTCTTGAAATAAGTTTTAAATATGGTTGTCTTTGTTTTATACGAGCAAGAGCAACAACTTTCATTTCAGTTTGATTGTAAGATCCAATTTTTTTATTAGATAAATGTTTGGACCTGTTTCTTCAGAATGAATGCATACATAGAAGTAATGAGGCAACAGGTTTCTTCAGCTTTTCCTGTAGAAGAGCTCGAAATGCTCACAGCGCCATATTTTAAAGTGACATAAGCAAAGCCTTTTTAGAGTTCAGTGTATAAAGTCGGAAAACACCCTCGTGACTGGCCTGTCACACTCAAGGTGAGTGAGGAACACACAGTCTTTCCTGTGCCGTGGCTGGGGTCCTAGGCTGGGGCTGTTCTCTGTCTGCAGGGCTGGCCAAAGGCAGGGGCAGTGTCCTGCCGGCCCTACCTGGCACAGCAGCAGGGACTGCATTGGAGGTGCCGGGTAAACCAGGCCAGCCACAGGCTGCCAGCTAGGTCTGCTCAAACAGAGATCAAGCGTACCGAATTACCCCTAGTTAAACTGTGGCCTGTCTGCTGTACAAGTAGCCTGTTTTGATTGAGAACTATGAAATCAGCTCGAGCTATTTCAGTTGCTTTCCATTCTCAATGCCTACAGAAAAAAGGAGGTGGAGTTAGAACCTCATTATACTCTTGTCTACCTGACTGCATGTATCTGTGTTTATAGCATACAGTTATTATATTTCCCCCTTCTTGGCATTGCTAAACAGATGGAGATATTGCAGCCTTTCCATGTGCAGCATGGTTTTCAGTGCTCTGCTAACTGTCACAGCTTTCCTGTGCCCTTTAACATCCATGAGGAATTAGTGGATACTGGAATTGGACACCACATTTCCGTGTGGAAGGGGTTGTTGAAGGCGATGATTCCCCTAGTTCAATTCTGTTTTGCATTTCTCAAGAAAATGCTTTAACCCTTTGATGACACTTTTTTTTTGCTTTGAGACTGTTGAATTTATTACCAGAGCTGACCCCTGTCTTCTTTCTTAGTGAGTGTTTTCCACTCTCCTCCCATCTGGAATGCGTATTTTATGGTCCTGGTGCATTCCTGTGGAGCTACCTTTAGCTGCATTAAACTGTGTGATGTTTGTTTGTGCCCAGCCTGTTAAGAGTTTTTTTCCTGGGTCTTTGTCTCTTGCAGCATTTGATTGTTTTTCATGTGTCATCACTGGAAAATACATTAGTGTACCAACCAGGACAGGTTCCTTGAACATCACCGTAGATATGTATCTAATGCCCTGGTTGAGGGTTGCTGGCCAATTCTCTGCTTGTTTGGTGTGTGCTATGCTGATGGGTACTGAGGGCCGCAGCAGCTTTGTTCCAAGTCAAATCCAGATGTCAAGCAGCGGGAAGTCAGAGTGCTCGTGTTCTGTATGCAGTGAAATTCTTTCTCTTAGCCTTCAAGGAGCTTCTAAAATGAGAATGTGTGTGCCGTGTGTGCAAATTCTGATTAAAGGGTAGGTCTAGATGCAAGCCTGTTTGGCGCATGTAGAAGAAGAAAAAATGCTGCCTGAGAAGGAGGGGAAAGACACCTGGCAGGAACAGGAAGTGTGTTGGTGCTGCTCAGTACTCCAGCTAACCGTACTGGGCTTTTTTAGAGAACCAGTTCTGGGCACTATTTAGAAATCAGTTTTCCTCCCTATCTTTAACTGTTACATTTTGGTTTAGAGCAATTTCTTAAAAAAAATTTATTTGCATAATTCAGATTTAGAATTCTGAGAGTTTTTAGCTATACATTTGCTGGTTAGCAGAATTTTAACGTGGGTCCTTACTCCCCACTGACTCAAAGTTTTGAATGATAACACGTTTTACTGGTCAGGGGCCATGCATCTACACACTCTTTGCCATAACCATTATCTGCTGACGTGTTTCCTAAATGGGTTGGTATAATGTACTGTGTCTTTGACTTTCCCAAACACTTTGTCTTGCAGGAAGATATCTTTCTTCCTCTCTCCACTATATGTCTCTTTCGAAATTAAAGCACTGGCAGACTTGTTATGATGATCACTGGATTAGTAGCGCTGTTGTTTCTGTCAGAGAAGAGTCAGTTGTGCCAAAGGATTACTTTTGCCTTTGTCAGTGCCAGCCACGACTTTTTACTCAGCTCCTGGACCAGTTACAATGAAACAACAACAGTGCTGTCAGCTGCAAGGCAGCGAACTTCCACGAACTGCTGGCTCAATGCAGTGGTGGTTTTGCATTTCCAGCCGTGAGGATCTTTCCTGCAGTACACAGGTGTCTGTAGCTTTCAGCTGGGTGATTGTGCTGTACACCCCGTTTAACAAGCCTTCTGCAGGCTTTGTCAAGACAGTATTTTGTAGCTTCAAAAAATACATAAAGAAAAAATTATTAGAATTTCATAAAGAAAACTTCATAAACAGAAAAATATTAGCATACTGTTACTCCACAGGTAGTTATTTACACGGTTTTTCTTGCATTTTATTTTGTAGTGTGGCCAGTCTGTGAGGCATGTATGAAAGTTTTGTAGGTTCAGTATAAAATAAGGGTTTAGGGATTATAGATGGGGTAACTTGCACTCAGCATAAAATTGTGACACTTTTTTCTTATTTATAAATTACTACTTTATAAAGCTTCATAAATACTTCATACTATACATCACATAAAGAATTTATGCTTTATATCGAAACTCCTATGAGTTTGAGTGACAGGGAAATAATGAGTTGTTTGTGCAGGCCAAAGCATGTGGAAGTCTGCAATTTAGGATGGAAGTGCTCCTTCCTGTTAAAAATACCTTGTGACACAGATAATCAGGAACTTGATTACTAGAATAGTAACCTTATCCTGTATGAATTGGTTACAGGAATTCAGATACTTTTGCAGTCAGTTGTTTTGGAATGTGGTTTAAAGATGGTTTGACCTATTAATTTTAATAGAAAGTAATTAGAGAAATTTTTGGTAACAGTGTTTGTAATTGTTGGCTAAAACATGGGATATAAATTATATGTGTATATACAGGGGATATTTATTCTGATACAGAGTCTAAAGAACTCCCTGTTTTTTCGTTCCCCATTCTCTTTTGAGCTGCAAGCTGGATTTGCATAAAAGGAACCGATTCTAAAAGAACCGTTACAGATTCCTGTTTTACTAGGGTAGACACCATGAGTATCTGTGGTGGTTGGGACTTTTTTTTTTAAGCCATTGACATATAACCAGTCTATCTTGCTTCCCCCCCCCCCCCTAAAATATCTTGCATGTCACATAAAGAACAAGCACGGGAAATAATTTTGCACGTATTACAATACTTATGCAAGTCATGAGAGGAAAAAGTTGATAACAAGTATACATTTCACAGTATGTGCTGCAATATTTGCTGCTTAAGATGAAGGATAAATCAGGCTGTGCAGAAAGCCATGCTAACATTGCTGTGCTTGTTTTGTTACTGATGCTAATTTCTTATGGATTGGGTAGGGCAGACACTGTAGATTGGCAAATCATCTTGACTTTTTATGCTCCTGTTTTCAGCAGCTGCAGGTGTCCAAATGAGTAGGTTGCTTTGTAGCCAGCTTCATTAACAAGGAAACTGTTCATCTTAAGTTTTGCTTTTAGAAATACTGCTTTAAATATATGGAAGTGGATGAATTTGCTTTCAGGTTGCATCAGAGAACATTATGCTTTTGCTGTCTTTTCTAATAGGCCTGTATTTTTCTTTTTATTGCTAGGTATGGATGAGCGAACAGGTGCCACATCCTGGGGAACAAGTGGTCAGCCAAGTCCTTCGTATGAATCTTCAAGGGTAAGGTTTCCACGTAATAATTCATAGGCAAAGTATGTGGGAATGTGCAGTGAAAATCAGCAAATGATTTGGCAATGTTTTTGAGGGGTAAGATCCTTTAAATGACAGATTAGCATCTTTTAGAAACTTTGATATGTTGCTGTAGTGATTCAGATTTCTAAGGCTAAAAGTTATAAAGGTTAAGAATTTCTGAAAAGACGTAACTGTATACTTGAATGATGAATATCTGTTTTATTTACCTTATGGTCGGAAAAGGAAAATATAAGTCATTACTTACTCGGGTGCGTTTATTTGCAAAGCATAGGGAACACTTTCCATTATCATTAGCCAGCTATAGGGTGTGTTTGTCATGTCAGAGAGTGGCTTTTCTCTTTAAATACCTTTCTTCTGTTCCCATTCCAGCCTCATCCATCCTGGTTATTGAGCTAAAGGTTTTTGATAGTATCTAAATATCCTAAAATAATACTGCCTTTTAAAAAAACAACTCAATGGTCAAAAGCAAGCTTTCTCCCTTGTAAATCACACTCTCTTTCATATTCTCAATTTTCTTTTTATGAATAGCTACTCCCTGAAAAGCCAATGAGCTAAGTACCTAATGAATAAATTATTAGAAATGCACAGCAGAACTGATGGGCCTAGTCTAAATAATCTGTTGTGATTTCAGTACTTGTGAGCCAGAAAGCTGTGTTAGCTCTTTTGCAGCTTTCTTTTGCTGTGGAATAAAGTGGATAGTCTGCAAGGTCTTGTCCAGCTCACTGGATATTGTTAAAGCTGCTTTCTGACTTGGGAAGAAAGCATTAGGAAGATTTTATCATGAAGTCCTCATTTTTCCATTGATCTTGGTAAATAAATTATAATAAAAAAATAGGAGACCTTTGTGGTTGGTGGAAGTATTTCTGTGAAACATAGAAAGTAGGCATTGTTTGAAAACATCCTATGTAATTTGATGAGCCTTTAGATGCTTTTTCTACATTTGAACTGGAATCTTATTACGCAGCTTTAAGTAAGTCATATTATTTGGTGTTTTGACACTCATTTATGATGTTGCTGATCAATTTAAATCAGTCATAAATTAAGATGACCTAACATGATTTTGAGCTTGTAATTTACTAGCTATATTAATCACTTTTCTTCTTAGAGGATCAGCCAGCTAACATTCCAATATTGTGAAGTCAGGGTGCTGGGTGTGTTCTTACTATTTGGGTTTGGTTGTTTTGTTGTTTTTTTTTTTTTGTTGTTGTTTTTGGGTTGGTGAGGTTTTTTTGTGTGTGGGGGGAGGTGTTTTCTGTAACAGAAAATTAAGAAATTCAAACGCTGATCAAGAACTGAACCCTCCACAAACTATACCATTATACCCTAAAGCTGGTAATAAAAGCAGATGTTAGTGCTCTAACAGAAGTTAGAACCATAGAAGAGGTTGTTGCTATTTGGGATGTATCATTAAGAAAAGCAAGTGTAAATGTAGGTTTGCCTTTAGCCCTGTGGAAGACTTCAGGAAAAATAGATCTTAAATTCTTACACAGGCACACACCTGACCGTGTAACTTGAACTTAATATAGTATAAGTGAAAGAAAGGGGTGGTGGGGGTGGTTCAGGGTGAGACGGGGGGAGGAATTACCTCCCAGCAAACAATTTTTGCGGAATCGTAATTTATGATAGCACAGTTTCAGCTAAAGACAGTTGGATTCTAACCAAACTGAGTATATTGTTAAGAGTTGATGGAATCTATCCCCAGAATTTTATTGAAGCATTTGTTTCTCTGCTAAGTGCAGAGGTTTTTCTCTTACATCCAAGTAATTTGAGATGATGCTGAGAGTTCATTCTGAAGCACCAATTATTTACAGCTTGTGATGGTTAAAGGATTTTCTTGAAAGCAAATATGTTCATTTTTGTTTAAACTGGAGCATACAGTTTTAATAGGTCTTCCTTAATTCAAACTAAATAAATTATAAATTATGTTTAATTTTAGACAATTGGTAGTTAATGCTGTCTGATTTTTTTTCAGAAAGTTACAGACTTTGAAATTCCTGACATGTAGATTGATTTCCCTACTTGTATTTGTGGCTGAATTTAATTATTCTATAGTATAGCTTTGTGTGCATCATTATAAAATTTAGAGAGAAAACCAAATACTTGCATGCAAACTCTCTCGATTTATAAACTAAAAATGAAATAATAAGGTTCACTTCTTCCCTCTGTCTCCCAAAACAGTGTTTTGTGTTCTTTGCCTTCTTTTTTAAAGAAAAAAAAAATAAAGGATTTGTTCCTGTAGTATTGAGGTGGTAGATTTTTCTTCATTTAAGCAAAAAAATCCCCTGTCAAAAGGCAGCAGAAATGATGGGGGACAGCACCCCAATAGTCCTAAATCCTAGTGAAAGGTTATTATAAGTGGAGTATCTCTACAAGTGTCTTTGTACATTGATTTTCTTTTTGGAAAACCTGCTGAATGAGAAATTCAAGAGCAAGCCTTGTGTTAGATTAGACTGCCCATGAAATTTCTCCATGGGGTCAGTTTAGCTCTGAGTTGTTGGCTCACAGTCCTTGAAGGTTCTGATCTGTTTGGCAGCAGTTCCTGGTGGGATCGCTGACCAGGTAGCGGATGCTGGTAGGTTTAGGTTTTCCTGAGACACCAGTGTGGTTGGGTTGTCTTAGGAGGCATCAGCCTCTGATGCCGGGCTTTAAGATTACAAAACATGTGCATCTCCTTCGTTTATGTAGGATATCATCTTCATGTGGTGAGGAGTAAGTCCTATCCCACAGGGTCAGGATTGATATTATGCAGCATCAATGTGAAGTGGCTATCCAAAGGAATTCAGAGAGTTTGGCTGATGAGTATCATCTTTGCCCAGGCCTTCAATACACTTACAAATTTGATGGGGTCGAAAAAAAACTAACACAGCAATTTTCTCTAGAGGCCCTGCATGAAGCAGTAAAGAATGGTTGTCTGGGATATTGTTTAAATGACGACAGTTTTATTTTAAAGAAAACTGAATTCCTTTCACAGGAAAACTCCATTCCGGTGTTTTCCCCAGAAGTCATGAACAGTAGAAATACATACAGTGTGTGTACAGAATTGGTAATGCTTAGGAGGCACAAATTTAATTCATCCCATGGCCATGTTCTTTTGCAAACGTAGAACAAAGGAAATTCTCTTCTGCATTGAAATTGCTGTAAAAGCGCTGGACTTCATTTACCAGTCTAAATGAAGTTCACGTGCATAAATTTGAGGTAAGATGTATGGTCTTTATTTTTTGATTTTCTTTCAACTAATGGAATGCTTTGCACTCCTGGCTCAGAGTTTTGAATAAGGTCTGCTACTTCATGTGCTGCCAGATTGGATGACTTTGAGGAAAAGCTGAAATGAGTGTGTGGGTCTATATTGTAAGAATATAGATCAGATTTTCTCGGGACGCAGGGCACGTGATACACAGCCTTTTATGTTCCCATGTTATTCCTTGTAGTTAACATACAGAGTTTATAGAATCATAGAATAGTTAGGGTTGGAAAGGACCTCAAGATCATCTAGTTCCAACCCCCCTGCCACAGGCAGGGACAACTCACACTAAACCATCCCACCCAAGGCTTCATCCAACCTGGCCTTGAACACTGCCAGGGATGGAGCACTCGCAACCCCCCTGGGCAACCAATTCCAGTGCCTCACCACCCTAACAGGAAAGAATTTCCTCCTTATATCCCATCTAAACTCCCCCTGTTTCAGTTTGAACCTGTTACCCCTTGTCCTGTCACTACAGTCCCTGATGAAGAGTCCCTCCCCAGCATCCCTATAGGCCCCCTTCAGGTACTGGAAGGCTGCTATGAGGTCTCCACGCAGCCTTCTCTTCTCCAGGCTGAACAGCCCCAACTTCCTCAGCCTATCTTCATACGGGAGGTGCTCCAGTCCCATGATCATCCTCGTGGCCCTCCTCTGGACTTGTTCCAGCAGTTCCATGTCCTTTTTATGTTGAGGACACCAGAACTGCACACAATACTCCAGGTGAGGTCTCACAAGAGCAGAGTAGAGGGGCAGGATCACCTCCTTCGACCTGCTGGTCACACTCCTTTTTTAAGTAAGTTATAATTGTATTACATGTTCAACTTGAAAATTCAGTGCTTTTTTTCCATAATTTCAGTATAGAATGGTATTCTTGTCCTAATTGTTCTTACTGCTTGCCTGTTCACAGGAAAATGGCAGTCTTCATGGAAAAAGCTCGGACCTCTCCACAGACATAGAAAAGTTGAAACCTCAAGAGGTACCATTTCTTTTTTTTTATCGGGAGTGTGGTAATTTATTTTTAAATCTGCTTGCAGCCTGCTACTGGGGTTTTACTTTAAAGGTCACAATACATGGACCAAACTATTTAAGAATTTAAATTGTTGTCACAGTATTGGCTGGGATTTCCAAAGGCACATGAAGATAAGCAATTTCCAGTTAGATAGAATTGGAATTTGGTGATAGTTAAGTACATACCTGTTAAAGCTAATTAAATGAGATGGTGGAAGACTGGCTAAAGGAGATCTTCCTTTCCCAGCTCCTGGTGAAGGTCTGTTCAGGTCAGTATAGATGGTCTGATTGTGTCCAGCAGTGATGCTTAAGGAAGAGTGCAAGTATAGGTCAAATATTTTGCCATTTTTACTGTCATACTCTACTGAGACACGCAGTACTTGGGGGCTTAGGAGGTTTCCTGGGCAGAGCTGACCGTTTGTACGTTGTTCTTACAGCTGTTGGTGGAATTGTTCTCTGCGAGTTGTGATTTATTTTTATTTTTTTCCTGACTTTGCTTACAGTTTTGGCAATAATTACAAGTGTTTCTTGGCAAAAATATCGATGTTTTAGTCTTAAGCGTGCTGATCAGTGATTTCACTGATTTCCGCCATGTTCCTGTGTTCTAAATATTAATGATTGGCTGTTACTGATGTGCTTAATTTTGGTTTTTTAAACAAACCTCTTTATTTTACATGCCACTTCTGTGTCTCTCCTCTCCTCAACCAAATTGAAGAATCCCAGTCTGTTGGTACCTGCTTGAATAGTAACTTCTCCTAACCTGTGGTTAGTTCTTGGTGCTGTTCTCTGAATTTTTCTGCTTTTTCTGAATAACCCCAAATTTAGGGTGTTTATGACTGCTTGTACTAGTAGAGATGAGGGTATACCATCAATTTCTGCGTGACATAGTAAAGCAAGAAAGGAACAGAGAATGAAAGTATTAAGTCTTGATACTTTGACCATCACTGAGCTCTGATGTTTCAAGAACTGTATAGAAAAAGATGCTTTTCTTACATTGTACAGTTGTTACACATCGTTATGACATTGAGTTATTTTTTACCACGTTCATTTTGTGCTCATTTACACCAGACTCTGCTGTTTTATTACCAGTTACATGAAGAACTTGATTTGCAGTTCTGCACCAAGGGTTATTTTAGAATGGGTTTTGGGCTGAATACATTTTTTGGGGAAAAGTGGGGAAAACACATTGGTGACTTCACTGTGAAAACTGGTCATATATTCCTGAGCTTGGGGTGGGGTGTTCATGTATTTTAATCTTGTGGTCAATAATTAATTCACAAAAGCTCCTTCTCTTGTTTTCTATATAATTTTATTTTAAGAGTCTCTGGTAATACTGTATTAAAAGCTAACAAACTCTTATTTCAGTGGTGTTTTAAACTAATATTGAAGGCTGAGAACCCCTGCAAACTTGAGAAAACTTTGTGAGAGCCTTGATTTTCGTTACGTACTAGTTAAACAGTGTTGTAAAGCTGAAAGAACAGAGCATTTTAGTGTAGAGTTGGCTGTGACAGTCTTAAATTTGTGGAAAGGTGCAAGGTGAGACATCAGGGATTTCTGTGAGCAAAATCTTTTGTTAGAAAAAGGAATAACTCGAAAATGTCTCTTGTGGGAGAAAAAGTAGGAAAACTTTTTTTTTTTTATATATATAGTTGTTCTCTTTTTAGAGGGAACTGTTTCGGAGTGGTGATTAGCAAGTCAGGGGAATTCTGCGCAGTGCTGATGGTCTCCTTATCCTTGAATGATTATAACGAAGCCCATATACAAAACCATGTCACTGTTTTCTGTTGCTTGTGGTGCTTGTTATTCTTCCAGCTCTCCAAGCTCGCTTTTACTTCTATGTATGCAACAGTGGTGTTTTTTTAGTGATTGTCTTCCGGTTGATGTATGGAAGTCCCTCCCTTAGCTAGGTGATGTATTTTTGCACGTGTTCATAATCCCTTGCATTAGAAGGGTAGCTGGCTCTTAGTGTTTGTTGCAGAGGACCGTAAAGCTGCTTTGTGAAAGCCTTGCTCTACTGAGCTCTCTGAGGCCAATTCTGAGGTGCTTGAACCAAGTGGCATGTTTGCTGCATTGCAGCATATGAAAATTTCATCTTCCTGTTGTGAGATGATTCTGAACGTTTTAGCTTTCCTACTTTATTTGGGAGTTGTAAATTATACTCATAATGTAGCAACAGAATAGTGTTGCCATGTTTTTTGGGATATACATTGCCTTTAATTAAACATCTACCATAGTTTTTATTGCGTCCTGGCTAATGATTGCTTTTATTTCATGAAGAATCCTGCTTTCTGAGGTTTTCTTCCATTGTTTTGATTTTGTTGTAACGTCTTTGCAATAAGAGGAGCAAGTTGTTTTTTAATCTGTTTAGATTGCTATCTGCAAACCAGGCAAATCTAAAAATATTTTTCGTTAGATGTTTCCTTGCTGAATAGTCTTTTTACATAAAGACACATCATTTAAACCAATAAAAAATGTAGCGTAAATTAGCTGAGGTTGTTCTCTTCCAAAATCTGAACGGTGAGTGTTTTAAGTATCTTCCACCATGTACATTGCACTAAAAGCCGAGTGCATTTTGAGCTGATTTAACACAGAAGGTAGGTTCAGTACTGAGTATGCAGTTTATCCTTCTTTTCATTTACGTAACTCTGCTATATATCTGCTTGAAGCCAGAGTTGAACAGATCAAGATACCACTACTAGATTTAGATGGTTTTGTAGCATTAGTCAACAGGTTGTCAACAGGTAATGCCCTGTGTTGTATGTAAAATACTCAGACATAAATTGGAACCTAAATACTGTATGCCTCAACTATTCTTCCCTCCCCAGAAGTACTTTTCATTTATGAAGAAGTCAAAAAATAGTAATGAGCTAGCAGGTTTTGAGATAGTATTTTATACCTCTTAATCTCATGTACTTAGCAAGAAAGGAGGCTGTTAAAATAGCAAAACAAGAGGGATACAGAAATACAGTAAGTGTTATCAGATCTGTTGTATCTGTGTCCTTTTTGTCTCTGGTGGTGTTTGGTTTTTTTGTGGGCAATGGAGATTGTTTGGTGGTTCTTCTGGTTATTTGCTTTTCTTGAGATATTTCATAAGTAAGCAGATGATTCAGTGTAAAATCAAAGGTAAAATTATATATTCCATATTCAGTGCACAGCACATGTTTGCAAATGCAGCTTGCTTTGTAATCTGATTCATTGGGCAGCACTTCTCAAAGCAAGTTCTGACATGTAAGTTCTGAACGCTTTAGGTAGGTTTTTAAGTATTGTCTCTAAGCATTTATTGATAGTATATTGGCTATACCTGTATTATTTCATTTCCTGCTTTATAGCCTAGATAAGAGCTAGAAAAATCTGCTTTCACTCCATGCTGGAGAAGTGTGTTCTGGTTTTTATTTTGTTTGGTTTTATGGCAATTACCTACCCATTGAAATTATTATTAGAATCTGTTCACAGATTCGTTTTCCATGTGGCCAGGGAATTGTCCCATTTGAGATCATGTTGATAGTTGTTCTCTCAGGAGAGGTTAGAGAGGTGTAATTGGCCATTGGTTCTAGCTGTTTAAAATCTGATTCATCATTCACCGAGTTAACTTGCTGGAAATTGATTTGCAACTGGAGAAAATAGTAATTATTTCAAAGTAGGTTCTTGATTCGGTGTGGTGTGCCCCCTCTCCCTTCCAAAGCTCTACCAGGTTAAATAAAGTGAACCGTGTTTCAGTTGTTCTCATACTCCATTCCTGCACATGTAGCTTTCATCTATTTCAATTTGATATGTGGAAATAAGTTAATGAAATTTTTTACAGCTCTCTTACAAAGCACATAACTTCTTATGGTGATGCTTGGAGGGCACTTGTGAAAGCTCTCTTGACTTTTCCCAGTAATGCCTGAAATCTGAGGTAGTGATACCTGCTCCCCCTCACCGCCCCCCCCGCCCCGTAGCAGGTTACCAAGTAATATATAAGGCTGTGTTTCTGTCTTTAGGATATTGTAGTGGAATGTTACTGCTTGCTGATAGTGAAAGGGAACCAGAATTAAAACTAGAAAGTGTGCAGTTCCTTGTTTCTGTTGCAGTTGGGTGATCTCCGTCAACTAACTGCATTAATTCCCCTGTTCAAGAGTTATACAGTTTTTTGCACAGTAAAGCGACATGGGACTGAAGTGCTGCCTGTTCTCAGCAGGCTGGGACATGGCATGCATGGAGTCTGCGGAGGGAAGAGGTGCTTGTTTCCTGGCACATCAGATGGATCTTCAGCTCGGTCTCTTAGCCTTTGCATTGTAGCAGGCAACTGGCTGTAATATGAAATGATCTAAAGGGTGTAGGGAGTCTAGCATTCTTGTCCATCTGCTCCATACGCGATCACCCCCTTCCCCCCTCAATGTCTGGAAATACTCTTTCCAGAACAAGGTGGTTGTTTATTTCTGGAAGCATACATGATCACATAATCCATAATCTTTTAAATTAGCTAGGACACCTTGGTATGGCTATTGCCCAGAGCCTTGTGTCTAATCTTCAGTCAGTGACTCACCGCAATGTTCCTGGGCGTAGTCAGTCTCTGCATCTTGCTTTCTTCCCCCACTCCCTCCCCTCTTGAGTATTTTCCCCTCTTGTTTGTCTTCAGAATCTCAGATTAGTTTGGAGAGGGAGATAATCCAAAATAAAGTGGATTTCATCAGTAGATTCATTGTCATTCATTTATACATTAGTCATTTAGATGACTGTTGCCTGATTCATATGATCATAACCAAATTTAGCTCGGAAGAGACTTCAACATTCCCGAGTTTTAAAGAATATTTGTTAGGTAAGGTCAGCCAAACTTGTGAAACTCAAGGAATCGGAAGCAGCCTTTATTAAACTTAATCTTTTGGCCACGTCAAACTGTGAAGTCAACCATTCATTTTAGTGAAAATTTAATGGTTTAAGTTTAAAGGCAGTAATTGGGCTGTATTGTCAGTTGCTAAAATGCAAATAGCCACTCACTGATCTGGCAGCTTGATCATGAGCTACAGCTGGGTCTGATTTTGGTCTGGTTGCAGGGACTTGAGTAGGAGAGGGCTTGGGGTAAGGGGGAACAAGGAAAAAGTGCCTGTGTTCTCTACTTTCATGGACTTGGACAAATTAAATGTTGAGGAGTAGGTGACTGTATGGCAAGAAGTTGTTCCATGAAGTCAATAAATGCATGAGAAAATAGTTTGCCATGTAGTTACAGTGTCTCCAGTCACTTTTCAGATTTTACCCCGAAGTGGAGATAGTTGTACTTATTTAAAAACAACCAACCAAGCAACCAACCAACCGACTTGAGTTAGAGTCAGGAGTACAGTTTTTCTTAAGCATGGACAAATCCTGGTGTGACTTCAGAAAATAATTACTAAGAGACAACAGCTTTATGTTTTTGAAGTGGAAGCAAAAGGGAGAGGGTGAATCATTCATTTTCAGTGCAATGAAAAGGGGTAGAAACAGTGAGCCAAGGGAGGCTTTTTGACTTGTTCTTAGGTGAGTTCTCTGATCGACTTAATCCAAAATGTCAGAACTTTAATGGTCATTGAAAGACACTGAGTTTTAGGAGGTTCATTACTGTTTTATTTTGCAAAATGGGGCATTGACTCATTGTATCAGGCCTTCCCTTATGGTGTGGTAGGATAAATGTGCTGAGGGAGTGTGTTTTCTCTGTTCTAGAGAAACACATTCTGTAAGATAATTTTCATGTGTCCTGCATACAGCTATTTATGATTTTGTAAGCAGTCTCATTTTCAATTGGTTTAGTTGTGTTAGTGTACCTGTGTATGGGACATCCTCCTGGTAAAGACTAAATTACTTGGACACTTGGGGCATTTTACGCAGAAGAGGTGGAAATGAAAACTGTTGCAGCTGTTGTTGGTTTTTGGTTGGTTGGATTGTGTTTGTTGCTTAGAGAACATCACTCTAATCCAATGAAATACCTGAAAAATTGATAAAATGTTAGAGCATTCAACATTGAGAGTGCCTTTGCTACTCAATTGCGTTGCAGAGCTAATTACCAGTAGTCTTTCAGCTGGGTTTCATGACAGGTATTATTGATGGATGATACTTGTTGCTTTCATTTGTAGACATGTCTGACTTTGTCTTTCTGATCACAGACATGCAGTCAGATTGAAATCCAGGTGCAGAGTGACTGGTGACAACATTACAAAATACAGCAGCATAAAGGGAACAGTCAGCCCCCATTAGACTGTATTGGGGTTCTGTACTGTTGTACAGAAAGAAAAGTTTTGCCTTCCTTAGGCCTTCCTGCTTGCTTTTGTAGTAGCTATGTAAGAGAGAGTCTAAACAAGATGTTTTTGAGTTTACAGTTATGGCATCTAATCATAAAATCACAGAATGGTTTGGGTTGGAAGGGACCTTAAAGCTCATCTAGTGCCCAGCCCCTGCCACAGGCAGGGAGGGACACCTTCCACTAGAGCAGGTTTCTCCAAGCCCCATCCAACCTGGCCTTGAATATTGTCAGGGATGGGGCAGCCACAACTTCTCTGGGCAGCCTGTGCCAGTGCCTCACCACCCTCATAGGGAAGAATCTAAATCCCCCCACAGGGAAGAATCTAAATCAGTTTAAAACCATTCCCACTTGTCCTGTCCCTTCATGTCCTTGTAAAAAGTGCCTCTCCAGCCTTCTTGTAGGCTCTCTTTAGATACTGGAAGGTTATCATAGTCAAAACCAGCTTGCTTTCTGTAGACAGAGAAATGTCCCCAGCTATCTGCTGTCACTTCAGAATAGGGTGCTCAGAACAGAAAATAAATTTATCAGTAACTCCTTTTTGCAGACTTTTTGCTAGTTATTTGCTAAATACTCAACCTGTGTGCTCTGATGCATGCTAATCCATTGGTATGTTTGCTGGGGGGGAAAATTGGCAGAAGTGGGGATGTGTACTCAGCATGAAGTGTCTCCTTCCAGCTTTTCTATGTCAAGCTTGGCTCACAGGTAACAGTAGGTAGCAATGCTCTGAAGGGCTTTGGAAGCCCACCTGTGGTCCAAGAATGACATCACCAGCCTGTTCCAGCAGAGCCAGCTCAGAGTATGTACCACTGAATAGCTCTTCCCAAGGGGGAGAACAGCTTTTGGCATAACTGATTAGCTTCTGTTTCTCTTTGGAGTCAGTATCTAGCTATAATCGACTGAGTCCCCTTTCAGATGATATTCTTCAAAATTGTCATGAACTGCAATTTCTGTCCTTTTTCAGAAGGAAAGAGTGAGATTTGCCTATATTATTGAGTCTTCTTTAAAACATAGATTTGAAAAGGGGCTCTGATAGAGTATGATGCATATAAATCCCCCCCCCCCTGTTGCTTTTGCTGTGAGAGGCAAGTTCAGATGCCAGCTGATGGTGTTTTCTCTTTCTTACTCAGTCACACAGGTGGGATATCCTTTTAATAAACTACTGTCCTGTACAGGTGCTGCCGACAGAGTTTTTAAGGATCTTGACCGCATTCCTCTTAAAGCAGTAAACATCTTGTCCATTTGTACTATCGTATTTGTTAAATACATTTTTAAGCCTTGATTGTATGACTAGAAGATTCCAGTAGCTTTTCAGAAGCTATTGAAAGCTTCTAAAGCTTTTATCTATGACTGATTATAGCTCTTCCCAGTAGAACTTTATGCGGTTTATTATGTAAGTTAACAATACAGATGTAGAAACAAGGAATGGTATCACAAATGCAATTTTATTTGAAGTACAGCTTAAATGTGAAGAATGCTCTGAAATACCTCTATCTAATTTAAGTCATTGTCCTTAGAATTCTTCAGATTTTGCTTAATTTGCTTTTGTGAAGTGCAGAAGAAATTCGTTATAACTGCATGTCTTTGTGGTTATTTCGTATGCATTTAATATGGGTGAGTTATGTGGGAATCAGTCCAGGGTTTCTAATCCGAAAGAAGACTGCTGCTTGAGCTGATAATCCATAACTCATTACTAAGACTCTGAATAACTCATGTCATGGTTGATAGCCAAGTGAAGACCTCTTTATGTAGGTCTACTGTGGATGAAGGCTGAGAGAGGTTACACTTTGCACAAGTGTAAATTCTGTACTGCGTGACAAAGGGTAAAATGCCTGACTTCTAATTTTAGGAATTTAAACCAAGCACAGAAAAAAACTCTTCTGCTTGCGTATGCTGTAGAACATTTCCCCCCCCTCTATAGTAATGTCTTCTATGGTTTTAGTGCTGTGAAGGGCTTGAAGCATTATTTCAGGTAGATGTAGTTGATTTGTTTAGTGGTGTAGAAATGTAATTTTGATGCTGTGGTAATTGGTTGCAGGGCATTTTGGGAAACTGTGAGGATATGAAAAGAATGTGATGTAAAGCATTATTTGAAGTAATTCTGATAGTAGAAGGGAGAGCGTTCCTTTCTGTGTAAACTACCCATCCAGTTCTCCAATTCCCCAGATATTTTTTTTTGGGGGGGAATATGCATATTAACCTGGGGAGGGGCATTACTAATCTTTGTGTGCTAGAGAGGTTGTACTGTATGATGTATAACCATGTATGAAATTATTCTTGTTACATTTCCAGTACTTTTATTATTTGTAAATAAAGATCTCTTGAAGATGTCATTTTCTGGGGCTCATGTAGGTACCACTCCTGGCTGTCTGAGATAACGATTCTCTTTTATCAGTAGTGTCCTTTCTTGTTTTTTACTTGAAAAAATATATATAATTGAAGTATTGTCTTAGGGAAAAAGGTTTTTAAAACCCCTACAGTATAAGCAGAGAGCCAAATAGGAAACTACCTACCTAGGAGCTGTATCTTTTTTTTCTTCATTCAGCAGCTCTAATTTCTTTTTTGTTTTATTTCAGCATAAAAATAAACCACATGTGGTGACCTTAGCTAGGAGCCACTCCATTTCCTTGGCAGCTGCTGCTACATGCTGCTTGTCTGACAGACGGGGCTAGGTCATGGTTACCAGAGGACACCCTTGTGGTCATAACCAAGTTGTAAATGTCACTAAGATTGTTTCTGAATGCCTATCACATGTGTATCACTGATTCTGAAGTAGATAAAGTCAGCCGAAGATTCATACGGGAGTTGGGACTCCCAGAAGATTACTTTTAAAGCCAAATAGCAGCAAGAGCTGTGACATGCATCCGTAAGCAGCAATCGTGATTTGACAGTTATTTAGCCCTCAGTTACTAGCCCTTTGGTAGAACTGACAGCGTGCCTGCAAAGATAGTGAGGCCTGTTTCAGCCCCATTAATGTTGTCTTGAATGTGAGCCTGTGGTCTGCAGAAATGATAAATGTTCAGTGATTGATGATTGTATAGTCTCAGGGCACTTGGGATGGTTTCTGATAGCTGTGAACAGTTTCCACCTCCCTCCCCTTTAACTGGGCCTGAGCTTTGGGTTTCTCTCTACCAGACTTAGAGAAATTAGTAAGTGGGAATTATAAGATAAGGTTAACAAAATGTTTTTCAAAACTTTGGCTACAAAGGAGGTGCAATTTTGAGTGTCAGGTCTGTCGTGTTTTGGTACAGAGTAAGAGATTCAGTGCACATCTGATCAGTCTGAATGTCAAATTCCATATTCGTATCTCTATATGGAAAAGCTGAAAGCATTTTGAAATGTATGAAAGAATTTTAAGTAATTGGGTTAATTAAATAATATGTGCATCCAAGGGTTTCTGTGGTTTCTGTCTCTATGCCTTTGGCATGAGCTTTCAAGAAGCCAGTGTTTCCGGACTGGGAGAGGGTTGCTCCAAGCCTGCTAAGTGTGCTCTACAAATGCTACAAAAGGGCAAAACAGTTTTTCGGTTTGAGTGCTTGTTTGCAAATCGGGTGATAAAGTTGTTTATTTGATCACTGCTTGGAAGTAAACCTTTTGTCAGTGAGCTATGCCATTTAGTAATACGATAGGGTCAAAATGCCTATTAATCTGTAACATTAATAGCAGGCTGCAAGGGGAAATGAGTTCCTTCTTTTCATTTGCACTAAATTTTTTTCCTAATGTCAGGAAAGTCCTTTCTCATGCTGACCTTTTTGCTGTGTTTTATTAATGCAGAGAGAAACCTTGGGGTGGGGGGTGGGGGGGTGGGGGTGGAATCAGTTTTGGGTTCTCCAGACTAATTCTGTTCTCTCAGTGGTGAGCGACTTATCACTAAGAGGATTCAAATATCAACATATCTCAGTATTACTCAATTTCTAGAAATATTGTCCATGAGGACACAGCTTATTAAGAAATTATGTGGTTCCTTTTTGATGGGGCAGAAAGGAAAGAGGGGGAAAAGGTAAGATACGGGCAGGGAGTAATTTCTGTGAGATAGACGCAAAGCCAACTTTTGTGATTAATGACCGATTGTGACTCCACACATTTAATTAGGAAAGTGTCATTACACTCAATTAGCAGGGCTGCCAAATAATCTGTTTAATACTCTGGTCTCTTTCTTTTTTTTCTCTAGGGTTTTGCAGACAGTCCTCATTACAGTGATCACTTGAATGACAGTCGATTAGGGCCCCATGAAGGATTGTCCCCGACACCTTTCATGAACTCAAATCTGATGGGTAAGTAGGTAATTCTTTACGAGTATCCCCTCAAAGCCTCTTTGGTCAGAAAGAGACATTTTTCATTCCCTTGTCTAGGCCTGACATGTCAAGCATCTGGAGGTTGCTGTTTCTCATAGCAATACTAACTTTCCTATTGAAATCTTTTTATGTTGGGCAAATTCCTCATAAAGGCATTGGGCAGGAGTTTTTCGAAGAAAGAACAACCTAGATTTTCTCAAGTCGATCTAGAAAGCAGCTAAATTTATATTTGATTTTTATGTTTGTGTGAATTCTAAATTATTTCAAGACTATCCCTTAACTTTTGTGAGAAGACATCTACAGAATTTTTTAATTTGAACATTTAAAAAAAACCTTGTTTTTCTAATGCTGTCAATTGCTGAACCACCTACCAATTTACTTCAGGCTTTTCTTCAGCTAATAATTTGAGGTCTTGCCTCTTATTTTTAGTTCTCTGATTTCTTTGATATTTGTTGTGTTAGGAACATTGTCACTTCTAACAAATAGTTGCAAACTCCTTTTTTGCAAGGCAATTGTTGTTACCGCGTCCAAGCCTGTGGGCGTCCAACATTTTCTATTTTTGAAACTGGCAAAACAAGCAAAATGTGTATTACATTGGTGGGTTTAGGTATTGAAAGCTTTTTCTTCATTGCCTGCGCTTGTGTTACTTGAAACGTGTTAATGTATTGATGGCATTTTTTGAAACTCTTCTCCTATTCCAGTTTACAGCTTAAAAATGTTGTTTTTTAAATATTTGTTGCTTGGCAGTACATGGCTTTGGCACAAATGTTTTTTTCTTGCATCTTAAACCTAGGGATAACTCTGATTGTTCTGAGTTTGTATATTTGGCATTGTTTCACTTATATATTCTGTCTTGCAGACATGACCTATTTTGTGATCGCAGTATTGTCCTTTTAAGACATAGCCATGGTAATCTAAGTGGATTACCTAAATCCAAATCCCGGTGGTCTGCAATTTCTTTTGGAAATCTTTCTACTTTGCTCAGTCTTTGTTTACTACTTTTAATTTCTCCCAAATAGAGGAGGCGAAGCACAGCTATTGCTGAAATCAAAATTTTGTTTAAACTTCCATATATGAACCTAGGATTATGTAAATTGAAAATGAAAGTGTCTGTAGTCTTTGTTTAGAGTGCATGTCAATTGATCAATGATACTTATATTTGAAGACAGTAAAGCTAAAATGAAGTTTCCCTTAATTATTTTGATAAAGCAGAGTAGAGCATCCCCCTAATATGGTTTCAAATATTTTGTCCTTTCTGAAGTACAAGAGACTGAAAAGGCAAATTCCTTCGATTGCTTCTCCAGTGTTTTATCAGTAGCACGTATGGAATGGCTCTAGGCTTTGTAGTTGACACTGTTTGTTATTTTGCAAAAATACATAGCAAAGTTTTGGTTTTTTTTTTTTTTTTTTTTTTTTTTAGTTTGTATTGCCAGTGGTTAACTGTTCACTTAATTGTCCATGGTTTTATTTTGAGCCATTCAATTTCTAAACACTATATGCCTCTAAACACGTGAAGAAACTATCTTGTTAGTTTTTCAGTTTTATTGAAGAGATGGCTAGGTGATTCCATTAGACATAATAAATTACATCCTTAATACAGATTTGAGAAGAAACCTCCATTGAGATTGTTTTGTAGAGAGGTCTAATGAATTGCAAGATGTGTATGTGTTAGTTGCCCAAAGCAGTTGTTAGCTGAAATAGTTTTGTAATGCTTTATGGCTAACTGTTGTTGCAGATTTTATTTTGTTGGAGCAATAGTACTTCATTTCAGTCTAGAATTCTAGAAAGCTTTCAGAATATATCTGTAAGAAATGTACACCTCAAAACTCTATGCTTTTAAAAACATTCCACCCGTGGTTTTTGGCTTGTCAGAACAAAAAGTTCTATTCGTTTTACTTATGTTACAGTAAAGGATGCAGCTTTGTATATCATACTTTCACATCAGGAATTTTTGCAGTGTATCCAAACTTGATGCTGAAAGCTTGAAGAGAGTAATGATGAAAGCTACATAGAAACATTGAGTGTTAGTTTTCTATGTAGTACCTCTGTGTTTATATCTATTATTGAAAAGAAGATGAGATTTCTTGATAAGTTTCTTAAACTGTGTAATTTTTTTGTGTAGCATCAAATTGCAGACACATTCCTATAAACAGGATGAAAACATCCATTTTATTAGATGCTGTAGATGATTTTTAGTGCATCGATTGATTAGTCTGTGATGTTAAAAGGAGATGGAGGCTAAGAACATGAACTTGATGAGCTTATAGGCAGTATCTCACTAGGCTAATAGAAAGATGGAGCATCTGGGGTTGCATGCTGAAGAGCTAAGAAACACATTCCTTCCCAACATTCTGTCATGACTGAAATACATCTCTGAAATAGTTAAAAACTATTAAAAAAATAAAAAAGAAAGAGAAACAACATATTTCACCATTGCTGTCAACACTTAAGAGCACCATTAAAAGAAAAAATTGTGTGTCAAGGGGATGTTGTTATTTTGTGTATTATGTTCAGCCGTAAGCATATTTGCCTGAAGAGATAGCGTATTATAAAGTGGCACTGTCTTTCATGATGGAGCTCTCAAACATTTTAATGATCTTGTACATTGCAAAAGAGGGAAATTTTGTCTAACAAGAGTTGATAATGATTCAATAATGAACAATTTACCACAGAAAGATGCATTTCCATATTCATTTAGATATTTTTTGAAGTGTTTTGCAGAGGAAGTAAAGCTATTATGTTGGATTGGTTAGTGTTCTTCACTAATGAATTCCAGAATTATCCTGTTGATTTGTTAGTATAAAAAAAGAAGGGCCGTTGCTTGTATTTTAAGTAAAACCACTGAATCCTCTTGGCACCACCATAGTCTGTTGGTATCCATAGAGATATGTAGAAAATCAGGCTAAGATATATTGGTGGTATTGTAGCTCCATTTAGACTGGATAATCTTTGCTTATTCAACACTTTCTGGTTTAATTACATTCTAGAAAACTATTCACAAGGATATGAGATTCTTTCTCTGTAATTATGCTGTCTTTTAGTGCGCTGCTGTTGCAAGTAGAGGTCAGTTTTTGCTAGGACCCTTTGAGTATGTTGTAGTGTGTCTTCTGTTGTACTGTTCCCTGGACTTTATTCTACAGAGCTTTTCTATTTTCGCTTACCAGGAAGAAAGCATATCATTCTTGTATATAGCTTAACCAGATTTTTGTTGGTATGCCCTGAAAATCTGAAGTTTGTGACTTCATTTCTTTTTGAGTATGTGTTCTTTCACAAGAGGCAGAAAGGATAAAGGCAAAACTTTAGTGCTCTGTATTCATCATCTGTGTCCTACACGGTTCCACAGGTTTATACATGATAAAATGTCATAAAAAATTTTAGTCAATAGTGAGTGAAAAGATGGTGGTTGAATGTAAGCTTGCTGTGTTAAAATTGGTTGCTTGAAGTAGAGAGAGAAATCATTTTTCCAAGTTTTCTTTAAAGTATACTTCCTTGTTTTACAATTATTTCTTTTGCTAGTTGCTTTACAGTTTAATTTGGTTAAATTTTAGAACTCTGGGTATTTTGGAGCTAGTCACACGGTTTAAAGACTTGTCAACCAAGATAACTGGAAACTGTTGTCATAGGAAACAATGAATGTACAGGAATGAAGGATTTTGGATCATTTGCATCTTTCTGGGCTCACATTCTCACTGTCAAAGACCATTTGCAGGGTCATAATTACTAGCTTATTTCTTATCATCTGTGGACACTGTAACAGCCACCTCTACTAGTGTCCTAGTGAGGTGGTGACTGTTGCTAACGAACTTAACTCTGCACTAGCTGTGGACATAGTATTTTATTAGGGTCAGCATTAAGTGTATGCAGGGAAGTCAAGACACGCCTCAGTATTATTAAGGTAATTAGAGCTATAAATTGTTCAGATTATTAATTGAAATATAGTTTCTTATACTCTCTATATAATATGAATATAAAGGATAACCCTGAAATAAAAATGTGAAGGAAGCAAACAAAGTACTCCTTCGTGAAAGCAAAGTAATAAATTCTGGGCTTTTTGCTGTCTGAATCCCTTGAATGTCGTTTGTATCTGATGTGCTTGAATCACTCAGGTGGTTTGTCATCAGGCATCACAAAACAGGGTTTTCAAATAAATTACATATACATACACCATTTATTATGATATTATCCTCTGTTAGTGTTTAACTGTCTTGTACCAATGTAGCAGGTGGTTAATGGGTATGTGTTGGGTAGAAACTGCCACGTGGAGTGAAGGGTGGCAGGAGCAGAGAGGTGCTTAATGGGTTGAAGCCAGATTCCATGAATTGTCTTTCAAGTTACTGTGAAACTAAAGACTCATTTTGTGGATTAATCATGTAAATGAGTGATCAATATCTGGATTGGGGATGTCTTCTGATTTTACTGTTCACTTAATTGACTTGATTGCTGGGTTATGTTGGTTGGTAAGAGCTACTGTGCTTCTGGTAGTTAGTGCATCTTTCAAACTCGTGACATTGCTATGTCTAATTTTTGTTCTAAAATCTATTGTCTGAATTTTAAGTTAAGTGTCCCAGTGGTAAGTGCTTTAAAAGATGAACATTACAGGCATTTGTTTGAAGTGACATGGTAAATAGCTGAAGCTTCAGTAAGCTTTTCAGTGTTGGTGTTCTTGAACAGGTGATGTAAGCTTTTTAAACCATAAATTGCAAAGGTTATCCTTGGTAAAAAGGGAGACTTTTGAACTTCAAAATACATGTGAAAGAAGGCATTGATCTGAATTACTTCTCAGTTAAGAATCTAACTGATCCTCAGGAAAACTGCTGATTTTGTTTCTTAGTAGCTCTTCAATAAAATAACTTAGAAATTGCAGAGGTAGAGCTTATTATCAAATGGCTTTATGATGGTGAAAGCAATAAAAGGAAGCAGGGGTAAATAGTTATTAAAATGGCAAATGTTAAGAATGATGCCATTATAGCTTTTGCTAGGAATCTTGTTTTATTACCTTTAGGAAAGGAGAGGACAGATGTGAGTAGTGTGTTGGCAGGTCTTGTCCAAAATAATAGTTAGATTTCCTTGAATTGACTTCTGTAGTTATTACTAATCTTCACACATGGAATAAAATAGGCATCACAAGGGAAATGATCTTCAGAGATACGAGCAATGGCAAGATTGATCTGAAATAAGTTGTGCGCAGTTACATCGGTATTAACTTGGAGAATGCTGGGGACAAAATATTTTGTATCCTTCAGAGAAATCATTAGGGAAAAAAAAAGAGGAAAACATTAAAAGAAGACGATAACAAAATAGGGGCACAACAAAGATTATACCAAGTGCTTCAGTTAATCTCATTTTACAGGAAGAGGGCAATAAGTTTAAAGGAAATGGTTAAGGAGAGCTAGTAAGCTTCACATAACTACATGTCAGACGTTATTGTAGGCTAAGAGTTCAGAAAAACTTTGCTTAGTAAAAAAGGCCAAGTTAAAATCATCCACAGTTCCATTACTCAAGGGTATTGGGCTGCTTTAAGACACTTGTCAACTTCCCATGCTGGAAAAGTCCCTTGAAATTCACTTGACAGTAGCTGTTTCAGTATGCAGTTACAGTAATGCAGTTTCACAGCGTTATGTTTACATTGTAGCAAATCATTTATTGTTTTTATTATTAAAGCTAAAAATGCCAAGATGCCGACTCATCCATATGTTATACATCATGGCTATGTCTCCGAAAGTCTTGCTGTTGCTTCAGCTCACTAAAGCTGCATGTCTTGTTGCTTCACGTAGCTGTATGTTTTGTTTTTTCTTCTAAATAATTATTCTGCAATAGTTGCATATAATGAACCTGGCAAATGGGAGATTTATATGTGCATTTCCGTGTAAGAATGTTGGTTCTCCTTTTGGCACTGTGCTTAATTGCTTGATTGACCCTTTGTAGATGATATTATAGATCGGCTAACAGCCTAATGCGAATTTTATAGTGTTTTGGTCTTTATAATGAAAATTTCAAACTCAGAGAACTGTTTTAAGCTAAGTTTCAATGATTCTTCCTCTCTTCTAGAACTGTTTCATATATATAAATCACTGTAAAATGCAGGTGTGTTCCCCTTCATTCTCTCTCTCCCCCTCTGCCCTGTTTTGTTTGTTTGTTTTAAATACTAGTAATCCTTTTGTTCTGGGGACATCTGCCTGTGTCCCAGCTCTGGCATGGCCAGTTAGGCAGAGGCAGACTCTTCTTGTTGGTCCTGCCTGTAAAACCTTGGACCTGGCTTACTGGTTGCTGTGCCGATCTGCAGGCTGAAGCTTGCTAGTTACGATGTTTTGTATCTCTTGGTACGGTTTCAGATTTATCTTTTCTCTTTTCTTTTTTTCCCCAGGTATTACATTAAATAAATTCTACTCACACCAAAGAATTGCTCTCATCTGCTCTTCATTTTCCTTTTGTGAAAGCTAATGGGTTTCTGGGAAATTAAATTACACAGTCATTTAGTGAAAGTGCTAAGTGCAGGGCATTTTTACCCTTGGGTTTTTGCTCACAAGAGTGTGTGTTAAGCTCAGTTTTCCCTTCTGTTTACAGTAATATTTCAATCAAATAGCTTTCCTAACATTTCTTTAAACACAGTAATACCTCAAGGCTTTCCACAGATGTAGTGGGGTCTCGCATCCCCGGTAATGCTGTGCTGTAGCAGGTGTCCGCCTGCACTCGCTCCCCCTGGAGAGGTTGATCCTCCTCCTGCCAGCAGCTGTGGCAGAGGGGCAGGCAGCCCCACTCCCTCCTCTGGTGGTGCTCAGGTGTGGGGCTGCAGGTAGGAGCAGCTGCCTGCCCTGGCGGGTGAGGAGCAGGGCAAGCAGGTGCCCTGCGCTCACCTCCTCTCCCTGCGTGAGCCTGACAAGTGACTGCTGCGGCAGTTCAGCCTGAGCGAGCACTGGGAACGTTGTGCAAGTTTACAAGACTGTTACAGTCTCCAAATCAGTGCTGGAGTCATTTTCAGACTTAGTCTGAGGTTCAAGGGGAAAAACCAAAAAGGTCCTTTTTCTGGCAAGTAGGAAGGTGAAGAATCTGAGTTTGAAAATCCATTAAACTGTATGATGAAGAGCAGGTGGTACCTTTTCACTGGATACTACTATTGCCACCAGCACCTTTACACAGGGCACAGCATGTCCCACAGGCAGAACTTGCAGTTTGGTGCCCTGCGGGTAGTGGTGGTGTTGGCACTGCCTGTTTGACGGGAGAGTAAGTGGGCCCTAGTGTGGGTTGTGTTGGAGGCAAAGTGTTGCCTCCTTCCAAAAGGCCTCACGCTTAAGCCCAGAGTTTCTGTCATACTGAGTACTTCTGAATTGCCAGTGAGGGAATTCAAACATGCAAGTCTGTGGATTTTTAATTTTGAAATATTTTGGTTCTGATAAAATTTGTTCTGCAAAGCTTCGGTTTTAGTTAATGCAGTCTGATACACTGGAGTGTCAATTTATTCACAGTGTACTCTCCTATTTATTTGCCTTTTCAGAGGCAATCTGATGAAATTTTTAAGTCCTCTTTGTTATAACATGTCAGTTTAGCTGCTGTAGGGTATGTTTATCTGTTACAAGGCTCATCAGTGCATGAAATGCTGAAAGGGCATATTTCTCTCCTGTGGTTCCTGCCATCCCTGGGCACTTGTAGATGTGTTCCAGTGGATGGGATCAGCTGGGTGAAGCTGCAGGATTTTAAATTTCAGTCTGTCTGAAGGCGCCAAGCTCCTTTCCAGGGAGAGGGGAGGAGGGAGGTGACTCTTTCCCATACTGGTGATGTAACTTCCCCATGAGGCAGTTGCTGAGGGATCTACATAATAACTATTATCCTGTTCAAATAGGAGACTGTAGAAAGCTCACTGGTGATTAAAAGATAATTTTGTAATTTTTCATGGCTTGTCTTTGTTTTGCAATAAAGATGTTTGCTTATCGCCAGGTGCATAAAAATCATTTACTTAATCTCTATTTCATTCCATTAATTTTTTTCCATTCTTGTGTGCGTGTAAGCTGCAGCCTGTGAGTCTCGAGCAGTCCAGCTTTTAATAAATGTAGCAGCCCGTATCCAGTGATTAAATCCTGAACTGATCAACCAAAATGATGTAACGAGGCTGCTCGTGCCAAAACAAGTAGCTTTTGTGATTTGGGGCGTTACAGTATTTGCCTTAATATGATTTGAAGTTGCTAATAGTTTTCTTGAGAGAATGGGTTTTAGTGAGTCAAATGTTTGTTGCTGCTGGAAACGTGACTTTGTTTAGATACACAGACACCTCAGAGCTAAAAGCAAACCGGATGGAATGGTGCGAGTGAGCCTATAAAAGATGTAATTTTACTTTTTAGGTGCACAAAGGTATTGGACTTCTGATACTATTGGTTTTGTTGAGTTGCCCGAGTGGCCTCTGTGTTTTCCCTAGAGTTGTAAGCTGCTGCACGTGTGCAGTGTTTCAGTTATGGAGTGGGTTAATGGAACGAGTATCACCAAAAGAAAGCAAATTTTTAAAGTTTGATTTTGAAAATAATGCCTGGACGCTTTCACTTCAGCCCAGTATTGCACCACAGTTTTGTTTCTGGAAAGTGGGTGAAAGATTTTTGTGTAACAGCTATGTGCAGAAGACCAGAGACACTGCAGCTCGTGCTGTTAGGCGATGGTAGTATCTTGCTTTACATGCAAGCCTTCCTTGGTTGCTGTCTTTATGCTTTTCCGAAGGCAAACAGCACGGTGGCTTTCAGCTGGGTGTGTGGTTTCTGTCACTCTTAATGCATGTATGTGTATTGGGAAGTCAGGTGAAAATTCTGAGGAGTTATTTCTTGGGCATCCAGATGAAGGGTCACTTTGAGAAATAGAAACCTTGCTATCCTTATGAGTGCAAGCCTCACCAGGATGGCATTTGGTGGAGGGAGGGTGCTGTTTGGCTGGGGAGAGTGTTTGTGGAAGATGCTTACAAGGGGTCCCCCATCTGAAGATGAGTTAATACATCATTTTATATGATATTATATTATGTACAGGAATAAAGTAACTGACAGTATTTGGGTTTACTGTTACTAATTCCTTTAAAGAAAACACTAGCCTTAAGTTCAGTGATGAAATAAAAAAGGTTCATTGGAATGGAAAAGAATCACAGCAGTTAGTATTGAAATAAATTCAGACTGATTTTATAGTTTTGCCTGAAACTGCTGAGGTCTGGCATAAACCTTAAAGGTAATTGGGCACCAAGTGCACTAAAATATGTAATGTGTAAATGTATAATGTGTAAATCCAAATTGGGAGTGTAGAGGCTGTGTGCAAAACCAGTACTACCTTCACAATAGCTATTACAAAATTTTAGTTTACTTTCCGGTTTAACAGGGATCTCTAAAATAAGCCCGGCACTTGTGGCACAAATGCACTACAAATAAGGCTTCTTGCAATTTCTTCCTTTTATACAATGGGACATAGAAAACAGAAGCCTTGAGAGTGATGTTGTGACTTGTTAACAGCCCTTGAAGTTTCAAGGCTGATCCCTTTGATTTGCATTGAATACATAAGTGCATGACTGCATCATAAATACATTTTATTGTGTGTAAAAAAAGTTGTGCAGAGATAGGAAGAAGTGTACTTGCACACTCTTTATGAGGGTACTGCAGTTTTAAGTATGTTTTCTGCATTGTAGGATCAAAGTGAAGTCTGACTTACAATTTTGCTGTGATAAGTAACACTTCTGTTTCTGACTGGATTCATTTCTTTCCTATGACATCCTTTATTTGCTTCACATACTGCTAGTCCATTGCAAGCTGTCATCTCAGGTTTGATTTAATTTATATATTTGGAGTCTGCATCCAACTTCAAGTACAGGCTGATAAGCCTGCTTGAATAGAGATTTAAAGAAAATAATTCCTTACAGAACCGTATTTCTTTAATAGGCCATACCTATCTTAAAAGTTGCGTTGCCTTGTGAAATACTGTAGAGAATCTTCTGATCATGTCACCCTAACTTCAGAGGAGTTGGCAGAAGCTTGTATGTGTTATTCTACAGAAAGCATTTAGCACACCTTAATGTTCTACCTGTCAGTCAAAAAATGAAGATTTTTTTGCATATTTCTAAAGTTTTCTCTTTAATTTTATAGGAGATTTTGTTTCCATATAAATGTGTTACATTATTACACAGCTTCAAGTATGAAAGATACTGAAATTGGTACGGATACCCAAGATCGGAAACTGAACTCTTACTTTCTGGGATACAATTCTGTCTTACTTTGTACTCAGTCGAAGGAAATGTCATCCTTTCACCTGGTGTGAATTAAATTGTCTCAACAATAGTTGTGGCTGTTTCTGGGCTTTTTTTCCAGCAGTGCTATGTTCTGTGGCAAAAGATCTGTTAATATATTTTACCATCACTGAAACAATTTTTCTTTACATCTTCTGGGATTGATATGCTTAAGCTCAAGATAAATGTCACTAGCGTTGCTAGTATTTAAAATATTGCTTCATAAATAACAAAGCTGAGAAATTCTCATGCCGTTTATTTTTAGGTGCCTGAACCTATCACTTTTTGGGTACATTGGGCTGAGCTATGACAGCACAGTCTGAAGTCTGCCGTTCACGCAATGCTCAGTTTACCTTGCACTGCTGTGTTGTTCTTGCCCAGCATACTGGGGATTTGGGGGTTATTTTGTTTTGTTTGATTGCTGAGAGTGGTGGGAGGAGGAGCGATGATTGGCTTGTCTTTCTGGTGCTTGGCTGCATTTCCTTTAATTTTTTTGTTCACTGCTTTTATTCATCAATGACAATTTATAAACAGTGCATGTTTCATGATGATTTCAGCCTTGAGTGCCAAACAACTGTATGATTTTGCTCCTTTGTTTGACAGCTATCTGGCACTATGCCTTGTGCACAATTACAATGAATTTTTTTGTCCAGTATATGTGTATGTTCTTCATTTCATTTGCATTTTTTTTATTTGCTATTACTTTAGAAATGTATCTTCCTAGAAACACGGTTCAAAAGGTACTTGGTAAAAGTAACCCAACAACTTTGTAAAACTATTAAAATTAATTGAGTGTAAACCTGTTCCTCCAGTATTTTGGAGCCGGGGGTAAAGGCAGAGGGGCCAGAAGAGAAATACTGCTGGTTTTTGTGATTAAGTGGCACAGTTGCAAACTATGAAAGGAATATAGATTGCTGGCAGAAGGAAAAAGCCCATGTGTTTCTCCAGTTTGTAACCATTTTATGTAGGATAGTTTGCTTACGTATACGAAATTAACAGCGGGCTTTCAGTAATATATTTAGAACAGAGTAAAGATAAAGAACAACTTGTAGAGGATTTTCTGTACGATTCATCTCAATTTGCCTACACAGAAGAAAATTCGGAGCGCTAACGCCTTGAACTCAAGATAGTGACTTTAGCTGGCTCTTTAGTGCTTGGTTGACATTCTGCAGTATGAAGGAGGCAAGCTTCCCTGTTGATTGTACTCCTCCAAGCTGCTGGTTTGTGTGCCTCCCTCTTCCCCCAGCACAGGCACAGCTTGGTCTCATGATAGAGACATAGTGCAAATGCCAGTAAACCGACATGAAATAAAACACCAAATTGAAAAGCGGTGATTCATCAGGAGAAAATGTTATCCAGGCCCCAGCAACTTTTTTTCCTCTTCTGACTTGTGTTCTAAAGCATCATTATTTCAGCACTGCTATTGAGCTGAAAGCTATGTTCTAAAAGCTGCCACTGCCCTTCTGTCCAATTTCTCTTGTTTTCTTGATGGTACTTTTATGTTGCTTTCTTGTTTTACTGCAACACAGTTGTATGTCATTGGTCCAATATATTTCCTTCAAAAATGCCAAAACATCAGAAGCAGAAAATAATGTAAACTTAAATTTACATTAAAATCATCAACAGAATTGCCTGTTCTCAAATCTATAGGGTATAGTTTTAGTATAGTTTTACTGTATGGTTAAACTTGTGTTTTTTGTCCCTGAATGCACCCATCTGGATCAAGACACTGTTCCACCTGGGCACTTCCATAAGGCTTACTCACAGCTGCATGTCAGGATTTTTCTTGTCTTTACCAGGCTTGACTGTCTTCCTTGGTCAGTTGACTTTTTTGACTGTTTTAAGAAAGGCCATTTTTTTTTTTTTTTGTGGTTTTGTGCAGGTATGTTGCTTTTTGTAGATAGGTTTTATCTTTTTTTTCCCCTTCATCTTAAATACAAAGAAAGGTTTAAATCTGATTATGCTCTGTTATTTACAGTATGGTACTTTTTTGGCTGTTGAAATGTAGAGCATAACGTCATTCTTCACATTTGCTCTGTTGTTATTCTTGGTGCTTTATCTGTGTATGTGTTACTGGCCAGTGCTATTGGTGGAATACCATGGTAGAGGAGTATTTCTGTTTCAGTGTGGAACTTTTTGCTTGTATGAGACATCTGCACATTCAAAACGAGGCTCTTCCAAGTGATCTTTGGGTGCAGATTGTGAACAGGGGTGCTGTGTAGTACAGTAAGTATTCTCTTTCACAGCACAGATTGCTGTGCACTAGATTTGGAAGATCAAAACTGTTTGTTCTGTTATTGCAATGGAGGTGCATTCTCTGATGCTCTGTTAGAAGAGCTAGAAGTTACAGTGCATGGACAAGAGAATAATAAAAGCCATTACAGGAAAATATGTTTTAAATTGGGAAAAGAATCATTTATTGATGGCCAGCTTGTAAACAAACCTGCAAGGCTGTGGCTTAGCTGCATTGGAGGAAGGAATATGAGCCAGATGTTAAAACACCCTTGGGTTACTTCTGAAAGAGTGAGTTTGAATGCAAAATTGTAAAATTTGCTTATTTCTGTGTTAGGTCAACAGCATGGGTTCAGACATGCTGAAGGGGGGAACATCATAGTTTTCCACTGCAGGAAGCAAAATAACATGCACATTTTTAGTGTCCAGTGTTGTGTTATTTAAAACATGTCCTTCTTACTGAAGCTTCTGGGTTGTGCATGGGTGTTTTTCAGGACGCTCGATCCCTTGTAGCATGTACCATGCTGCTCAAGGCAAGAATCTGTAGATGTCACAGTCATCTTGCCACACATGATGAATCACTTTGCCTGGAGACTTTCTGCCCGCACAGCCGCTGGGGTGGCTCTTGTCTCCCTAAGGATGTTCAGTTCGACTACCCATCTGAGCTTTCTCTGCTGTGACCAGTTTAGAAAGTACGAACTCAAAACTTTTTCGCATTTAATTTCTACTAGTAAATAACGTGGGGGTCATATCATATAAATGCATATGTAGAGGAAACTGCTGACCGAACTCAAAAATAGGGCACAAAAAGGACTAGTGTGGCTTTAAAAATGCTATCTCGTTAAATTTCTTAAGTTTGATGGGGATTTTTTTGTGTTTGTTTTTAGTTTGTTACAAGAATCATGTCAAGTGATTGTAACTGCAGGATGCAGGTTTTGTGTCTCTCTTTGGATACATTTTTTGGTTGTAAGACAGGATTACTAGCAGCTGATAATAAAACCTGAAGTTTCAAGATACAAGATCTGGTCAACTGTCTCCTTTCAGGGGTCCATAAATATGCTCTGGGGAGCCTAAAAAACCAAACAAAACAAAATGTTGATGTTTCTAGGATTTAATGCAATTCATGCTTTTTAAATAGTTCAAAATTCATAGCAGGTAAGCTTAAATTCATATCTGGCTGTTCAGTTTTCAGATTCAGTGGTTTAAAAACATATGCACTGACCATTTTGTTGTGGCAAGATGTGTATCTCCCTGTTTTTGCAAATGTATAGTAGTACATCAACAGTGAGGGCACCGTGTCAAACTACAGCAAGTAAATTTTATTTTCAGGTTTCTTTTTGTGTTGTTTTTCCTTCTCAATTACTTACATTCTTGCCCTTCCTGCCTTTTTGCTTTTGACTGTCTTTTTCACAATATGTATTCCTGCGTTATCCCCTTCCCGTGTGAGCAGTGCAGTCCCTAACTCCCTTTGTAGCCTGTTCAAGGTCTGTTGTTGTGAGGAGGAGGTGGCTCTTTGCCTTCTTTATTCCCTCCCCCTGAGAAAATCCACCTGTTCTTCTTTCTAGCAGACATTTGCAGTGATTTAAGAAGGGGGAGGCAATGTAGCTGCAAATTATTAGGTGGCCATATTTTATCTTTTCATTTGTACACATTTCATTTGTACACAGAAGCACCTTTTCTAACTTAAGTTGATTTTTTCTTTTCTGTCCTCCTGACCCTTTTCAAATACTTGCTTAAACAGGCATTGTTGGGAGAGCTGCGCATCTATATTCTGGTTTGGAAGCCAAATCGAAATAAAGAATTTTGCACAGACTTCCCTTTTCTCCCCCAAGGATGCTGATTTTTTTTTTTTTTTCAAGAATATATTCATCTTGCAGAAAATACTCACTATCAAGAGCAGCCTTTAAATGTAAAAAAGCTCCAAGTAGCGTAAAGATGCGACTCAGTACTGTAAAACAAATCCCCAAATATTCCTTATATCTTAAAAAAAAAAAAGAAAAATAACCCCTTGCCTCCATGTAACTCCAGCTCTTCTTTGCAAGGAGACTTTTACTGAGAGAAGGTAAATTCTTCGTTCTATTCATGATTTTATTTTTTTTTTCTCCTCTCTGAAAATTCTGGTTTTGTTTGCTTTTTTACTTTTGCTACTTCGTCAGCTACAGGAAATTCTTGAATACATGCAGTCTGTGTCACACTGAAAAAACAGTATTGGAATGAAAATGTTATTTGATACCTGGAAGTATAGCTTGATTACTTTAAAAATGCTTATTTTGAAGTCAAAGCCAGTTATGCCTGCCCAAGTTTTAATACTCCTTTTTTATAATGAACCCAGCTGTAAAACCTGAATGGAAATCAACCAGCTTGATGCTAACAGCTGATCATAAGGAATCCAGTTAGACAACATGTAAAATGAATATTTTTTTTATTGACCTGGATAAAGCTGAGTAACATCAGTAGGGGTGATTTAGATAAGAGAGGCCAGTTAAGCTGTAGCTTGTATCTAAATGTTAAATCATTTGGTTTAGCTGGGTTTGTATGTTTCTGTAGTAGTTAAAGTACGTTCTTCATAGTGTTACAGTTTTTCTTTGGATTTGTATGCTTAAAAGAATTGTTTTTACTACGGGAACTAGATACCTAATTTTAGCCATGTTTTCAGTTTGTGGTTTTATTTGTTGAATTAATTTCATAAAGCTTTTTTTTTAGCGTTGACCAAATGCGTGTCTTCTGCTTGCTAGGGCAACATTTGCATTAACTGTGTCTCATTTAACCATTTTTACTCCAGAAATCACAAAACTCTTGCATTCTTAGCTATCAACTGTTTTAAGTTCCAACACATTTTTACCTTGTTTATCGTAAATAACAGTTCTGCTGTATTTATAATACTCGGAGTACTTCTTGCAGAAATCATTTCAGGTTAACCTTGTAACCAGTTACCGTTGCACTGGCAAGATGAGGTTTTCTGGTTTGGGGGTGGGGTGTTGTTCATTTGTTTTATAACTGTCTTGCTCATTATATTCTGGTTCCCTTTTTCCAAACAATGGTACTTGCCTAATTTTGAACGAATTGATAAATGAAAGCTGCTACTTGCAAGATAAATTTTACTAATTTATACACTATATATGTGTGAATTAAATGTACTGTTCTGTTGGCAACTTTGCTTCTGTATGTTTTAGGGGTAAGAATCATAGTATAAGGAAATTTTCACTAGAGTCCTTTGCTGCCGGAAATGTCTCAGGAGTTATATAGTGTTTTGCTTATGGGTTAGAATTTGTTTTACTGTTGTCATGACTCCTTCACTGATTTGAACAAACTGATTAAAATCTGTTCCTGTTATCTTGATGTCCTGTTGCCTATAAAATTGATATAACAATTGGATCCCCGATACTTCTAAAAGGTTTTCAGAAGTTCATTAAAGATGTCTCTTCGTTTCATGCAGATTTCTTTGAAATCCCCTTGCTTGCAAGTGGTGCCACCTTTTTGCCGTCTTGGAATACCCTTTCTTTTGAAGTTTCGCTGATAAACCTTATCCTTTTGTGCTTTAGTTTCCATATGTTCAGCTGAACCCTCATTTCTATGTTGTAGCTTTTTTAGGTACAATTACATCACAAGCAAGCGAAACTGCACTGCTTTCCTACCTTAGTCAATGAGAAGAGAGGTTCTGAACCAGAAGAGGTTTAGTGTCTGGGGTATGCCTACTACCAGAGATATGTCATTGGCTTCCCTCGTGTAGTGCTTTAGCACAGGGAAGGCAGGTGAGGTGCTCAGGCTGGCCTGGCCACTTGGGTTAACTGTCCCCTTCTCCCTCTTGCTTAAGGTATGGGTGAGGTTTGCTGAGGTCTGTCTTCATTTTGGATGACATTCTTTGTCAAACTCTTCCCAGCTCTTTCCATTGTAAATGTCACCAGCTGTTAGTTTTTTTCCTCTTAAGAGATTTCAAGTCTGTAGCATAGTCACCAGCTTGCCCTGTGTTGCATATGAAGTATGACGAGTATTAGTACTTGATTCATTCTATGACATTTTTAATTCCTGTTCAAGAGCTTTGAAAATAAAAGAAGCTGAATGTAATCTAAAAAACCTGATCCTATTAAGGAAGATGTTCTGGTTTGAACACTGTAGGTTCCCCAGATAGTACAGTAATTAGCATTCTGTGAGTGCCCAGAATAGAACTGGTCGTCAGGCCCTTAATTTAATGATTTATTGATTAATGATTTTTTGTATTCTAGTGTGGGGAGAGTACTTCCTCATCTGTTGCTGGTCAACATGATTCTGCAGAAGGATGTGAATATTCCTTTGATATTACTCATGTTTGTTCTTTAACTCTTTTGTGTTCATTTAGCACCAAGTCTGCAATCTCTTTATCGTGTGGATTTTTTGGATTACAGAACACAGATTTGGCCCTGTGAAAAGGTGAATCATACCAAGACTCTGACTTGAGAGCAAAATGCAAATGTGCCCGTGCATTTTCCTGAGATCTTTGAGATAGGGAAGGGAGGAAGCCAAGGGAAGGAGATAAAAGGGCCTGCAGCAATACAGATCACCAAATGATCTGGTTTTTAACAAAAATAGTGCTTTCTGCTTTTGACATGATTTCCCCCCACACCCCTTCTTGTATTAATGAATTACACTGTAGCCCCTTTGTATAGCCTTCTGGATGGGAAAGGAGGAATTGCGATAAACCAAAAGCAACACATAGTGCAGCCTGACAGCTATACTCTTACTATACAGGCTACTGTACTTATTTCTCCAAGTAGTTCTCAGCAGTTTATGCCTGAAAGCAAAGATGAGCTGGTTCAGTTGATGCTAGGCTTGTGGGATCTAACCGTGTGATTCAGAGGTGTCTGCTCTTCATATAACTGGCTTAAGAAAAACAAAAGTAAAACTAAGCTCTCTGATACCAAATGGTGGAGTGCTGCGTACCTGGGCACTTAGAGCATTCTAAATGTGAAAAGTGCTTATTAATAGTTTGTTTAGTACTTTACATTTCAGTTGTGACTTATTTGACTTTGACCTCCAAGGCATAATGCAATTTCAAGAGAAGATGCACTCTTTGTCACATTTGTTTTCCGAATATCTTTTTAACAGTGCAATTGCTTATGAGTATAGCATGATAAGCTCTGGCCAAACTGTCTCCATACGCTTATGTCTGTAATGTTTATTATACTCCTAAGTCATCAATAAAACAAACATAAATTGACATTTGTAATTGGCCTTTTTTGCTAACTGTAGTCAAAAGCAGCTAGTGCTCTGATTCAGGACTTGATGTGGTGTGATCCCATCATGCTGTGTAATATTTTATCTGCTTTAAAACTTATGTGATACTTGCTTTAAAAGAAATGAATTTATTTCACTGAGAGCATTGTCAAGCTTGTGGATTTTTTTTGTGTGTTTTGTTTTGGTAGATTTTGTAGATTTGTTTTTTAGATTGCCAGTGGTCCTGTTTGTTTCAGAATCTTGTCTAATATATCGCCAAGTACAGAAGCACATTCTTGCATTGATTCTTTCTTTTTTCATCGTGCTTTGTCCTTTATCCCTGCTCGCTTGCTATTGTTCAAGGGTTGCTTTGTGAAAGGTGCGAGCGTCGTGCACAGTTTATTTTGGCAAAATGAATAATGTTTCCATTGATCTGGGTCTGAGCCGACTATCCTTCCTCGGGCAGAAGTTTGTAGCTTCAGGTTGTTTCCTTGCAGGCTCTGCTCAGATTGCGGCGCAGAGCCGGTGGTTCAGCTCTACCCAGCACTATTAATATGCACAACATGACCGGTTTCGGGGGAAGGTTATTAGAATGCTGGTTTGTATCCTCCAGTGAATGAAATGATGTGTGATTATGAAGTCATCAGGCATGGACCAGTAAGGCTCGAGAGAGCCTCCCCCCCAGGTCCTGGGGGTGCCATTGATTGGTGACCATGTGTTTGTGCCCGATAGACTGTGAAATGGTGTGTTGCTACACGGCTGTGTTGCACCTGCGCCCCACCGAGGTGATTGATTGGTTTGGTCATGTGGAATGTTCCCATCTGGTCTGCAGTAATGTGTTTTTTTTGTTGGGTGGTTTTTTTTTCCTTCCTTCCTCTGCTCTCCCATTTCCCCTTCATCCGCCAGCAGCCAGCGCTGGCTGGGTCGTTAGAGCCGGCGGTTGCAAAAGGCAGCGTGAGTCTTTGCCTTGAGAACAAAGTGGGGCTGCTGCGAGTGCAGCGAGCGCTGTTTTCGTTTCTGCTAAAAGATCACATAGTCTGCGGCGTGCTCGTGAGCAGCTCTGGGACAGCTATAATTCCTTTTAAGAGCTGGGGGAGGGTCGGGACCCGACAACCAAACCCCAAAACCTACGGGTAACTGCAGATTTCTCACTGTTCTTACAAAAGCGCTCCGCTATTGTAATTAGATTACCCAAGTAGCAGCGCATGTGGAAGATCTTATTTAACCTCAGAAAAGTAGTAGTTTATTTATTGAAAACTACTGATCTTGCACTTTAAATGCCAAGAAATTATTTTAGTTCCTTTAAAAAAAAATTCTATAGTTACATTGGGCGGTCTTGTTTGATATTTCTTAATCTCACTCCTTTTTCATAATTGATCTATTCATTCCACTTAATGACTAATTACATATCAGAGCACATCATCAGCAGCATTCATCATTGTAGAATGTAATAATCAATGACATTTCAACAAAGGAAAAAATAAATATGCAAATAAGGACTCATTAACATTTGCATGAGCTGTTTGAATAATCACGTTGCTGACAAGGCTGTAATTAACAGAAATTGATGCTGAGTTCAGTATTTGATAGTGTGTTTTCTCAGCGTTTTATTGTTGTCACTGCGGGGGCTGGAATGAAGTTCTGCTCTACTTGTACCTTGACTTAGGCTTGATGTGATGGGTTGTGCCAGGTAGCAGAGGCTTCTGGGAGCCCTTAATTCATCTGTGACCTACACTTGATGCATAGAAAGATATTTTACTTAAATTACCATGTTGTTAATGAAGGACTGTTAAATTCTTGGTAATTACACAACAACTGAAGGCAAACCTTCTCTCCAAAGTCAGGAAAACTAAAAATGATTCAGATTTTTTTTTTTAATTGAGAATCTTTTACATGAGTCAGGCACTTTGAAACTACAGGATTTCTTATTTGCATTGAAAATGAGGTATTGATGCAGGGGGTTTTGGTAGTGTTTTTTTTGTTTCTTGTTAATCTGGCACAGTGTATCAGTGTCAGGAGGCTTGAGCTTTATTGTAATTGAAAATCACTTGCTAAGGAAAATGTTGTGTAATTATGAAATGTACAGTCTCTCTCTCTGTCTCCTCTCCCTCCCCCCTTTTATTATTGCAACTTTACCACCCCCACCCCAGCTTCCTCTTTTTGTCATGGATATCAACTGAAATGCACAAAACACAATAAAGCTGTTTATGTCAGTTTTTTTGGATGACTGTAAGTGCTGATTATAACAAGTTTAAGGAATTTCCTTTGTTGAGTGTGTACCCACGCCATATGGCTCAACATGCAACATTAACTTGACAGGGATAATGGATTGTGGTATATGGAGACAATTTTGCCTGCAGCTTCACTATAACTCATTCTGGTTGGGGATCACAAGTTTATAATATAGGATGCAGCAAACATCCAGATGGATTTACTTTACATAAAAGAGTTGCATTTCTTTTTATTTCCTGCCCGTAATTGGGAAAAAAAAGACTTAAAAAAAAAAAAAAAAAAGAAAGAAAAAAGTAGTAAACAAAGAATGGGTCTTATTCAGGGAAGAAAAATTTCAGTGAAACTATATGGCTGAAGTGGTTTGGATACACTGAAACATAGGTGAGGTATTGTTACTCATACACACATACAAGATGCTTAAAATAATAAGTGGTTTGACTCTTCAGGTATTTCAGGATAGCTCCAGTTGCAGGAATACACAATGTTATAGGAGAGTGTGAGAAAAGCTGTTTGAAACAAAACTCTGTTTTTTACTTAATGACTTTCTTTTTAAATCATAAGCAAAATGATCACTTAATTAGCATTCTGGTGCTTTGGTAATGCCCTGATGCTATCCTGTGTTTTTTAGGGAAAAAAAATAATCCTTATAAGCTTTTTGCAATGTAAGGAAGGAAAATGCTGCTGAAGTAGTTTAATTTTTTTACTTCAGTGGTTGCATTATATAATGGGAAGTGTCCTAATGTGTTAGAGTCTAACAAAAGCCAATACAAATCTAATGTCTCCTATTGAATGATCTGTGTGCCCAAGGTAAGTCCTAATTTTACAAATACTTCTACATCGAAGAGACTTTAAGCATGCGTAATCCTGTTAAGCATGTATGTAGTTGTTTGAAAGATCAAGGCCATAAATCCATATTTAGGATTTCAAATAGAGCTGCATGAGATGGCTTCAGCATTCCTGTGTATTTGTGATCGAGTTACGCTCCAGATAAAATGGGGTGCTTTACTATCTGAAAAGCAGACATCTTTTAGATAGCAGTTTTGGAAGTTCTTCTAAAGCAGTTTTTTGAGGCTCTGGAAATCTTGACCTTCCCATCCAAAACAGCTGCTGTGATGTATTTTTTTTTCTTCCTTCCTTTGAACCACTATCACATGAATATGAATTTGTTATTTTTTTAAATAGCTCTTGAGGTACGTACCTGGCCAGGTAGAGAAGATGTGGTGCGTGACTGGGAATGAGGGGTGTACTGGTTGTGGTTATAACAGATACTGTTTGTCTGTCCAGTCTCTCTCCCACATTGCCAGCTTCCTAGCTGGACATCCCAGTTCAGCATCTCTGATCGTTATCTGAAGTTTTGGAAAGTAAGCAGCTAGAAAGAATCTGCTTTTGAGAAGGGAACAGTAAAAAGGAACACTAACTATTGACCTATGAAGAATCTGTGTTAGCTTAGGACTTAGGATATGGGGTTTCTTTCAGCTTTTCATGCTGCAAATTATAATTTAAGAAGTTTCTCTAGGTTCATTCATCTCTCCCCTGCATACCAGGCTGTATGTGTGGTATCACAGCCGGGTGGGAATTTACTGTGGACTTAAGGACATTGTTGCTTACATTCTTACTATGAAGTCACCTATTTGCTACCGCCACTGCAGTTGGGAAAAGGCAGTCTCAGGAAAAAGCTTGATCTATCTTTGATCTGTCTAGCATTTTTAGTAAAACTTGCTCCGTATTTCAAGTAGAGGAAGAACAACATGTTATCTTGTGCGCTAGTCAGCTAGCGGGTCTCTGTATTTTATTGTCCACTGTTTGGGAAACGCTAGGATAGGAAAATGTGCACCAGTGTTGCAATAAACTTGAAAAATTTAAAGCTGTAGATAAGAAAATTCTTTCCAGGAACTGTCAGGGGAGTTGACTCTTTCTACCAGCTTCTGGACTTCTGATCGCCTCTTTGGCTTCTGAAGGAAAGTAAGAGTCGAAGCCTCAGCAGACACGTAATAAAACCGAAATTTTGGAGATAGCATTTGTGTTCTGTATCAGTGTTTACTGACCCACTAAGGAACTTCTGCAGGACTGCATTTGAAGAATAACAGGAATGTTGTTCTTAGGCTACGGTGATTACCTGCGACATAGATTACACTCCAGTTCATAGTATTCTATGAACATGTAAGTGCCGTGTTGGCAATGGGGAATGTTCTTTGTGTGTGTGCGGTTGTTATTCAGCTCCTGGAAAAGCTACAAAAGCAGGCTTCACTTTTTTCTGATCTTGTAATCTGCAGTGGCCTGTGGGGAGCTCACCAATGATCCACTCTTGTTAATGGCTTAGTGTGAGCATGTTATAAAAGTCCAGTAGGTTGTCAGTAGAAAGGCCATCAATAGAAATTTATTAGGAGTCATGCCTGAAAGTGAATTCCACTGGCCTCTGACAGTAAGCTGCTGTAACGCTCTTTGATCCTGAAGGGTCTGCAGAATCTCAAGTTGAAGTCGGTGGTTTGGGTATGAAGAGCAATAAATTTTTTATTTTTGTTTTGCTAATGATTTATTAATAAATACTGCTGCAGTCTTTGGATTAATGTTTTTCTTTATTGAGATGTATTTTGAAGGAGCTTGGTTGGAAAGGGAGCCTTGTTCCATTTTAGTATAAGGAAATGCCTTTAGTTTATATTTCCCGTCTGATTATTTTCGTGCCGATGTAGAGGTTTCTCGCAAGGCCGTGGACCGGTTTGGTTGCTGATGTGCGGCAGCTCCATCTGCAGCGCGATTCGAGAGCCTGGGGACAGGAGGGGGAGCTCTCGGCACGGCAGCCCTGTGCCGAGCGGGCAGGGGCAGGACGGGGAGCGGAGCACCGCGCGGGGGCAGGAGGTTGCCACCGCCTCCCTCCCCTCCCGCTCTCACTCGTCTTGGAAAGTTGTTTTCGTAATATTTCGGTAGTTCAGTGCGAAGGTTTGTCTCCTTCGTGTCCCTAAACACGCGCACGCTGTGAGCCAGGACTTTGTTTCTTCGCCTGGAGAAGGGGGTGTATCATTACTCTGCTCTGTAGCGAAACCAGAAACGGATTTCAGCCTGCATAATGTAAAGAAATTAGTTTCTAGCTTAAAATAGCACTTCCCTTAAGTTGCAAATGGGTTATTATTGACATGTTCCATTTTCAGTGCTTTCAGAGGTCCTGGCTGAATTTCTTAAAGCCTGCGTTGAGTAGACCGAGGTGATGCATCCTCCTTTGTCAGATTTCTCTGTAATCAGCCTGCAGTCCACCAATGTACAGTTTAAATTACACGAGCAATCCCTGCTGAATTTAGTACATTTTTATACTTTTAAGTACTTATTTGCCTTGTAGCTCTACTGAATTAGTGCCTAAAAATGCTTCTTACAAATGCAGAGCATTGTTTAGGTTTTGTTTTCAGCATGGCTTTTAGAATCAGACCGATGGGATTAAGTCAAGGTGTGTGTAACAGCAGTGTGCTTACCAGTGTGAAAAGGTGAGTGACCTTGTACTTAAACTGCATCTCAAACAGATGAAAAGCTACCTAATATGGGGCAGGATTAAATTATTAGCTAATACGAGTTTTCTATCTTCCCCTAAAGCAAAAGCCTGTGTCTCATGATACCTTTTGTTCTTAAGAAAGGTGTGTGCTTTAATGCTTCTTTTGGGGAGTGAAGCAGCACTGAAAGCTGATGAGTGCCGTTCCTTGTTTCTGAATTGCCAATGTGATTTTCTCTGTCTATGAGTTTTAAATGGTCCCTGTAATGTTCTTCTTGTGAGTTGGAATTATAACAGGGAACAAAGTTTTAAATTCTTGGGCCAAAAATTTCTTCATAACTGTGGGGCAAATGACGCTGTTACCAAAGCCTTGTTTCTGGTTATATACTTCGTTCAGTAATTTGGAAGACTTTGCATTAGTATCATTACTTGCAGAACTGAATTACTTTTCATTTCAAGACAGAATACCAGCAGGGTTTGAAATGTTTGAGTTTGGCAAGAAAGGGCTTGTCTGTAAAACAATGAAATTGCGTTGGGAAAATACAGTGCCTGTGTTCAGCTGAGGCAGGCTGAGGTACACTGCGAGCTGTTGTGAGCTGCAGCTGCATTTACCATCAAACATTGAGTCGGTGCCGATGAATGTTTTGTTTTTAGTGTCATGGAAACTGTGAGCCAAAGAATGGATATTCTATTAATCTGGGAAAATAGCAGTTCACTGCATAAAACATCAATTGCTTCCAAAGGAGTTCTTAAAATAGACTTTGTGAAAATAACCCTAAAAGTAAAAGTGCAACAATTTAAATCACCTCAGTACTACTTTGTTTTTCTATTAGAATATACATGTGAATTAAATTAACATAGAAGTAGTGAGGGTGTTAAGATACAACGGTAGCCTGGAACTCCTACAACAATGCGATGTTTTACTGTGCACTTTTAAATCTAAAAATGGAGAGGTCCAGACATTTCAATAGCAGTTTTAATCCTTTTTATTACCTTTCCTCAAATGGTTTGCTCAAAGCAGAATAGTTTTTGTCATCATTCAGAATCATTTACTGTTTCATGCAGCATAGTGAAAAATCGTAAACTCACTGCAGAGAGCAGGTATGCAAGAGAGTGCTCTCAGGGGCAGAGAAGGAAAGATGGTATAGAATAAATAGCGTGTAGGGTTTTTTAGATGCATGAGCATTTTTTCAGAGCCGGTATGTAAAGAATAATTAAGGGAGTTAATTCAGCTGAATTGGAAAGCTTGCATTTCTGGTTTTGCTTAAATTTTTATGTTGGGGGAAAAATAAGTATGAAGTCTCAGTGTAAGAGGTAAAGAGAAACCAGTACAGAAATAGATACATCAAGTCGTTGCCTGCTGTGGAATAAAAAGGAAGCTGAGAAAAGAAATTGGAGGAGCAGAAGTGATTTGATCTGAGTGATGGGAAGTTGGAGGGAGAATTGTGAGTTGCAGGATTTTAGAATTTGGGAATCTGGAATAGATGTGATACCATTTAAAGGAAGGGATGCATCATCATGAGGCTTTGTTCAGTGTCCAGTGAAGGCAGCGGGAATGTTCCTGTTGACCATTTTGCTCTTTAGCTTCGTTCTGTTTCTTAGTTTTAAATATTTTTGATTGAGGGATCCAAAATTGGATGTACTATTTTACATATGGTATAACAAGTGCTGTGTAGAGGTGGATAATCACTCCCTTCCACTTGCTCTCCCATGTGCTTTTCAAGACTACCAGTCCTCAGCAGACTTGGTCCCCAACCTGCACCATTGCAATGGGTTAGTCTATTCTAGGTGCAGGGTTTTACATTTATTGTGGTTGAATTTTATGAGGTTCCTGTTGGTCCAGTTCTCTAGATAATCTGTGTTCCCTTGAATGGTTGTTCTGCCTTCAGGCATGCTAACTGCATCCCCCAAATTTGGGCTACTGGTAAAGACTTCAAGCAGGAGAGGTTCCATATACATGGTATAGTTGTTAATGACAAAATCAGAGATGGAGGGAGATTGATAAAAGCATAAATTTAGGTTGAAAAGCAACTGCATGAGAAGTAAAATAGGTGCCTGAGATGCTGAGACTTAAATGAGTAACTCAAGAGAGAGCAGGATCAAGAAAAGCCTTTTTCTAAGTGTTTATCACTGTTTAATATCAAGAAGTAATGTGTAGTTGAGAGCTTATAGCAGAGATAAGGGCTAGATACAAAATGGGAAAGTGTCTTTGAAATTAATCCCTGTTTGTGTATGAAAGGCTTCTATAATAATGCGCAAACTGCACAGTTCCCATTCAGTAGCACAGGAATTGAAGTACGAGCAGGTAAAATAGATGAAAAGATACAAAACCCACACGGTTTTTACTTGCACTCTTTAACAGTATTTAGGCTGAGAAGGAAGATTTTCACTTTGCAACTCCTTGAGTTATGGTAACATTTTCCTAGCCCCAAGGTAGACATTTTGAGCTTTCCTGTTCAGTGCCTGGGAGGATTTGCAAGGGCTGGTGTGCCTCTTGCAGAGATGCTGAGGCTGGCCAACAGGAAAGGTCACGATAATGGTGGACCACAAAAAGCTTCTGTAGCCACCACCCTCCTCCCCACGATAAATCTAGTTAAAGAGCAGGAGGCTGTAGGGCCTTGTCTCAATCCTGCAGGCATCTTTTTGCACTTGGCTGAATAAAAAGGCAGCTTGCTTCGTTACATGCAGTTCTGAGCGCTCCAGATCAGTGACCTGTCTTCAGTTGTTTCAATCTGCCAACAAGCTCTGAATTGCCAGTAACACATTTCGATTGTCATGTTGATGGGGTAGAGTGGAAGTGTGTGTGTAAATCTAGGGACAAAGTTTGAGTCACTGAAAAATATTCAGTGATGTTCTTCTGTTCACAGTTGCATTTTAAAACTTTGTCTGGTGCCTGGCTTTTACTACCTTAATGCATTATTATTTTGGAAGAGTAATTAGATTATGCCTTTAAATTGTTCTTCTAAAAGTAAGCCAGTGCTGATATTTGAGAGAACTCCTTGGTTTATATATATTAAAAAAACCCCATTAGTCCTGTTGGAGTTGGGTTATCTAGATTGGCCGATGCCAAAGTGCAGAATGTTAGCAATTGCTTTTCCATCTTCCTTGTTGTCGAAATGGAAAATATTTCATCATTCTGCGTTATCATTTCTATAAAATAATTACCAGTACTGCTGTGAGTATTCTTTTTGTTCGTCACATGCTGAGGAAAAGTGTTTTTGTTACCTGCTTTAGGTCATTCGAAGCAGCCTGGTGATACTTCTAGAAAGCATGGGCAGCCGAGCGGGGAGGTAGTATTTAGTGATACATGAAGTTTTATTCTTTAGCTCACTGAACAGCACACCATGTTCCTTGGTGGCTTTGAATCTGAGACTTGCATTCACCTGGCATGTTATTGTTAACATTTCTTCAGTCCGTTCCCACGGCTGTTGTGATATGTCATGAAGACTTGGTTTTTTTCTTTTTCTATCAAGAATGCCATTTGTCTCACCTCCCAAAACAAACAGCGGGCGCATGTTTTCCTTTGCAACTGCTTTTCTTTGCTTGGGTTGTTTGGTTTGGGTTTTAATGTTGCTTGTTGGGCTGGGTTTTTTTTAGTTGCTGGGTGTTTTCATGTGTTGGTTTTTCTTTGGGGTTTTCTTTTGGTTTTGTTTTAATAACTTCAAACCCCAGCGTTCTTCTTTCAGGTGCCTTGGCAGTAAGGTATCAGTGTTTTCATGAACATATGGAGACATGGGTTGCCTACGGGTGATGGTTTAGAAAGGTCTAATTTTTTGGGGGTGTTTCATATTTTTGTTTGGTTTTGCTTGGCTTTTGTTTTGTTGTTGTTTGGGGCAGGCTTTGGTTTTTTTAATGGGCTTTTTTTGTCTGGTTGGTTGGTTTTGGTTTCTTTTTTAGTAGATAGTTAGAATTTCATTCTCTGTGTTTGTCTCCAGTGTTTGTCCCTGGTACCAGTTTGTCTTTCTGCAACACAGTGATGTTCTCTTCTGCACTTATCGTCAGTATTTTATGGCTTAGTAGGACTGCTTTCAAATTTCTGGACAGTCTAAAGTCCCTTACTGGTTTTGTACTGAAATAAGAGCACCTATTTTAATCTCCTAGCATTTTAGGAGCTTTGTATTAGTTTAAACTGTCTATTTTTTTATGGGGCTTTCATTTCACCTTCTTTCGGCTCAGTGTGCTTGCAAGTAGAGCATGTGAATAGTTATGGATTTCAGCCCCCAAACAGGAGATGACTGCTTTCAAGGCACTGTCCTGTGAGGATTTTCGCTCCTGTTTTAATGGATAATTTGGTCACTCTGTGGTGACTACAGAAATTGCTGTCTTGGAGCAGTAATGCTGGGAAAATGCTTAACATGTTGTTTTGTTTTCATTTGAAGCCTGGTTTAGTATCTAATGGGTGTTCAAGGTTTGATTTTCTTTGTTTTGTTTTGGTTGGGTTTTGTTTGGTTCGTCTTGGGTTTTTTGCAGCCTAGCAGTCTGGAGACTGCAGTTTGGGAATACCTGACAAACATCTGTCTCTGTGTGATGGGGATGGCTGGATTGCCTGTGAAGGGGGAAGTCTGAATAAGTTATGCAAGTCATCCAAATAAGAACTGTACAACAGAGTACTGTTGTATGTGTTTGCCAGCTGCTTAATGGAGGATGGTTATAAGTGCTTTCCATGTTTGTACCCGCATTTATATAGAGAATGGGTGAGGGGGGAAACCTTTGTTGACAAAGCTGGCTTTTCAAGTTTAGTATGAATTAATAGATCTTGGATGGTGAGAGGAGCTGTGGATACATGCAGAAGTAACTGTTTTTTAATTTTTATATCATTATATATATATATATATGAAGTAATTTAGCAATTTGTAGTAAGTAGTATTCCAAAATGATCTTTTAATCAGAAACAGGTGTAGCATTTTGTTGTAAAGTGTAGATTCTCTATTAATTTCCAATTAAAAAATCCTCTTCCCTTTAGACTTAATAATGTGCTTGATGTTCAGAGTCACTGACAGAGGCTGAATAACTTCTGTCATTAGATCTGAGACAAATTCCACACCAGGAGAGCAAGGAATGCTTTTCAAGTTAGTTGAGAGTAGCAACTTCATTAGTTTGGGATGAGATTGGCAAGATGGCGGGCACATTTTAATAGTCAAAGGGAAGGCACATGGACACTATAGAAATATATGTGGTGGATAGGTGAGTAAATGCATGTGATAAAATGCCTTCTTGTCAGCAATTTGAAATGTGTGTGCATTCACATGCATTTTTGGTGTGGTTATTATTTTATGAATATTTTACATACCTGATTTCCCTCATTTTTAGTACATTTTTGTACATTTTGCTGGATGTTCTCTCTATGCATAGCAGATGTTAATGTGTTACTAGAGCGGTAACATTATTTATGGTAAGGCTAGCCTAGAGGAGACATAGCAGTGGAGAACTGAAATTAAATATACTACACAGCTATTCAGGAATTATTTGGTTCACAGATACTTACCCACTTAGGTTTGGAGGAGGAGGATAAGGAAGTTCTTTCTTCATGTAAGAGGTTTGTGCTCTCTCTGTCCCCTTGCTTTCAGTTACTCATGTGCATCTTCCTGTTGGAGACTTCAGTCTGTTTTACCCTTGCTAACATTTGATGTGTTATTCAGCACAGTGTAAGCCTGGTAAGTGGAGGGACAGGAACAGTACTGAGGAAGGGGAGCCATCATGGATCAGCCACTGGTGGAATAGAAATGTTCTCGGTTTGACATGAGCGTGTAAATTACAAGTTCATAGGTTCAGTCCAAATAGAATATGGAATTTAGTCCACCCTTACCTCCTGTGTAAGTACGTAAGAGCGTTAATAAATTGTTTTTTTACAGTACAAGATCTGTGCAGTGCTCTGCAAACTGACAAAATATTCCATCTTTTCTCAGAAGTACTTACAAATCAATGGGATGAAAGTGTCAGAGGCATGTCTTTGGGAAGCAGGTTCTTTAATACCACTTCACACACTGACATTTCTTTTTAAAATATTGTATTAAATGTCTGGTAAGATATCCCGTGGCTTCCAAGTTTAACATTGTAATATGGTATTCTCGAGATTTGCTGCCTGGTCAGTTCAGTCAGTAGAATTCTTACAGTGAAAGACATCTGCAAGTGCCCGCACAAGTATAAAAGAATTTAGGAACTTTTCTGATCTTTGGAAAGTACTATGAAAAAAAAAATAAAAAGCCAAGCTTTTTTCCCAGATGATCCTGTCCAAACATCAACAAAAACAATAAATTAGTGTTTGCTGTCTTAAAGATTGTACCTAAATTTCAGCAGTTATAATGGGAAGTTGATTCCAGGTGAGTCCAGCTTCAGAATTTACATATTTTGGGTCTTTTAGATGGGAAAAAATAAGGCAAATAAGCAATAGGACTGGATAGCAGAAGTACAGTGCTATCTTAAAAATGAGAATTTATGGCATGGAGAATCCTAGGAGATTTCTGGCAGACCTGAGACTGGACATTTTAATCCCATAAATCTTATTCAAACTTGCAGTATTTTGCTTCTTGCAGATCATTAGAATTGTTCTGTAGGATCGTGATCTTTCAAAATTTTGAGCAAATCTGTAGACTTAAAACCCAGCTTTGCCTTAACCTTTCCTTCCCCTGTCTGGGAAAATTGGTTTTAGAAGATGTCACTATATGGGGGAGAAATCTCAAATAATGTATTCTTTTTTTCCATTGGTCATAGTCTGTACATACCATTTCCTTATCCATACTTCAAAAACACATAGACCAATGTTCGTGTGATTACCTGTATAGGCTGCATTGGCGGTCATCTCTTGGACTTGGCATTCCTGGTTTAATACGTTCAGAATTTTTCTTCAATTACTTTAATGCAGAATTTTCCAGTAACATTTTTAATGCATTAATTACTCATTAATCTTACGTTTCAAAACTTGTATTATGTAGGTTTGCTTTATTAAAAGGTAAAGAAAGTGTGGATGAGTTTGCTAGACTTCAAGGGTTATTGATTGGAAAACTGCTCGCAGTCAGAAGACTGAGTTAAGATGGAGCGTAATGATGAGATAAAATCCTAGGTTAGGAAAGTGATTACAACTGGGGGACCTGCTAATCACTGACCTCTGTAGGGATCCTGCAGTTCATCACTAATCTCGCTTGCACTTGGCATTTTCCTGTGTTGCTGCTTCATTGTTCATAGCTGAGTGAGTAATTTGGCTTGGGATGAACAGGAGGAGGGTGCTGCAAGTCCAGCAGCTGCACTTGTTGGCACTGGCTTGTTAAACATCCTCAGTGTAGCCAGCAGCGTGCTTGGCACACATTAGCCAATAATACTTAAATTGTTGTGAAGAGAATAGGAGGTCACTTCTTTTAAGCGCTTTCTTGAAATTATGTTGCTTCAGATCTCGTTTTGTTTCCATGAGTTCTGGTCACAAGTATTGTAAGGAAAAACGTGTAATATTCTTCTATATATTCACTAATATATTCACTATTATATATTATTCACTATATATTCACACACAGACACACACAAACGTATGTGTATTGAGTACCTTTAAAATGTTAGAGATAAGATTGTAGGTATAAGATATTAAAACTGACAGCCTCTATTAATAAGTAGGCCTATATAGCAGTAGAAGAGGAAGGAATTATTCCTCTGGTGCTGTGGGAAATGTCTAGATATGTAGTAAAACTTTTATGGCTCCATGTGTCAGTCTTGCCTCTGAGAGGGCGGCAGCACGCCAAATCCTGGGAGTGAGGCTGGTTTTGTGTTTTGATCAAGTGTAATCTTTTCCTCACCATACTGAATGACAATTCATAATTGCTGAATAAGAGTTTTTAACAGCAACAAAAATAAAAATAAAGAATGGGTCTGTACTGGGGGCAGCAAGGATGTTCCTGTATAAACTTGCCTGCTTCTTTCTATTTTGTGGTACGTTGGAAAATGATACTGAGAGTTTTAGACAAATGTTTACTTTGAATGTTGTTCTTAAATCGTCCATATGCACCTGTTAATATGGCCTTTACAGCTTGTTTGTTATTATATTGGATCTGCATATGAAAAATCATTTGAATGTATTCTGTGACTTAACAAAGCCACGTACTTTGTTGCTGGAGTCTTTGTTATTGGGTGTGGAAGGGGAGAAAGCAATATAAAAATTGATTTCTAACCAAATTTACCAACAGCAATTTAATAACTTAAAAAAACCTCAACCCAAATGAAAAAAGCCCACAAAAAGTCCTCAAAGATACCAGCAACGTTTTGTTACAGACTTGACTTTTGGATATGCTATCTGTTGTGGCCAGTTAAGTGTTTTCAATGATGAACTGATGATTAGGAACTCTAAAAACAGGCCTCAAGATTTGCTGAAAGATGATTCTCTGTACAAGTAGGGCAGACATACTTCATGTCTGACAAACAGAGCAGCTGCCAGCTGTGGTCACGGTGGTATTTATACTGGATGATAAACATGGATTCATTAAAAAATTTTGGTGCTTTCCATATTGGCACCTAAATGAATTTTTAGCGATACATACAAAGATCTTCATTCTGTAAAGGGTTAATTCTGTGAGAATTGGAGTGATTTTTTGTAGAGTTATGTTCTGTCATACTCTCATAAACCAAGCATTATCTAGAAGTGGTGGGAAAAGGCTGGTTTACTACTGGCAGGCATTTATAGCACATTCACTGAAGTAGTCCTCAACTGAGTTTATGTAGAGCTGTTTTCAGCTCACTATCACTTTGCATCTTGCTGTTTCAGTTCATTCTGTGTTGAGAGTATTTAGTCTGCACAGCTGTTATACAGATAGATTTATTGTGGAAGACAATTCCTTGTGTGGTATTTGAAAGCTATATTAAGTTGTGAGCATATCATGTTTAGACAAGTGATTGCAAGAGAAGAAAATTATTTACTAAATACCTATTAATGTTTGATTTGGTGCAGAATGTGTCCAGGCTGTAAGTTTATGAAGTCAGGAAATACTTGTGATTAAGAATGCTTCGTGGGATTTTCTTGTTTGGATGTCTTTTAACTCATAGTCCTCGGGCTTTTAAGCCTGTTAGGAAGCGATTAGGTCAGGGAAGGTTTTGTTCATGAAAACACATGAAACATACTAAAGAAAAAAAAAGAATACAAATTCATGCCGAGTTCAAGTTCAGAGATTCAAATGCCTTGTGAGCTGATCTATGCAGATGTAAGATTTCTGTATGCAGCCAATTCAATAAGTTTTAGATGTCCATTGCTTTAGTTCAGATCTGGTTAAAAGACAAAACTCTGGGGTATTGAGACACTGTGTAAGCAAGGCTTAGATTTTGCTTCTAAAATGACAGCTTCTTTCTGAAATGTGTGAGTTAGGAAGTACGTGATCAGGTGATGGAGAGCTGTACTGCACAAGGCTGATGGTAACCGGTGGGGCTGGGAAAACTGGCCCAAGTTGCTTTAATTCTCATGAATATTTTGTGAAAATAGAATCTGATGAGGAAATAAATTTCATTTGGGCATTGCTTTACCTTCCCAGCTGGTATGTCTGCACACTGCCTTACAGTCATGTTCACACAAACCTGTGCAAAGGAAAAAATTCAGGGAGGATTTTGTCATTTGACGGTGTTTTTGCATAACCCTCTTGCAGTTAATGTCAGATGCTGTAGTGAGTTTCCTCGTGTCTCCTTAAAGCTGATCATTAGTGTTTCTGAATTTCCAGCTGTAATAAAGAAAGGTGCTATTGCCGTCTGCGCAGTGAGCACTTGACTAAGACAAGAGGTGAAGATGTGATTGGACAGAGGTTAGAATATGCTCAACAGCAAATCTTGTGGGGTAAACCTGCAAGACGTTTCAGGGTCTGCTTTGGCTTTCAGTGTCATAAACACCGGTACCCTGGTAAGTTTGGTTTTTGCAGACATTATGTATGGGACCTACCTGTTTGTTAAACCAATGAGGAAGTGTCACCTTCTCAAAGTCGGCATTACCTGCTTTTAAGGCACTTGGCTCACTGTGCGGAGTAGTTGCTAAGTATTTTTCTATTGATAAGTAAACACTACCTGTGACGTTTGCTTACAAGGCTTTAAGTAGTGACAGTATCATCCCGCCTAGGCAGGAGCAGCTGAAGTGTGTTGAAATGACAACAGGCAATTTGTAGTCAAGACTCTTTCACTTTTGGACTGTGTTGATAGTGAAACCATCCTGTGGTACAGCCAGACACCAGCATGCTGGGAAACCTCTGATACAGTATCAGTGAAGCTCCAGGGGCTGTTGATGGAGTCCTTCCTCTTTTCCCATGAACAGCACAACAGATGTGCTTTAGCAGTGTCCAGGATAGCTCACCTTCTCTCTCCTATGCTTCTGCTTTGCAAATATGAAGACTGCTGCTATCACAGTGCTCTAGTCCTGCAAAAGGGACAGCACAGTCCGGTTCCACTTACAAGGGAGAACCAGGAACAGGACTTGAGTGTGGGCTCAACATGTATTTCTGTCATGTGTGCCTGTTGGTTTTTATTGTTATTTAAAATTGTGTACCTTTAACATTGTGACACTATTGCAGGTTTGAGAGTCATATCTAAGTGCTTGCACTGGGAGTGTGTTTGGAAGACTCTAAGAAAGTCACTGTCTTGGTCCTAGGTTGCTTCCCAAACCCTTCACTGAAAAACTTAGCCATTTGAACACAGGTTAAATATTAATTGGCTCCAGATCTGGGTAAATATTTAGGCAGTGCAGCATCAGGCACCCTTGACTTTTCTTGATTATTTCTTAGAACCAAATTTTGTATAGATTGGGCTATTCTAGTAAGCTTTTTTCCTAGTAGTAGGAACCTGCCAAACTTTCAAAGTGAGAACATTTGAATAACGTGATTTTATGCGTTCTTATCTACCAGTTTCTTGCTTGCTACGCAAACCATAATTTAAATCATAATTTTTCTAGCATCTGTAATTGACTCTTGTACAAATATTTGTTTCAAAGCCTGCCCTGGAATACTGCATATTTCAGTCAAAGTTGTTTATCATGTGGTACAAGATTCTCATTTTCTGGGAGGAAAATGCTGAGTCTGGTTTAATGTGAACAACGTGATTCATCCTACTTCATATAATTTTGCATACTAGGTATTTTACTTGCTTAGTGCCTGATAGTTGTTAGAGGCAATTTGCTTCAGCAGAAAAATGGGGTTGTTTTGTCCCTTTGTTACAGCAAAGCTGCTATTTTTTAAGGAAACTATTGTTGACCAGCCTACCTGTTATCAAGATGATAACCTTGCAGAGATGTTGTTCCAAGAGATTGAAACTTCCTCTCTGCTTACACAAGATGCACATTTAAAATGAACTATAAACATACCTTAGTTTTTCCTCTTACAAAATGATATTTAGGGAATTTTGGTAGTAACAGAGAAAATCAGAAAAAGCAAAGGAAGTCCTGTTCAAGAAGTGCATTTGTAATAGCATGGAGCTATTTATCACTGAAATGGGAATGTGCAAGCAAGGCTACTTTTTCTTCTTGAAGGCTGAATGGGACATACCTTGTTTAGAAAAGGCAATGCCTAGTTGGGTAATATGACATCCATTTTCAAATAAATTGGTATTGTAGTGTATTAATGATTACCTCTGGGTAAGAGTGACTGGTGTTATGGGGTGTTCCTTAGTTCTGACGGTGTCATAATCAGGGCAAGCATCTACGCTTGGTGCTTTCCATTACACACATACTTGACTGTCTGATTCTTAACATTGTTCAAGAGACTTCTACTCAGGATTGTTTTAAAAAGAAATGTTGATTGACAAACTTTGGAGCCTTACTGGAGAACTTCACATTGAGTTTTAGTACACAAACATGCAGTTCGGTGGCATAAGCAGCAATAAATCATGAAGTACTTTTTCTGGACTTGACAAGTATGTTGCTAATGTCTTGTGACCTCAGATCGCAACATCAGAGGGCAGTCACTCTGTACAAGGCACTATATTTAGTATATGCTACCTACAGGCAAATATTGCACATATGGCAGAAGAGTCCAGTCTGTTTTGCCATCTTGACCAGTTTTATTGCTTGTATTTTATACCTGACTGGAATGTATATGAAATGAAAGGATTTTTAAGGATTTAAGGGGTAAGTGGCAATGGCTGAATGATTCATCCATGGCTTAAGTTTGGTGTGGGTTTTCTTGTTCTGAATTGAAATTTTTGTTCACTTTTCATGTCATTTTGTTGGTTTTATTTTGCTGCTTATTTGGCGATGTATATTCATTGCCTAAGATGATACCAGCCATGCATTAGTTCCATGTAGGAAGGAGAAATGTCTAAAAGTGTCTCTGTCTTTTCTCATTGTTAACAGAAATGAAGCTGGACCTTTGCCCTTTTTATTTAAGCATACTGATGGGGATATTTTATAACAACAAAAACTGGCAGTAGTTCTTTTTGCTGATCAGTTATGTAAGAAATGGAGTTAGGCAAGTATGTCATCTATCATAGTAGTGGTCTTGGCGTGTGTTAAAAACATGTATAAAAGCTGGCTTGTATTCATGCAATTTATTTTTTGTAAATTTACTATGATGCTCACAGATTTTCTGAGTTGCCTGTGTAAGGACAACTGATGCAGCTCTCTAGCAGGTTTTTAGAAGAACCTAATCAAATGCCTGTCTTTTACAGGAAAAACCTCCGACAGAGGTCCATTTCCACTGTATGGAAGAGATACGGGGTTACCAGGCTGTCAGGTAAGTATAGTGATGACTGAAAGCAAATGGAATAACCTGAACTAGAATTTAGTTTAAGCTACTTGAATGTGTCAGGCTACCAAACATAATAAACAAGAATTTATTCCACAACCTGCAGAATAAAGTTTCTGGCCTCTGTGTGGTCAAATTACCTTGCACTTAAATACATCTGCTTAGAGGAGACACTTTTGCTGTGTATGAGTGGAACTGGTTCTGTAGCTCATGAGCATGAATTCTAATGGTTTTAGTAAAAGGGAGATTGTTACTGGTCTGAACATATGGAGCAATGTGCTCCAGGTGTATCACATCTCTCCTACAGATGATTGTGAAATGAGTTTTCTTACCCTTTGCAGTTATTTGTTCCCCTCTCCAAGTCTGCAGACAGAATTGCAGGCCAGTATTGACTGCACATCACAATTAGTCCATGATACTCGTGATACTTTCCACATTTAGTTTGTCAAAATATTCCAGTAATTGCCAAATATAGTTCATAAGTTAACTGTTATTCCTGTGGACATCATGGGTATTTTTTAAAGAAGACAGTGTTACTAGGCTTTCAGTTTTTAGCAGTTGGGTTATCCAGTGTAATATTGTTTTATTTTGTAATTTAGATGATGTGGTTTTTAATTAAAGAAACTTTCATCTTACGTCGTTAAATTTTCATGTTAGAGTGAAGATCTCTTCCATGTTATTTTTAATGAGCCACACTAAGAGTACTCTGATCATTGTTTAAAAGTCTGTTCGAATGTACAGGAAGCTTGAATGCTTAATGAACTTTTGATTGCATTCTGTACTTGTGGACAAAGATTTAAATAAGTGATAACTGTATTTTTAATTATAATCAATTAATTTGTTGTGTTTGTTTTCTCAAAGAGGGATCTCTTTTAATTTTACTGTAAGTAGATAATTTGCTTTGAACTGATATTTTCAGGAACATCTTTCTCCTTGAGGATGAAACTTAGCATATGAGTTTGACATCTTGGTTTTGAATCTTTTCACTGGTAGTTTGGGAAGTGTGACTGGGCAGCCCCATGTGGCAATGAAGGCCAAGCATTGCTTCCCCTGTTAAAAAAAGGATCATTCTCACAGCTTTTACTACTTCTGTGCAACACAGATGTGAGGAACAAAGACCCATTTGTAACTGTATTGGTGAGCTTTCAGTAACATTCTCACAGAAAGCAGGATAACTCTTTTAAGTTCAAGTTATAGGCTTCACATTATTGCCAGTCTAGACAGTAAAACGTTGTATTAATGTTATTATTATTATTATTGTTCAAATAGCTCTGTGTGTAGTATATTTAAATATCATAACTTAAACTTGACATTAGTTTGGAAGCAAATTAATTTCTACATTTCTGTTTCATTAAGTTAATGTTCTGTATTGGAAAATGAGTTTTTGCTAACTTCGCATAAAATTCTATTTCACTGTGCAGTAATGAGGGTAATTTCTGTTCTTTGGCTTCTCACTGAGGAGAATGCTTTTATAACTTCTAATTGTTTCTATCTAGTACCATTTAATATTAATCTTTTACATGTAGCTCTCTAAAAGCCAACATCTTACACATATTTGTTTCTATTAACATCGCTTCTAATTCTGTTTATTCCTTTGATATGCTTCCTGCTTATTCCTCACCCACAGTTTCTAATATATTGTCAGTATATGGGAAAAATGTTATTTAGGTAAATCTGTTTTGTTTTTTATAGCCCAGGGTAATAGAAAATGATCATAGAATTAACTTGCAATTAAATTCTAATACAGTTTAAATTTCTGTGATAAGTTACAGTTTGTACCTTAATTTGACAGTATCTGTTAAATCTGACAGAGCTTGAAATCATTTGCTAACTTGAAATGTGGTGGGGTTTCTGAATTTTGGGTTTTTTAATGTTTTTTTCATAAATCCATAGCAGTGCCTGAAATACAGCTCAATGTAGCTACTATGTTTGAAAGCTATCTTAGAGAAGAAGGTAGAAAGCGATCCTGAGAGATCATTTTGACAATCCAAATGAAGAATCAGCTGCATTGTCCCTCATGGATGCTCATGTAGTCAGTTCTTAAAAAACCTCTAGAGATGGAGACTGCATGGCCACACTGGGTTTTGTTTTCCTTTAAACATACTTACTCCTGAAAAGTTTCCCTGATGCCTTATCTAAATATCTTTGTAATTAAGGCATCTAACTCTTGTCTTGCAGGCAGTGGATGTGGAGAAGAATCTGTGCTCTTTTAAGTCTGTAGAGGCTGGAAATCCCCTAGATGATTAAGATGATATGCAGTCTTTAGAAAAGATAAGACTTAAACAGAGTTAATTTTTACATTGATGTGTATAATGAGGTATATATTTAGTAGCAGGTATGTATCAGGGTCTATCTCAGATTGAAGTATTGGTAGAAAAACTTAAGGTTTGCTCTGCATGTTCTCCAGTAGGTTCACAACCCTAGAGAATTCCAGTGTTTCAAACTAGGTAAAGTACATCATCTAAGGCCTTACCATTATGGCAAAAACAAATTTCCTGGATCTTTCTGACAATACTGTTGTTTTCTTCTGCCATATGGTATTTATCATTTTTCATTAAAAAAAGATCCACTCTTTGATACTTGTCTGATTGGTCATGGTCTAAAATTTTCCAGTGCCTTCTTATGGTAATGCTGGCCAGCTTGTCATTCCTGAGCCTGTATTTTTCAGTTTACAGGTTCCATATGCAAAAATGTATTTACTTTCTAACATATTGCTTCTACCTTCTCTAAATTAGTCAATGCAACTTTGAATTCCAGGCTTGCACTGCATTTGTAGATCCTTCTGGGTTGCTTTGTGAATTTAGTAAATGTGGTCTTCGTTTTTCATCCAAGTCACTAATTAAGAGGTGGAATGATGCCCAAAACAGACGCCTGCAAATTCTCAGTTAATACATTCACCCAGTGTTGATCATGAACTCTTAGCTACTGGTTTTTAAATAGCTGTGCTCTGTATTCAGCAGTAGTTTTAGTTGTCCTTGGTTCCTTAGTTCACCTGTGAAATGTGAAAGTAGTAAAAGCCTTATTAAAACACCTATTATGCTGTCTGAGAAGGAAGTGAATAGGCTTTAGAGAGTTTACTCCAGCTGAATCTATACAAATCCTTTGTTACCTTCTGGCATTTTCAGTCTTATTTTTTCCAGTATATTCTTCCAAATGAAATTTTAATTGTTGAGGATTAGCAAGCCGCTGTGTTTGTTCCTACCTGTGAAACAAACCAACTAATCCCATTCTTTCTTGGTCTCTGCACTCTCTCAGAGCCATGAGTTTTCAGACAGTGGCTAAGGTTTCTGAAATTGTAACAGTGGCAAGAGCCAGTTTTCTGAGTATCTTATATGTAGGGTACAGCTGAATTGAAAATACCTAACTTCTCCAAATGCTTTCTAACCTGTTCTTCTCTTACCAAAGTTCTTTCCATATGTCACTGGTGTAAATGGTGTTAATAACCTGGTGTGGATGTGTGCTGAGACTTCAGAAACTGCATGCATGACTCCCATTTCCAGTATCATCAAAAGGGCACCCAGCTGTCACTGAACATTGCTTTGACAGGTCTGAGCTTGAAGAAAGCCAGGAATCTGCACTATTTTCAAAGTGAAATTGAGATAAATGTGCAGTACATGTGTAGCTGTTAGACTAATTCTTCTAATTGTTTCTGTGGGTCGTCACAGAAGCTAACTTTATCCCCATGAGCCTGTAAGTGCCCTGGCTAATTGGTGGAGAGAGGGGGGGGATGGTCCTTTGGCCTAACAGTGCCTGTTCTCATCTGCCTGGCAAAGTCTGTCTCTCCCCACTAGCATCACTAGGCTGAAAATAGTAAATTATTTGTGACTGTCCCCCTAATGTTCCATTTTAATTCTAAACAATCATGCATGAAAAATAGGCATTATGGATTTCTTGTCATGTTGAGATAACACAATAACCCTCCCTTCATATAATAATTTCAGGTCCACATACTATCCCATGTGCAAGAAAGGAGATAAAAATCAACTACTAAATGTAGTGGATGTTAAGCAAGAACTAAAAAGACATTAATCAGGTTTTGTTTAGTGTAACGTTTTTATAAAGAGACAAATAGTAATTTACTTTATTTTTCATTTGAATCTGTACAGTATATGATGATGGGATGCTTAAATGGTGTAAAAACACTTAGAAAAAAAGCTTAATTGGTCTGCAGATGAATGCTGGAAGGAGCTATGGATTATATTTACTAAATGCACTTCATTTAGTCTGTGTAAAATTGCATATAAAATACTGCGCAGAATATACTACTGTATAGTACATGATCTTTACATATGCTACTATATATTTCATGCAGTATGAAATATACCGTACTACATAGAGTGTGTATGAAGAATTGATGGGACACTGTGTGTACTCTATATTTTATTTAGTAGTGGCACTTGGGTTTTAACTCATTGCTTTTAACTCATTTAACTCATTACTCTAGAAGTTTTGTACATATTGGTAATAAATAAGGCTACTTCAGAATCTCTAGTTTCAGATGAAGAAGAAAAATCCAATAGAAAGAGCTGGCCCATCAATGTTTCCGATAAATACTGCTCCAGTTTTCCCTTCAATAGCCATCAACTCTGCTATTGCTGTGAAGCTCATGTGAGGTGACTCATTTAGCAGCAGATTATTGCATCACTGCAACATGATGCAAGGCACATCAGGCATTATTAAGTGAGCCTGAATTGTGCAGTATGACAGTAACATTTTATGCACATTAGCACCATACTTAGTGTTCCTTATTGGAATATACTTCAAGTAAGCATATTGAGATACGATTTCAGACCACTTTTCAGGATTTACCAGTTTCTTCTTTATCAGGAAAGAAAAAGTACGCTTCACTGGAGTATTAAGATAAATGTGGCATTTGTACATCTTCAGAGCATGTTTTGTGTTTCATTACTTTCAATGTATGCTGTAACTTAGGTAGGTACCTTGGAGAAGAAATTAGCTGACTTCACACTGATTGCTAAAGTATGTTGGAACAAACTCATCAGTCTTCCAGCTTTGCTGTGATTCAACTTGGAAACATTCTCATCTGGAGGTCAGTTAGAGAAAGCTAGATTTGTATATGCCTGACTTGTGCTGAAATATATTACAGAATTTAATACTGTATAGTTATTAAGCAACTGGAACTCATATTGCTGGCTTTTGAGCAAAAATTTGTGACCTCTGTTTATTGACTAAAGAACAACTTTCTTCACAATTTAATGTGGAATTTGAAAGGTTTGCATCTTGTTGTTTGCAAATTTAGCAATCTATTAAAGAATAAATTTGCAAGCATGAAAACCCGTGTCTATTAGCTCTTACATCCTCTGCAGACTAAAAAGCTTGTTTTATTTTTGTGCAAAAGAATTTTAAGTCGCTCTTTAACAAACACACTATAAGAACTCTGAAATAAACGCCAAAAATGCCTTTAGCACCAATTTCTTGGGCAATTTAACAGATGATCACTTTGGCAAAAGAAATGTTTGCAAGTGTATGTTGCTTTGCCTTTGCATAGTCAGTAATTTGCCTCTTTCAAATTTAAAAAGACTTTAAAACAGTTTGAGCAGAATGCAAATCTAAAGAACAGTCCTGCCTTGCTGGAGAAAATGGTATCTCTGAGCACGCTGTCCATAACAGCTACCTCACAGGTTAGAGAAGTGTGATAAGAACAGAACTCCAGAAATTTGAGTTGTCTAGAGGGAATGTACAAGCTCTTTTTTTTTTCCAACTTTTTTGTGTGAGGTGGTGAGGAATAATGCAAGCAAGAGTGAACAAAGTATCTGTCCTGGGATGTAGACACCAGCTTGCTGCATAGACAAAAAAATTAATGAAATAGCACCATCTTAAATGTATTTTAAAAACATTCCTCAACCATAGAGTTGTAAGGTGTGTGCATGGTATTATGGGGAAGAGAACCGACTTAATTTTTTTAGTAAAGCGTGAGGTGACGTTAAACAGCTGGAAGAACAAGCATGCAGACAAAAAAGTGAATGTTAGGAGGTAAGAGTGTATAAAAAGGTATGTGGGAAACAGAAATGAGTTTTACTGACAAAAATAGAAAAGCAAAGAACAGTATGAAAAATGTAACCTGAAATATGTGTTTTGTAAGAACCGAAAACTCGGAAGTGGCGAGAGTGAGAGAAATGAGTGACTGTGAATAGAGTAGTGTTTTAGTGGTGTCTGACAGCTGACATGTTACCTGAAATGGGCAAGTCAGAAAAGAAAACAGGTATTTGTAGCGCATGGCATTTTAAAACATGATTATTTTTTAAAGCTTCCAAACAAGTCTTTCTTGATCTGCAGGTATGGCTCCCCAAAAGCAGCACGGTGGCATGGCATGTCTCTGCAGTCCCCCTAGGATGCTTTGCTGAGTTTTTAGCTATTCATTACTTTAATGCAAGGGCCATTGTACTAGACCACTACTAACATGCTTTGGTGTAGCATTATATGTCAACAATAGTGAGCACTAGATGTCTTGCTGGAAGATGAAAGAAGTAGCAGGCAGCTGTGAGGAACAAATACATCAGGTGTTTCTTGTAGGGCCAGCAGTTTCTTGGGTGTACCTGATGTATGCTGAAGTCTGCACACATTTGGAGTTCTGCAGTCTTCATTTCTTCCTGTAGGAATTCGGTTCATATCCTGAAACTTTTATTACTTGTCTCTGAGACTTCTATCCCTGCTTGGCTTCCTCGAGAGAAATAATTAGACAGTTACTCTGTGTTGAGATGTGCCATCTGCTCCGATGATACTGCAGTGTTACTGAAAAGATTTTTAAGAGGGGGGCAATTAATGAAAGAGTTTAAATTGAGAGAAAAATGTAAATAGCTTGTCTCGGGAATAATTGGATGGAAAGAGGCAAATTTAGACCACACCTAGGTGACACACAGTAGAGGATCCAGTACTGTGGCAAAAGGGATGCTAGAGTGGGGATAAAACCCAACCAAGCAAACCCAAACCAAACAAAAAACCCCAAACAAACCCCCCCACCCCCCCCAATCAAACAAGCAACTGCAACACCCCTCATATGTTCCCCATAGTAAGGAAAAGCTCTGCACACTTTAAATGCGCTAATTATAAAAAAGCATAGGTGCTATTGATGGCAACAGTTTTGTAGTTAAAAAAAGATTTAGATGATGCTTTAGGTGGGTCTTTCCAGTGAGGCAGAAAAATACATGGTATTCTGGACATTTCTTATCTGTGAGGCCTTTAGAGAAGACTACAGTCAGTGGCACCAGTTGCTTTTCTTCCTTCCTCACAGAGTTTTAGAAACAGTATGGAGAACATCCAGGAAATACCGAGTTATGGAAACAGAAAAAATAAGGCTTGTACATGTGTGTGGGTTTTAATACCAGTATAACTTTAAAGCTGACAAACTGATTTTATTTTGTAAATGTTCTCTGTTTAATCTGCTCTTCTTTGACATCTTTGATATCAGGTGTCTCCCCAAAGCAGATTTTTACAGCTGAGCTATCAATCTCTAAGAAATGTGTCTTCTGAAGGAAAGGCTGTGACACAATGTTAACTGAAGCAGTGACTCTGGATTCTGCCAGCTGATACCGTCTTAAAAGGCTGGAATAGGGAGGGGGATATATAGTTTAAGGGCAGATGGAATGTCCACACTTGAGTTTATTTTGCTTCATTTTACTCCTCAAGTAAAATCAAGCTATATTAACTTTCTCTTGATTATGATTTATTAGAAGTGAATTACTTATTGTGCTACTGGGAGAATAATCTCCTGTCTCTCAGCAAATAAGGAGCCTGCAGAACCTTTTCAGAAAGTAAAACAGGACTGGGCACAGGCGAGATGTCTTCTTCCAGAGCTGGAGGTGACCACCTGAAGTTAATCAGGGAAGACATCCCCCTGGAATGGAGTGGGTAGCAGGTGTTAGGAATTAGTTGTACTTGGGGGAGGGATGCTATTTATAAAAGGGAGCAGTTCTGCAAGGAATCATTCTGGATGTCTTAAGCAGACAAACTGTTACTTGTCTTTGCCCTTCACTTTCTCACACTCTTTAGGGTTGGCAAATTTTCTTGCCTCCTTTTAATGTTTGATTGTGTTTAAGGTAATGAATATCCTGTAAATCAATATATATATAGTATCTTGCATATTCCTGCATAAGGCAGGAAAAAGCATGTTATAACATGGAGTGCAGATACAATTTGTTCAGCCAGTTACTGTTTGTCTGCAGCTAATCTTACTGCCTCAGAGCTGGGTGCTTCCCAATTAAAAATTTATGGTACTATTTCAGAATGGAGAAAAGATTATCTCAGTTCTCCCAGCCAAACCTGTCAGTCTGAATGAGCTGGATTGCCCTTTGGGTTTTCTTGACATTTATTCTTTTTGTCTATGACTATTCTAGTATGCTGAGCTCCCATTTACCTTCCGTTCTTCACAGAGGGATAAAGTCCCTTCCCAAACTTTGCATCTGCACAGGTGACTGCTCTTAAGATGAATACAAGGCCTTGAGTGGAATTGGGAAAGGGGAAGTAAGTGTGTTGTAAGCAACCTATTGCTTACTATTTGCTGTCTAGCATGGGCTAGGAGAGACTGCAGCTTGAGCCAATAGTCAGTGCTTGGAAAGAAGCACAAGACAGATTTGGCATTTTGATTCCTTTTCCATGGAACTAAGTCATCCAACTTGCACCGGTTTCAGTTGTGTTGTGGCATGCTTTTCAAGATGATAGTGCTCCTGATAGCACAGATTTCTAAAGAGCAGGGAGAGAAGGGTGACATTTTTTTAAGGAGAGGGGATTGTACCCCAAGATGCTCACTGGGCTTGTCTCTTTATCAGCACCCTAGTACTGGGCATAGCTTTCACTTGATCATATGTGAAAACATATGGGCCCTCCGTGTTAAGCCCTAACAATTATCTGGTTGTTATGTTAATGTTAGTTTTTGAACCCTCATGATGTTATGCATTTTCCGACTTCATGATTTGAGCTAGTGAGGTTTTTTCTGTTGTGTGGGAGAGGAGGTGCACAGGTTCCATGCTGTGTACATGAAGCATTCTACTAACGGTCTGAAATCTTTTGAAATCATTTTGCTGAAGATGTGGAGGGAGAAACAGATGTAAGGATAGTTTGGGCTTTATCGTCTGGCTTCTGTAAATAAGAAAAAAATCTTCTACTAGAATGTTGACTTCTCATGCTCGTGTCTGGTAATCAGAGAGAAACACAGGAAGGCTGGTACAGAAAAATTAAAAAGTAGATGAATAACCCCTCAGCTGCTTCTCTTCTGACATTTTGCAGTTCTCCACAAACCTTCTGCTTTTGTATAATCACAGTGAGGAAGCTGTTCAAATTACTGTTTTCATAATGCAGCAAAAAGATTCAAAGGCAAAGGGAGGGGAGCCTGACCTGTAATCACAATGCTTAGTAATGCCTTCCTAGAATTCAGTCAGCAGCGCAAAAATACCTTGCCCGGGGGGATGAGCAAAGACAAGCTGAGCCAGCATAACCTCGGGGATTGGACACCAACATCAGCAGGGTGCCGCTTTGAGAAGCGTAAAACAGAATTTGTACTCCTGCCAATATGCGGTAGCAGAGCAGGGAGGCCACTACTGCAAAAGAGAAGGAAGGGCCTCATTCTAGTATCTGTATTAATCAGGTGCTTTAAAGCCATCTAGATACAGAAGGACTACAAAATGTTTCCTTGCTTTTGTGTTTAGTCTTTACTCCGCTCACTGCTAAAAAACCTATATGGAATTCTGAATAAACTTCTTCCTTCTGTCCTCTGTCCCTGTGCTTAGTTTCAGTATATTTACACATAAGCAGAATTTTGCCTAGTACCGGATTCTGCTTAGGTAAACACATTAAATAAGCACCTCATGGTGATCCGGAAAAGCTTTGGTGTAAAAAGAGAATATATTGATACCTTGATATTTTTGAGTGTTAGCATTAATTGAGAAGACAGTAAAACTAAACGTCTGTTATTTTGTTTATGATGTTGCATCACTTCAGTATTTAGTACCCTAGGTAGCAGGTTTTTACTCCAGTGAGCTAGATTAGCCTGATTACACTGGCAGGATGCAGTTGATGGATGACTGTCATTATCTTCTCAAACCTGCATGATACTTTAGGTATAGGAGATGATAATTAAATTTTCAAGAGACTACATTGAGATTATAAGATCTGAGTATTTTTTTTCAGATGAGGAATATGTTTGCAATTATCAGCATGTTGTTAGAGGATCCTCTCCTGAGATGTTTTATTAGCAACTGCTGATTTCCTTTAAATTGATCAAGAAAAAATGCTCAAGTTATCATATAACACTTTAGATGTTGTTGGTTTTTAATTCTGATATTTTCCTCTTCCTGAAACAGACCAAAAATGTATCCGATCAGATCTATTGGTAATGGCTCGAAGATGTACAGGTTAGCACAATGTATTTAATGAAACCTTGTTTGAGACAAAACACTAGAGAGGATCATAATTAATGCCTCATTTTCTGCCAGTTGCTATTGATTACTCATTCAGGGTCCCTTTGTTCTCAAAATGGTAACACTGTATTTCACATTACTATTTGATGATATTCTCAGGATGAGATTCTTTAACAACATGCTGATAATTGCAAACATATCTCTAGAATTTAAATTTAAAATGAATTTACATCATATGTCAGTGTTTTTCCAAATTCAGCTCCTATTTTGGAGTGCATATTCATCACAGTTTCCAAAGACTGGAGACTTGAGTTAAGTGAAATTCAACACTTTGTATCTTAGTTATATTTTTGGCTTAAACTGCATGATGTGGAGCTGAGGTGAATGGTCTTTTTTTCAGCTCAAACCTCTGTACTTTAAGTATCTCACAGAACAATTATTTGTTAACGTTTTGTTTTTGTGAGAGGTTTTCTTGTGGAATCACAGTAACCACACACAACTTGGGGGATTTTGCAAGTTTAGGAGTTTGACTTCTCAGTTTTGTTACATTCTTCAGTTATATTAGATGACATGAGCTAGATTGTTACGTTAATCTAGCTCATGCAAATTGTCAGGTTTATCCGTAAGGCAAGATGTGAAATAAAGATACATTACATGCATGCTTTATGTCATCCAAATGGCTCACTTGAATAAAAGGACATGCATCTGAAACTTTTGCTCTTCTCAGTGCAGAGGCTCAAGTTTACTGTAAGGCAAGGAATGCACTTACAATCTGCTCTGTAACATTCTGAGAAATAGAAATGCAAAGCGAGTTAGTCTACGCCTATGTGATGGAATAATGGAGGGATTTGATTGAAGTGTTGTGTTACTTTGCCTTTACAAAATAATGGACCTAAGCTCCCAGTTTTTAACTAGACACTTCAGTACTCTTTTTTTTTTTTTTTTAAACTTTGGACAGTTTCCCTGCTTTGGGAAATAGGGCCAGCCTGGCTGCTCGGCCTCAGAGCATAAACGCTCTGAAAAGAAAGCTATTGCAAAAAACCTAGGGAAAATAAAATCTGAGTACTTTATTGGAGGGGAGGGACAAGGTCTAAGTTTGCAGTCGCTAAGGTGCAGCCCTCATTTCACTGCCAAAGCAGCCTGCCTTATTATGCCAGCACAATGGGCCTGTCATAATCAGTTGCATATAATGGGCAGTGCTTTTATTCTCAACCATATTATTCTTTTGATAGAAAATAATGAATAATGTAAAGGCACATGGTTGTATTTGGATGAAAATATTGCATAGGTTGGCTATGAACGTGAACGAGATTTAGACCAAGAAGCACATGGCTAACTGCCCATAACAAATACATTGTTTTGAAAAGTAAAAGCTTATATATGATAGTGCAGTGTATGGAGTGTGTTAGTTAAAAAATGTTTGTGTATTTTGCAGGATAGCTTGGTTTTCCTATCTACATACAGCCTCAGTGCTGGAGAGATGCAAGGAATATTACATAAGGACATCTGCAGGCCTTTACATGTTCTTATTTCTTTTTTTATATCAAAGTAACAAAAAAAAATCAAAGAAGTGTTTACCAACATATTAGAATCCTGCTGGCTGGTGTCCTAGAAGTTCACTCAAGGCAGAGCAGTATTTTGGCATCAAGTAGTATCTTTTGGATTCTAAAGATTCATAGAGTTGGGCTGGGGAAAAGACAACATCCAAAGTAGTCAAATGCTTTTTTTTTTCCCTTTTATGCTCGAATTCCTTGAAAGAATCAATTTCAAAAACATCCTAAAATATGTCGAGTAAGGAGCTTTTTTTATCTCAGGCATACATACCATTTTCATATAAGCATATGGTTGATTAGCTTGTTAGTTTGAATGGAAGCTAACTTTGCGTGCACGTTAAGTGCAGCTGCAGTACAATGTCACTTGTTTTCTGCAACAAAGGTGCATAAATACACACACCCCATATGTAGATGTGATTCTTTTTCCCCGCGCCTCACCCTTGCGATGTTTGAACAGATGATTCCCCTGCATTTTATTTTTATGAGAATACGTCTTAGGAAAAGGACACCTATAAAGCATTTGTCTCGATAGTGGCCCTTGTAAAAGCCTTTTTTTTTCTTTTGGGTCATGTTGTGCCATTTCCCCTGAGGCTGTCAAAACTGGTTTTTGGTTTTGCTGAAAGGGATAGATTTGAGAAGTAAAGCAGTCGTGTTTACCTCTTTCTCTCTTCTCTTTGGCATCAGGCTTGTTGTGTTCCTCAGTGATGGTAATAAAAGCCTTTTTTATTTTGTTTCCCTTTTTTTTTTCAGATTGGCTATTGAACACATATTCTTTAGGGAAAATACTGCTTTAAATAAATTCTTGTTTATCTCGAGGCTGAAAATACACTTTATAGAATCCAAAGAGGCATATTTTAAGGGTTATGCCTTTTTATTTATAATGGTAATGCACACAGGACTCAGTAGTGTTCAGGAGAATAACCAGTCATTGATTATTCTTTAGTAATTGGATCCGTGCTTGGCAGATGAGGTTCGGAGTGAGCATGAACATTCTCTGTGGAGAATGCTGCAAACTATGTGTGTAAGTGATCTGCCTCTGTGCAGGGACCTCGGGCACTTAGTCAGGAGAAGCTTGGTGCTGATAATACAAAGCTTTTTTGCTATCCTCAGTGGTATTTTTGTATTCCTTTCTTTATCAGATGCCCTTAGGAAAGGATCAGTCCTGATCAATATTGCTTCTCAATTGGTTCAAACAGGCAGAAAAATCAATGAGCTGAACTAATGACATCTATTTGTATTTTCTTTTGGAAGACTGAGGAACAATTATAAAATTTTAAACAGATGCTGCATTTGATTGTGGGATGGTGGAAGAGGGTTGTGGGTTTGGTGTGTTACCCTCCCCTCCTTTTTTGATAAAGAATTCTTACCCAAACACAGTATGCGTCAGGAAACTTCTTTAGAGCGTGACATAGCTTGAGATTTACTGCGTATGTGTTATATTACTTACACACTGACTTCATGTTGTTGTAGCCATGCTGCTTTGAAATTCAGGGTCTGATAAAAACATCAACAACTGCAGTGCTTAGAACAAAAGCAAGAGTGGCAAATGTCATGAGGTAAAGGTTGGAGGTTAAGTCTGGAAAAGGTATAGACACATGCCTTTTGGAGTGGCTTGGTAGAAGTGAGTTTGGGTTGTTCTGGACCATTTTTTTTTGTCATCTCCCTCCCCTTCTTTCCCTGCTACCACCCAGTGAATAGAGGAGTTGAGGGTTCTTAGCTCCTCCATTCTTTTTTTGGAGGTGTCTGTATGGATCCCATTGCATTTCCAAAATCCCTGCCAATGATCAGGAGATGCTGGGGGAAGCAGGGAGGTTTGTCTTTAATGTGAGTGGGACATAGTTTTTAATTGTGTTTGACAGCTGCTCTGAGCAAGCAGGGCTGAACTAGATGACCTCCAGAGGTCCCTGCCAGCCTCAGTGGTTCTGGGATGCTGTGAGTGGGACCTTGCTTCAGCTACTTGAAATGACAACTATCACAGTACTTCTTCCCCTTCCCCATGGGCTATGTAAAGTAGTTTTGCTTCAGACCTAGGTATTCTTGGGCTGAAGGTCAAGTCTTAAGCTAAGTGCTGAACTGGTTTCATTTCTTTCTTTGGGAGGTGTTTTGGAGGAACAATGCCTTTGCTTTTCACAAAATGTTGCCCAGGTTTCCTGCACAGTGTTCACCACTAATAATTGTTTAGAATAGTATCTTTGCTAAATTCAGACTCGTACTGTGTAAGCCAGATATTCTGATAATCAGGTTTTCTGCAAAACAATAAACTCTTAACTGTTTGTCAGAGACAAAAATAGCGAATCTTGAAACAGTCTGCAAGCAGATTCCACCTCCACACACCCCATATTTTCTGTGTACTTCGTGTAAAGATCACTTCATTCCTTATAAGGGTATTTCTTTTCAGTACGAGTTTTATGTTAACAATTCTGATTTAAAGACTGTTTTATTGTAAGAATGAAGAAATGGAATTGAGGGGAAACTGTATGCCCTTACCAGTTTTAGTCATTGTTAACTTTGTTCTTCAAACTGTGTGATAGATTTGTAAGAAATAGTTAACACTTCTGAGCCCTCCTTTAGTTTGTAATGGGGTGACTCACATCCCAGTCTTTTGAATTAAAATACAAGATTTTCATGCTCAAATTAGTCATCAGAGAAGTACAAGATAGAAATTTCAGTAGTGGTATGATGCAAAGCCACTTATCTGGAAAAATGCACTTGAGGTTATTGCTTATTTTTTTTATGTGGTCTGTAATTTTATATGAACTCAGGATTTTCTGCTAATCCCAGTGCATTGCAAATGAGAAGGAATTTAGTACCTTGCTGAAAGCCATGTGAGTTAGCCTCACCTTTCACCAGTCATCACACTACAAGAATCGGCTTGAATGATATAATGTGATCCAAAAAGTACATTTGTTTATGAATGAGGGTATCCAGGCCTTAGAAGGAAAGGTGAGGAGAGCCAAGAGCAATGGCCTCTGCGTCTATTCCTGTGGGCTGCTGTACCCCTAGAAGGCAGCAGTGCTAGAGCAGTTCCTGCCGTGAGCTTGGGACCTGCAGGGACACATGGACTTTGTTATTGAGAGTTGCTTGAGGGGAGGAGGAAACTTGGCTTGGGAGTGGTGGGGCTGAAGGAGAAACTTTAGCTAGTGGCACCTCTGGTTTGTTTTGGTATAAAAGTTAAACCAGTCAGTGGTTTGTGTCTTAGCATCACCTGACAATTGCATGATAAGAGTGTGGCTGTTGTCCTGCCAGCTGACAGGGAAGACTGTATGTACTACATAATGACCAAGTATGAAGAAATCAAATCACTTGTTTCTGAAGGCCACCATGGAACCTCAATTTTGCAGGTTATTAAAGTTAATAATCGGATTTTGCAGATATTAAAAGCAAAGTGTCTTTAGCTATGTGTACCACAGACTGAATGTTGCTGAATGAGGAAAGCTGCATGCAACAGCCAGGAGGGGAGTGGTGGGGAATGCACTTTCACTCCTTGGGAGCATTGTTTTCTGTACAGCGTTCTGTGGGTTTCCCTCCAAGTTTGGGGATTTTCAGACTCAAGGAAGGCTAAACATAATATCAACCATGGTAAAACTATGTTCTCATAAATCACTAACATTCATTTCAGTTTCACAGAAGAAATACGAATAACATGAGGCCAAACAGTATAAAATGCACTTGTTAAGTATTCAGAATGATTTTGTATTTACTGCATGAAAAGGGAACACAAAGGGTAGGGTTCAACTACATTAGTGGCTTGAAGTTTTTAAAATGTCATCATTTTTTATGGTCTGTGCATTAATCTTATCTCATTGGTCTGTGGGGGGTTTTTGGGTGTTGCTTCGTTTTGTTTTGGTTTTTTTACAATTATTCCGTGTTTTTATGAATGTAATACAAGTCTGGATTTCTGAGTATGTGCTAAAGCCTGATGTCACACTATAAACTCTTAGCAGTTTTTATCAATTATGTTTATATTGTGTAATAGAAGAGGTGTTACTGGCAAACTAAACAACGTATTATGATACTTGTTTAGAATTTAAGTATGAACTGTTTCTTTTGGCTTATTTAAACTGCAGTGGTTCCGGTTTCATGGAGGCCCGCAGCCAAACTTGCTCTGCATTTCTGAATTATGCTTTAATGTAGAGTCTCTGAATGCTAATTTCAAAAAGTAGACTTTTTCTGTTTTGAACTACAAGACCCTCACTGAAAGCCCAGTAAATTTCTATAAATGCTGAGAGCAGTATGTGTGGTTAATAGTTTGTCAGCCTGCTATAATAACAGCTGAGTTATTATAGAGCTTAATTTTACTTATCTCTGTATATTTTGCAGTCTAGTCTGCTTCGGTCAGATATGGGGCTTGGAAGTCCAGGTCAGCTGTCATCCTCGGGAAAACCTGGAGCACCCTACTATCCATTTTCCGGCACAAATCAGCGCCGAAGACCACTTCATGACTCACCAGCTCTTGGTGAGTAATATAGACAGTTTTTAAACTACTTTTCCTGATGCATTTCTGCAGACCTTATTGTTTTCTTTGACAGCTCATTTTATATACTAGAGATTGCTCTGTACTGAGCAATTCAAATTACAGCAAACTGCTATATAAGAGATAAACTGGAATTATTAACATTTTCTTTGATATGCTAGTTTGGATTCAACACTGGTCAGTATTGCTTATAAAACAAACAAGAAACTCCCAATAAACCCCTTAATTGCAAAAGCAATAATGACAGATGGATAGGAGCTGATGACCAGCTGAGTGCCCTTAACCCATGCCATCATTAACTCCTGGAAATGCCTGACCTTGAGGTCATTACCATTATTTAGTAGGGGAAAGGCACAAAGGGGAAACAATTATCCTTTTATATGCTAAAAGTAACTTTATTCAGGGCAATATATAGTTCATTGTAATTGGTTCAACATGCCTTTAAAGTTCTTACCAATAGGAAACTAATCGTTCATCCTAAAATCAAACTACCTTGCAAAATAGTACAGGCAGGAACTCATCCTGTGACAGTATTAATGTTTTATTCTGGAGATACTTGGAGATTAAGCGACTTTTGTACTCGGTCATAGTTAGTTGTAATGTTTCATAGCTGTAAAGACTTCGCATTGAATTAGGGAATCAAGAAGGAACCAGCTGTTCTATCATTTCTGCTATGAGTATCATGAATAATTGGGTGTGCAAGTTTTAAAACATTCTTTTTTGTGTAAGAAGGAGTGTAACCTGATATTCTATTTTAAAAGCTACTATATTTCAATGTTAGCATGTTATGTCATTAGGATTAGTCAAGTTGTATGTTTGGGTTTTTAATGCTCCCAGTTCTGTATAGCACTTCTATTCCATAATAAAATCTTGTTTCTTGAAACCACATAACTTAAACTGTATTTTCTCAAAATAAGGTTTCATCAAATGCAAATTGTTTCTTAAAGTAATTTTAGTATTAACTAGAACTGCGGACTCCTTGGGCATTAAAAAAGCTTTGAACATACTTGACATTTGTTTTCTTAAAACTTTTAATTATGAATATATTACTTTGGAACTTTACCTATATATATGTGTGTGTGTGTGTGTATTTTAAAATACCTTTTTTGTGTAACTTTTTAGCCTGTTGTCAAGACAACCACCATTTAATCTGGGGTTGTCTGTCTTCACAGATATTTTTGTAAGTATTCGTGTTCCTCAGAACATGAGAATCAAAGGCAGCAGTTCTTCAGATCTGTTTCAGAAAAGGAACAGTCTGAGGAAAGTGAAGTGAAGTGAAATTGTTTGGTGCTTGGAAGGGTGTTTGAACCTTAATAGAAGAGTTGGGTCGTGGGATAATGATGATCATATTTTAGTCCCCATTGAATTAGTTTTAGTGAGAAACTATGGTAATAGTAACCTGCTATGGTTTCAAGTAGTGGGAGGCTATTTGAGTGTTTGGGTGCTGGCTGGACATTGATGGCAGCATGTGCAGAAAGGTTATGGTATGAATCATAGAGTAGTTAGGGAGCAATCACTGAGGGAGAGTCCTACATCAGATTGTCTGATTCCTGTTACTTACTTCATTATGTGATTAAGTTAGTTTCTTGTGCAAACTAACTAGAGTTCAGTAAGTTGCAAATAATACTACATATAACAAGATGAAGCTAAGCATGGTGCTTGCAGAGTAGTACTATTTATTTCTTTTTTGTCCTTGAAAGAGAAGCGGGGGTCGGGGGTATAAACCTGTTCAAATGATAGCAGCATGATACCAAGATTCATGGGTGAATCTGGAGGACTGTAAACCTGGGACATGGCAGCTGCTGGTTACAAATGTTATTCCAGATATGCAGGGAAGTGGAAGTACACTTGTATCTCAGATCTTGTTTCCGGTGGCTTGAGAAAGTATGTCTGAATTTTCATCTTTTTTTAAGGACTAGTTAAATGTTACTAGTTAGAAGTCCAACAATATGGCCATTTTATCCCCAGGAAGGAGTTGCCTGACCAGGATTTTAACAAACTATCTTTAAACTTGCTACAGAAGTTCATAGAACCCAACCAGTGGTTCCTTCTAGGTGACACTTTTGAGTGCAGTGTAAATATCTCTTCCAGAAGTCCTTTTATTTTCATTTCAAACAAGCCCTGTGGGGAACGATCAGTGTAAAGATACCCAGCAGATATTCTCACCTTATCTCACCTTTATCTTGTCATATCTTATAACAACGTTGTGATTGAATGTTCTGAATGAAAATAGAAAAATAGAATTTTGTATTTTAATTGAAGACTCAATGGGTCAACTGTAGAGCTGGTAATCTTGCCAGATACCAGTCTTCAGACCATCAGTTAACTTCTAATTTGCATGAACAGTGTTCAAATGTAATTTTATTAGCAGCTGATTAAACTGGTTCAGAGTCTTAATTTAGGTAGTGAAATTGCTAGGTACTTTTGTGATGCTATAATAATTGCTGGTAGAAGGAAGGAGGTATCATGCTTTACTATGACATGCAAATTTGAGTTGTATTGCTTTACTACTTAAGAAAAATGATTAGGTCATTGGATTTGCTGTTTATTTACAACCTTGCTATAGTTTAAAAAGGATGGAAAATTATATTAGTATTCTTAGAGTATAAATTGTACTTCAACATGTCAAAATCTTTTTTGATAGTTCTGTCTTTGAAGTACAAAAAGGGAGAGCATTTCTCTCACTAATCAGTCCATATCTTACTGTTTCTTAGCAAGTGTGAAAGGGTTATCAGTGTGCCCTTCAGAGTTAGTGTTCTTATTGAAAGTAATTGTTTAGCAAAATATTTAGCAGAAGCTTTATTTTAGAGAAGAACATTGGTATGTTACATTCTTGTATTGGTGTGAAAGATTTCACTGGCACAGACTAAAAATGCATCATCACACTGGAAAGAAAGAAATCTAGCATGGAACGAAAAAACTGTCTCACATAGCTATTTGTTCTTTTTAATCTGTAACGGAGATATTTGATGAAACATTGTTTTTCTGTGTACAGATCCTCTCCAGACAAAGAAAGTAAGAAAGGTGCCCCCTGGTTTGCCTTCTTCTGTAAGTACTGCATGTTTTTACTGATAGTAAACAAATCGTGCTCAAATTGTGCTCTCTTCACTTGACATCCTCACAAATTACTTAACTTCAACATTAGGAAGGATATCTGCTGGACATAAACAGCTAGGCTAGGTGATTGGGAGTGGTTCCAGAGGACCAAATACACATTTGATGTGGAATTTTTAGATTTCATAGCAGTGATTTGTAGCTTGCTCATATGCTCCTACCCACTTGTCCCTGTCATTTGAATTCCTCTCTTGGGAAGAGAGCTGGGCCAGGAGCTGTCAAAGAAGATCTCCTGTACAGGTCTTTTGATGTTTAATTAGTCATTATGTTGCTGAACAGGAGGACAGACAGAGATTAATAGCTGAGAATCTTAGAAATTTACATTTGTAATAATCCCAGTGGAGCTGAAGACATTAAGATTCGGAGGACATGTACAGCTCAGCTTGCCTCAGTAGGACTGAGGTTATTAATATGCATAAATCACCGAGTCAGATGTTCATTGTGAAGCCCTGGTGGATTTTAAAGCCTTCATTAAGCCTTTCCTAACTTCAGCCTAGCATCAGGAAAGCTTTCAAGCAACTAGTTTGTTGATCCCTCTTTGCTTGAAAATTTATCCTTCGAGAATAAAGGGCTTTGATGAAAAAGGTTGGAAGGGTTTTGGTGAAAAATCATTAATGGCTGTGATAATCTAATGCTATAGGGGTGTTTTGTGGTATTAAATATGCTTTATTCTTAAAAGGGAGAAAATTGTTTATAAATGAATCTGCATTTAAAAATCCACGTGAAGTGAAAAATCCCCAGTGAAGTGAAGGACGGAATTGTGTTTTCCCCTGCTCAGAACAAACAGGAGGGGAGGGGGAAGCTCCTGCCTTGCGGGGTACATCTCTTTGTTGTGTAAATGGCTGTTGGGCTTTTATTTGGCAGTACTTAACACATGGGCGCAGGTGCACTTGGCTGAGTCATAACTCAAAGCCGGATAGGCTGAATGGAACATACTGCACGGGCAGCAGAGATACAGCGGAGCGGAATGCTCTGAGCTTTTCATTTTGTATTGAGCCTCAAGTACGGATGGTGTCTTCTAGCCCTTGCATCTTCCCTGTTTTCTCCTCCCTCTTTCCCTTCTCCCTCCCCCTGCTCACTGTGATACATACAGAAAGAAGGATCTGAAATCCTATTTTAACCGTACTTCCAGATGGAGCTGAGATAGTCTAGATAGCCTGGGGCAGCTGTGCTCTGAACCTGCAGCCTACCTGGAAGCCAGGATTGCAGCTGCAGGCACTCTTAAAAGCTTTTGCTTGCATAAGCACTTGGGCCCCACTAGAGGCTGAATAGCTGCTTGATAAACAAAATGAACACAATGCCTCAAATCATTATTCCCGAGGCCAGGAATATTCTTCTTCTTCCTTCCCCCCCCCCCCCCCCCGCTTTTTTTTTTCCTTTTTTTTTTTCCTTTCCCCTTCAGCAGCAGCTAAAAATAGTTTGGCAATTTACATTTTAACAGTTGTGTGTTATGTAGGGTGGCTTTGCAGTCTAGCAGATGATTTCTGCTAGGTTAACAAAAATATATTTAAGATGTCAGAGAAGCTAAAATACAGAGCAGTGCAGTTTTCATGTAATTTATTACCATAATTCCGGGCGAGTAATAAAGCTTGCGTTACATGTTTAATAGCGTCAGCCAGGTAGAGAGATTGTTTTAGCAAATGAAACATTTCTCTCATTTCTCTTCCCAGACTTTAATTTTAAGAAACGGTATTTTAAAAATGGCTTTCATTTAATTCTTCCGTGGGAGGAGTGGAGACAACAAAATGCTGCTAAATTTTATTTGTGTTAACATTGTACCGATCTGCGCAATAAAGTGCAGTTACTGTGAATAAACAGTGATTGCGATGCTGCAGTTTTGAAGTACTGTTTCTGTGTATTCCCATGCTGTCAGGGCTGAATAGAGCCTTGAAGCAAAAATGCCGTATTAAAAAAAAAGTGATACAAGGTATGATGTGTTTTGGAAGATGACACAAAACCTAAATTTCACTGACAGATAAATATGGAAGTATTGCCTCTATTTTAAATATACCTTGGTGAGAAGTCTTGAATGTGTTGTGGGAGAGATAAAAATCTGTTTATCTAGTAGGCAGTGCAGATAAGTTTAATTATAATACGAAAAGTTACAAGAAAAGTGATACTTCTGTTCTACAAATCTGTATTTAATTTTTTCAGTTTCTAAAAGATTTTCTGCAATGTTGTCATGTTAGTATAGGGCTGCCATGTCAGCAGATACTCAACAGGAATTTAATTTCCCAGATAACTATAATTTAATAAAAGTCTTTTAAGGAAAAACAATTTAAAAACCCCTTCCTGTAGTTTTTGTCTTTGTCTCTTGCACTTGTGTGGTATTTTCTGAAATTACTTGCTTTGAGGTTTACCTTTCTTCCTGTGTTTTTTATCGGGGTCTAAAGTAAAAACAGTTACAGAGAAAAGTGCTAACAAATTGTTTAGTTACGTTCTGGAGTGCAACTGAATCTGAACTTGTCCTTTTACTGCAGAAATCAGATGCACTGGGCAGATGCATTTTTAAGTTTTCCTGTTGTAAGTTTCTAAGTGGTGAGTCATTGCCCAAAACATTCTGAATGTTGACACGCGAGCATTTGTACAACTACTAAATTTAAAGCCTTTTGGGGAGGATAGAAACTAAAACAATCAGTGGTTTATTTTTTCTCACTGTTAGCTCAAGCCAGGCTTGAGTGAGCAGAAAAATTATGATGTGCCATTTATATTCTAGCAGGGGGGAATACTGTTTGGTGAGTTATATTATCCGCGGAGATTCAGGACCGTTGTATTTCTGATTTGTTTTCTGATTGTGGGAGGTACCTTAACTAAGCCAGGAAACTTAATAATATCATATGACTTGAAACCAGTTGTAACTAATCCATGGGGCTGGATTAGGAAGAGCAGGGTACCAGGGTTTTCAAAGAACTGTTCAGTCCGCAGAGGGAGGAGAAAGACAAGTAAGGCTCACTTGGAAATGCACAGGGAGATTGCCATCTAATTATGTACGGGCTAGGAGCAGAAACATACTATTTACATGTGTAGTCAGAAAATAATTCAAACTAATGTTTTTTTTATTAGCACCATAATGTGTAGCTATTGTTAAGTCATAATTCTAAGAAAAATGATGAGAATATCATTGTTCTTTTGCCATTTAATTAGTCTCATGTCAGAGAAACAAACCTGAAATACATCGTGTCTGTTAATTTTTGTTACAGAAAATGAGCTCTGACACCCAGGAACAAATACATGATTGTTTTCTGTGTAATGCCATTTCTAATAAATATTTTGAGTGTATTAGTTTCCACAGTACCTGAGACAATCAGTTTAATATTAATCTTTAGATTTCCACTTATTTAATAAGAGATTGTCAAATGAGTATTTTCTAGTACCAGAGCTCTCTTAGTAAATTCAAGTTCATTGTTTTTCAATATATTTAAGACAATTTACAATTTGATTATAGGGGTTCCTCATATATCATCCTCTATTGTATGTGTATAGTCCACGGTGCTAATTTATTACAGGAGTTCTTTATGAAGGAAGGCTAAAAAAAAGCCCCCAAAACCTGGTTTAGTGAATAGAACTACCTCCCAGACATTTACTGTTCTTTTTTGGTGTTGTGTTAAGTCTTTTAAGACCGAGCTTGATAAACATGCTTTAAGAGATGTCTCAAAAGATAGCAATGGTACCAGAAGGAAAATAATAGATCTTGCTCCCTTCTGTGCTTCCTACTTCATCCACCCCTCCTGAAGGGTAAAGGAGATAATTTGAAATGGTGGGGTGGAAAGGATCCAATCCTCTGAATGCTTATCTGAAATGCAGTGTTCACTATGTGGAGTGGCCTTTCTTTAGAGAATTATCCTCAGTATTACCAAGTTTGAGGTATTGAAGTAGCCTGGTGTAGAGAATACTCTGCTGAAGTCTGTGGCTCTGAATAGAAACTGTGGAGCATCCCAGGTAGATCTTTGTGCAGTGTTTGACTGGCGGTGATATGTTTAGCTGACTTTCTAGTGAGACTTCTATTTATTTTGTTTTTATTGTAAGATTTGTTCCCCCTTGCCAGAAATGGTGTCAGAATATAGAAAGCAGCATTTAGTTTGTTCAGAGCTGTTCTGAATTGCCTTGTGCAGTCAAGTAATACATTCAACTGTCACTTGTCTTCAGTATCTAACACTCTCAAAGACAGCAGTAACTCACTGACCCTTGCCTCCGATGCTGTGCTGTGTTTTAGAAGGCAATTTTAAATAACAAAACTGAGCAAATAAATCCTTATGGGTAATGCAACACAGAACTTGCCATTTCTTCCTTCTGACTTAGTCTTTCATCTTCCTTTCTTCTGCTTTATGCCTGTTCTTTGGTCACCTGATTCAAGGGATGTTTTTAGGGACTTGCTTCTAGACTCCTTTGTAAGCACCATGTTCATCTGTGAGCTTGAACAAAAAGCAAACATATAAACCATCCAACCCCCAAATTCTGTTACAAATCAAGCAGAAGTGTTTCTGGTTAGATGATTTTAGGTTTTTTTCAATGTGAGCTTTATTTGAAATCTATCAGAAACTAGCAGTAACCTCAGATTATAGCATTCCACCTGCTCTTTGCTATATGGGCACGTTTAGCTGTCATTAAACAAGTAAGCAGTCCATTGCCAAGTCTTGTGAAAAGTTCACATTGAGTTCTCACAGAATTAGGGTAAAGGTGCTTAAGTAGCCCTCTCCTAATAGCTTTTTTTTAAATGAAAATCAAATACTTTTTCCAGACTCTCTCATCATCTGAGTGAGGGGAACTAGTGTGAGGTTGTTTCACTGAGAGATCTTCTTTGTTAAAATCCTGCATATACGTATATGAGGGATATCTAATGATGTCAAATTATTTCTGTGTTTGGATTTACTGGAGATAGTTTATTTTGGAAGTTTTCACAACATATCAAAATGAGCACATTAAATGCTCTTAAATTAGAGTGTAGATCTGCATAAATGGACCTTAAATCTGTGCATAGGTTCTAAAACTGTTATCTGGAAAAAATAACATGACTGAATTGCAGCTCATGTAATTTAGGGAGAATTTATATGGAATTGCTGCAACTTCTGCTTTACCTCAAAGATTAATGTGTCCATTACCATAAATTAGTGTGGTGTTTTATAACATTAGATAAGGATAAAAGCTTTTTTGAAGACTATTTCTTAATGTCTTTTGCTTGATAATACTTGTGGTATTGGTGGGAAGGCTTTTATAATCCCTGAAGTCAGCCGGGAAAGTGGTGAGCAATGTTGTGTTTCTAGGCTTTTACGTGCTGTTGAAATGAGATGTTTCCTTTCAGTTGGTTGCTCAGCCCCAGTGTTGGGCAGGTTGCTTTGCCCGTTTGTCAAAAGGGGCAATACAGAAATGATTGCTTTTTCAAAAGAATGGTACCGAAATTAAAGCTCTGCTTTATTTTATGAAATTAAAGCACATCATCTTGAAATGGAATTTCAGGTCAAGGTGGGTCTTTACACACTGAAGGGAAGAAACTGAATTAAATTACCTCTTGTTTTAGTGCCACGGAGTTTCTTGTGATGTCAAGGCTTACAAAAAAAAAAGCAAGTTGTGCAGTCTTGGAGATTTAAGTATGGGATTTCACCATTTGCACCAATAGCTAGGATTAGTTGTTAGCGTTTTTTCTTTCTGTAGGGAAGTAGTAGGTGGATTCCTAACTGTGGATGGCAGGAGGATTGCTCCTTTGGCTTTTGGTAACTCGCTTGGCTTCATTTGCAAAACAGTTTTTCCAAGCAGCAAGTTGGAGTGCAGGAGAAAGGGAGGAATGCAGGGAAATACGTGCTGCGGCACAAGTAGCTCTCTGCGTTGTGAGACGCAAGCTTCTTACAGCTTCTCTGTCCCGGGATTGTTTCATGAATTCACAAAGAGTGTGTGTGTGTGTGTGTGTGTGTAACTTGGCTGGGCTCAGGTGTAGAGTCTGGAGCCACCTACAGGGAGCTCACACGAGTGCAGGTGCAGCTGCACGGTTTTGGTGAGGGGAGGAAGTGAAAAACACCCTGTCCTTCAGTGGTGAAAGAAGAGTTGAGCGATGCTGTGAGGTTGCACCAGCAGAGGGACCCCCGAATCACTGTTTAATTTTCCAAATAGATTTTCTTGGTCCTACTGAGTTGCAGTGGAAAGGTTCAGCACGTCTGCAGCCTTCCCTTGCTGACTGATGTCAGGCTTTACAATTGTGTTATGGTCTGTACACATGTTCAGATGGGGTAGGTTAAAGCACATTTTGGAATGATGGTTATCTGACTTCTGATGGGGTTATTTGTTCCCTCAGGGTAATTAACATGTTTATTTACCTTTTAATGCCAACACGGGGAGTTAAGACCTTCATATAGAGGCTTTCAAACCTTCAGTGCTTAGTATTTCAGCAACATGATAAAACTTTCCGGATTTGAGCAATATTCCATCAAAGCTGTATTTGAAGGACTGTAGAACAAGTCTTGAAACCTCAGACTGTTTTGTGCTTGGTTCTGAAGAATGTGATACACAGCACTTTTTTCCTCATGCTTTTCGCTCTCGTACAATATTTATGTAAAAACTTAAACATGTAAAATTTGGTATTATTTGGAAAACTACTGAAAGAGAAACTTTCTACCTGGAGTTTGCAATTAAAACAAACAAAAATACCCAACTTTTTTAACCCAAACTGTCACAGGTAACTGGGGTATTTTTGAAAACAAGCAAATCCCTCCCAAGCAGCAATAAAAAAAACCAACAAACATCCCTAAAACCTGGTAGTATTGCTAGGTAAAAGCAATGGATAGCAATTAATAGCAATTTCATTAGTACTTGTTGTCTATTCTCTATTCTTTCAAACTGTTCCCTCTTTCCTGCTTGTAGTAACATGACTGTTAAATGTGAATTTAAAGACAAACCTTTTGAAAAGGAAAACCACCAAAGTATTTTAGCTCTTACATAGATGAGTAAATTAATTTGCTTAAATCATCTTCCTTTGGATATTGTGGAGGTTTTGCCTATTGAATTTAGTCCACTGGGTTATTTTAAATTGTCTTCCACACAGTCTGCTCTGTTTCTGCTGAACAGCGTACTTAGTGGTTGGTTAATAACACAAGGCTATACTTCCAGGATTTAAAACTAAATTAGCACTTACTTAACTGATCAATTGAATAGAGGACAGTATAATAAGCAATGTGTTTTCCCCTTAGAACAGCCAGGTTTGTTTCTTAAGGCTTGAAAGCTTGTCTGTGTCTAACAGCTACATTATGCATGATATTCAATGCACCCTTTATCAATGATCCTAACTCTGACCTTGCTATAGTTGCAAGAGAAGCAGCTGAAAGTTACTGAGTGCATTTTAATTAGCAACAGGTTGTTCAGTAGTGGACTGTAAATTTGTCCTTTATCCTGGTTTCCCCATTCCTTGCCTTTATTTCAATGGGGCATCAGCTGGGGTCTGTCTCCTCTTCAGGTTGTTTTCTTAGAAACTGGTAAGAGCTTAATCACTTGTGAAACTTCTGTTCCTTTGTCAAATGTGGTTGAAACTGATAAGGAGTTCCAACCTTGGACAGAGTGGGGAGGAAAGGAGGGGCTTCTAGGGCAGTTGCCTTCGCCTTACTTCCACAGATAGAAGGTTAACCTAGCCCCTAAGAAATTAAATGGAGCTTGGTAAGAACAACGGAATTTGTATCCCCTCAAAGCAGGTTTTGGTTCTGACGAGGTCACCATTTTGTCAGCAGGATTGAAACCAGCTCTCTACGAGGAAACTCGTGGTACTTGGGCACACAGGTCACAGTTGCTTTTGTTGGTGAAAAAGGAACTTTCACTTTCTCATTTTTGCTGCTTGTTGTATTTGAACAAACCCATTTAAAACATAAAGCCATGATTAAAAAGCAGTAGCCTTTTAAAAGTATTTTGATACTTCAGTGTTGTGGAATAGGTTTGACCAGAGGATGGCTCTCATCCGCTGAGACAGTTACATAATTATCCTTCATACAGTATAATTTTCAGTCATCTGGAGAAATGATGGTTATTTTTCTATAAATTCAAATGATGGGTTACATGTGCTTATCGCGTGTTTGTGAGAGGCTCTGACAAGTTGGACAAAACCGTATTTCACATAAAAGTGTGTTTTCAGGGAGAACACATAGTTCATTCACAAAACCTCTTGGTGTTAAAACCATCTTTGAAAACACCCTCCTGCAGGTAGCTTGGTTTATTATTAGGTCAGTATTTCATTCCGCATCAGCTTTCATAATCTCTTTGCATACTTTAGAAACAGGCAGTTTATTGTTTTTGACACACAGTACAGGGTCATGAGTGGAAACAATTCGGGCTACAAAGTGCATGTCAGTTCAGTGCTCCTCTGCTGACGGCATGTCTGTCTGAAATCAAGTTTAAAAAATTGGCCCTGTCTCCAGCTGACTTGTTTTGTCAGGCTGAGTCATGAGATTAACCCTTGACTTGTCACCAAGGAAAAATGGAGTAAACAACTGTACCCAGTACAGTATCGCTAATCCAGCGATGATTCATTTCACTGTAACATGATTCTCTTAAGAAAACAAATTTCGGAGCAGCTGTTGCTTGGCTTAAATGGGGATTATAAAAATTGCAACCACAAAACGAAAACTTACTTTGGACTTGAGGAGCTTTTGGAACAGTTATGTGGGAGTAGTTCCTGCATATAGAGAGCTGTTGGTAACAATGGCGCAAGTGTTTGAGCAGTCTTTCAGATTCTTCCGGTTTAGGTTTATTTTTCATGTGTTGTGGTGCAAGTAAACTTCTGTGGGTTAAAGTTTCATATGCTGGAGGGAATTATGGTTGGATCCTGTAAGGTGCATCGATGTAGCAAACATCCTGTGAGAAACAGCGTTTCTGTACGGTAAATGTAGAGCAGCTGCAGTGATAAATCTCAGATATTGTAGCCTAAGATTTTATTCCCACCAATGTAACTGAGGGTAGGACAACTAAATCCCTTTTTGGTAAAATGAAATTGTTATCCTTTTGATTTGCGGGGAAGTAGCTCGGGAGGAAATTCACTTATTGCCTCATTATGGAGGTACAAGTTTTTTAACCAGTTTGTCTACAAACAGCATTTGCAGTGGTGTTACTCAGTTTTTATTGATCAGATTGTTGCTGTTGGCTTAACTGTGTGATGGTGAGCAACGTCAATGATTTCCTTGTGCTGATAGATGTTAATTGGGCTAGGTAATACTAACTGGTAATATTTACTATTTATTTTTCATTACATCTGCTCTGTACTAGTATAGGGCCATTGTAATGCAGAGAAACACCAGCCTCCCCAGTGCTACCCAGTAAAGTTATTTTTTTTGCTGTATCTTTTAGCATTTTTCCAATTGTTTGTAATATGGGTGGAGAATGCTGATTATTTGAGAGTGGGCTTGATCACGCTCTTCAGCTCAAATACAGCTACTGGAAAAAATAGAGCATGTGTGCATGGAGGCGCAGTAGCAATTACAACTATGTTGATGATAGTCTTTACTTCAAAGAACTGATTCCAGTTACCGTGGAAGTATATTTAGTGATTAAAAAGTTTGCGTGCTTGAATTATTTCAGGAAAACAAGGGGTTTCTTACTTCAGCTCTTGCAAGCTGAAAGTGCATTTTCCAGTGTTTAGGGTTTTTCTAAGTTGTACAGTAGTTTGAATTGATGATTTTAATCTAGGGTGCTATGAGAAGTAGCACGTGTAAACATCTGAAGATCTTTTAGCATATCTCATCTGTAGAGTCCTGAACATTAGTGAGGAGCTTTAAGGAATGGCATTGTTAGCTGCAAATCAAAGCTTCTTACAGACTCTCTGGGGACTGAAATAGGTCTTTGTGGTCCCTGGGGGAAGAAGGAAGTCGCCAGTCACTCTGCAGGCCTGGCGATTTAATAGTCTGAAGTATAGTGATGTTCTTTTTTGCAGCTGCTGCTATGGCTTTTGTATCAGAGGAGAGTTGAGTTTGGATATCATTACCCTTAGTGCACAGTTCTGGATATATAGTTTGATTTGCAGTGAACGTGCAAGTGTTCTTCAGTTGATGTAAACTTCAGGATGTATTTGCCAGTGTACTCTAAGCACAGTAGTCTCCTCAATGATTGGAAGAGTTCGCTGAGAAAACATTTGAAGCTGGAGGTGTCAATGTTTTTTGTCAGTATGAGCATATTCTGTGTATGTACAGACACTACAGTAGTTATGTCCTGAGATAATGGGTATGATACAGAAGACCCACTAAGGTTTTTATCTGACCACAGTATTCTGCTTGTAGTCAGTTTGTCACCCTTGCGGATCTTTCTAGTTCAGAAGATTCCACTGACACAAGGTGCTTGGCAGTATGAACCAGATTTCTGCAGCTTGCTTTGTTTCCCTGTAAATTGCTGAACTTTGTCCACTTTTTTTTTTCCTTATCCTGACGTATTTTCCTGCTTTTGTCAGGAGGGAGGCAGGGGGAGTTCACAGCATTGGCAGTTGACGCAGAGGTGGAGAATGTGGTTTCGCTTTAACCTTTTTTTTTTCCTGGGTTGAAATCCGTCTCTGACTTAATCAGGAGCTCAGTTAATAGCCAACTGCATTCATGTGTAGGACATAAAGAAATGAACCTCATTTAAGAGTTAACATTAGTTAATGCCACTGTTAAGTGAAGAAACCAGGCATAGGTAATGTGCAGATACGAGGGGTTACTGCGATGGAAGTTGCGGTCTGTTTGCTGTGCTGTGTAATGCCCGTTTTGTGATGCGCCAGGGTTGTTAGGGTCTCCTCCCTTTCTCATATGGGCACAGAACTGCTTTTTCCTTGCAAAAATGTATTATACAGTATACAGGAAGTCTGGGCTCATGTCTCCAAAGAGCCATCACACTTTGTATACGGGATCGTGAAGCTGGATTTTGGAGTTACACTGTGACACGAACGCAGTTACATGATTTTAAGAATGACGATGAAGCCGAGCGTCTCGTGCGTGTTGTGCCGCCACACGAGCCTTCCGGTGCGGGGTGTCTCTCGGGGTGCTCCGGCCGGCCCCGGGGCCTCTGGCCCGGCGGCTCCCGAAGCGCTGCCGGAGTTGGAGACAACTCCGTGAGGCAGATGGCCGTGTGGCTGGAGCCGCAGCGAGCGGCGGCTCGGCTGCCGCGAGTGCTCTAATTTAATTAGAACAGGGAGCGGGCGGTGAACTGGCTCAGGACGAGTCCCGCTGCCGCTGCCTCGCAGGTCGCGCCTTCCTCGGGGCGGCGGGCCCGCGTGTGGGGACTGGGGCGTGCTCCCCCTTCGCTCCCCCCACCCCCGCCTTCCGGCGCTTGGCGCGGTCTGGGGCGCGGGCCGCGGCGGGTGGCGGGGCCCCGCGCCCGGCCCTACCCCCGCGCCGGCCGGAGATGGTTCAGTCCTGCTTTGCATAAGTCGCCGCTGAGGCGCTCCATGTGCGCGGAGCGGCGCGCGGGCGGGTGGCTGAGGCGGAGGGAGGCGGCGCAGCTCAGCCCGGCCCGCCGCCAGCCGCGCCATGTACTGCGCGTACCCGGTCCCCGGGGTGGGCAGCAACTCCCTCATGTACTACTACAACGGGAAGACGGTAAGGGCGGCCGCCTTTGTTCGGGAGCCGCCGGGCGCGGGGCTGGCGGCCGGTCCTGGGGCACGCACTGGGGTCTTAGGGCGGCTCCTTCGCGGGCGGGCAGCCCGTGCCCGCGCCGACGGTGCCGGAGCAAGCGGGGCGGGCGGCGAGTGGTCGTGAAGGGGAACTGCGCTGGGGTCCGCGGGGGGAGCCGGTGCGAGTCTCCTCAGTTATGTCCGGAAGCACCGGGTCCGGCTCGGCGGAGGACGGAGGACGGAGGGCGGAGGGCAGCGGCCCGCAGCCAGGCGGCGCTCCCTGACGGGCCGGGGCCGCAGCCGCTCCCGCCCTGCTCGCTCGGGGCCCCTGAGGTGCTGGCGGGGCGCTGCGGAGAAGTTGCTGCGTGGCCGCGGCGCTCGGTGCGCGCTGCCCGGTGCCCGGTTTGGGCTTCGCCTGCCGGGGCGCGACTCGAGCCCCTCCGCCGTGGCCGGTCGGCGGGTCCCGCGCCCCGGTACCGCTGCCGCGCAGAGCTGCCCCTTCGCTTGCGGGACTGGGACATGGGAAGTCCTGCGCTGCCCCGGGAGGAGGGGGAGACGGGCGGGCAGGTTCACGGACAGAAGTCTCCTCTCTGCGTTACGACTGTGTGGAAACCGGAGATTTCTGCCTCGCGGTTGATACTTTGAATTTTTAAGTTCGGATGACGACAGCTGGGAATTTTGTGTATAAAAATTAGCAAACAATGGTGAACTGCACACAGTGTGCTTCTCCCGGTCTGCTGATGATGTGTGCGGTTTTGGCTTTCTTTTGTTATAAAAACTACATTAAGTAGGAAGAAAAAGCGAGACGCTGATACCGATCTCTCTTTTCTTTCCCTTTCTTTTAACCGCTCTTTCTCTTGCGGGCCTGTGTGCGCCGTGCCGTCATTGGTAAACTTTTGCCAAGATCTTTGTTCGGCGATAATTAAACTGTGGATCTTTATAGTTACTGAAGACACTGTGCTTGGGCTTCTTGAATAAAAGAAAAGATACCGGAGGAGAGGCTGGGGGAATGCGTAAAATTGCTTGGTCTCTATTTCATTTCCTTTGGTATAAATGCCAGCTGTCTTTCAAATATGACATTATTTTTCTTTCATGTCTGCTCCTAGGCTAAAACAATCTGTTTGAAGTTTTATGTGGAGATATATATAAGACTTAAGTAAAATTAACTATACAATACCCCTGAAGCAAAGGGAATATAACTTGCATGAAGTTTTGATTTTATTCTTTCTAGAGCACAGATCACTCTATTACAACATTTCTCTTTGTTCTTGTAGCAGGAAAAAAGGCTTTGATCTTATTAAGTATTTCCAGGCACATAGTAGATGGAAGTGCTGGTACTGTAGGAGAGCCTGGCTGGAAAATTGATAGCATGTGCCTGTTGTGGGTCAGAGGTGACCTTTATGAGCTTGAAGAGTTAGTAAATAGATGACAAATCATATGATGATCCTATATCATGTTGCCCAGGGTTTTATTTAAGTAATTTTTTTTCCCGAACATCTCACTAGTCTTTAGCATTTTCTCTCCTAGGAATTCTGCAGGTTGGACTGAAGTACCGATTTAAATATACGGCAGGAGGATATGTGAAGCAGGGGGGATTGTTTTTTGTGTTACAGTTTATGAAGTGCACCTCTTGGTGTGTTTGCCAAATCTTTGTATGAGCCTTTCCATAGTGAGGGAACAGTACATACCCTCATTTCGATGTCTCACTACTTATACTTGTATTGTTTGACCCATTAGTAGCTGGCATTATGTACCTCGTTGTTTTGATTTGAGATTTTTATTTAGATTATTGTGTTAGATTTTGAGTGTTTACATTCCTTGATACCTGCTGACATATATAAAATCTCATTTATTTGCACACAAAGCAAGTAGGAAATGATTTGCAGAAAATGTGTGTGTGTCTGTTAGCTTTTTATTAAATATTGTGTTCTTTTCAACTTCTTAAATTTGTAAGCCAGAGAAAGCTTAATATTAAGCTAAAAGCCAAGTGTCTGAGCAGCCCAATAGATGGTCCTGTGTGCACTGGCACAGAAATTGAAAGCTTAAAAATTAAGTCAGCGGGGTTTACTATAAGAAGAGGTTCAATTTTTGTAATTTCTATGTGTTTTGTGAGGGAGGCATGGAAGTGAATAGTAATGTTTTAATACATATCCCCTGCTAAGGAGTAAAATTTTACCTTATGTGTAATAGGTTTTATAAATAAATATATATATCAAGAGTCCTCCCCAAATTAAAAAGAAAAAAGGTTTTAATCTGTTTTGTAAAGAAAATAAAGAACTTAAAGATTTAGCCTGTGGGGTTTTTTTTTTTTTGTCCTTCACCTGTTGATATATACAAAATATTCTCAGCTTATGGAGGCTAACAAAATTTTAATATAGTGCTTTTCTGGAGAAAATAATTCTAGTTAAAAATGACATCTCCCTTGAAGCTTCTCCTTTTCTTCCCTTTCTTTCAAGAGCTCTGCTACAGACCCAGAAATCATCAAAACACCCCCATTAAAAAAAAAAAAAAGGCTGCAAAAATGTTCAGGGAGAAATAGGAGCACAAATTGAAATTGTACTTGGTAAATTTTGATTGGATTCTTTTTCCAACAATAAATAAATGAGCTTCATTCACTGGGCCTTTCCGTTCAAATTTTATAAAATGCAATAGCACCAAAATAATACTTCAGTGATAGAAGTTTTGTATCTTCTTTGTGCTTAAGGAATAAAATACAGACTTTAAAGATTTCCACTCCTTTCAGTTCATCTACAAGTGTAGAAATAAATTGGTTGTTTTCTGAATGTACTCTAGAATTATTTCTATATAGACTGCAATAAAGTATCAGTTATCACCAAAATAATTTTAAGGAATAATATTGATTATATTTTGTATCAGCTATGATTACTATTTCTATGAGATTAAATTTGTGACTGTATTACACATTATTGTTGTATTCTGTGCACTGTATAAGTTAATTTGATGTACTAGTCTGAGTAAGTGTTTTTCTCAGCACAGGCTGAGATTTTGAGCCCTTTTACCAAGGTGGAGTTGCTGCATCTTTCATAGTAGATTTCTACAATGCCTTTTTGGAAAGGGAGGAAAAAAACCCCAACATATATATATCTATATTTATATATATATAATTTTGCATTCACACAGTGGTTTGTGATTTTATTTTTTCTTTTTTTATGGGGATTTTTTTTGAGAATTTTCTCATGCATTTGTAATCTAGAAGGCTGTTTATAAATGTGTGTGTGCGTACAAATGGGCACACACGTATAAATGTCTAAATACACACAGGTGTGAGTACAAATGTGTATACTTGGGTATTTTTTAGTGGAGAAAATGCATGTCTTGCAGCTGTCGATCTCAGAGTTACAGCAGAGAAAAACATGTTAATACTACTGCGCGATGCTTAGATGACACGGCTGCCTGTCTGTCTGGAGCTGCTATGCAATAAATAATTACTAAGTCTTTTAACATCAGCGTAGAATGTTTTCAGTTTGTGAGTTTTGGAGCAGCCAGGTGTTAAAAAGAGCAATTCAATTCTGCTTTTATTAGTATCGGAACTGTTAGTATAGAGGGAGAAAAGTACAATTAAAGCTGTTCTGTACCATATGCTGCCCACAGCAACTCAGACAAGGTCAATGCTAACATTTGTAAGTCCGGACAAATATAAGATAATCTGGAAAATCTCTAGGGGCGCACGGCTGCGGACATTGAATAAAGAGAGGTAGTAAACACCGGTCAGCTGGATTTCTTCCCCCCCCATTCCTCACCATTCTTTTTCACCTCCCCATCCCACTAAAAAAACCCCAATGAGTTACAATGCATCAGCCCAAGAGAGTTTTCCCTTCTCCACTCCATTGCGTTGAACTGACAATCTGCTGAGCAGTGGTCCCACGCCAGAAGGGTGTCTTGTCTGCAACAAGCTTTATTGATGCTTTAAAGTGAAGGTTATGTCCCTTTCCTTGGGCAAATGAAAACAGCGAGGGCTGGGATCAGGTGCTGTATTGGACAGATCTATATTTCTCAAAATGTGAGCACTAGAGAGGTGCAAACCCCTGTTTGCTCAGCACGTTTGCTTTGATAATCATGTGCATGTTGAAGTCTGTTTGCAGAAATATTATAGTTTCTGACGGTTTACGGAAACTAAGAGGAGTAGTGAGTTCAGAGGAGAGATAGCGCGATCTTTTGCATGTTTATAGTACATCTTCTGTGGTTAGTACTGGTGCTGGGGTTTCCTATGACAGCTAGAACAGCCTTCTGAAATACAGGGAACAGGTTAAGAAACAGGCTGAGTTTCAGCTGATTTTATTTCCTTAAAATCTGAATTTAATCAGGAATTTCTAAAGACTTAGTTAATAGACTAACACTTGCACACTTTAACAGAGTGTAGTTTGAAGAGTGAGGGGAAGAGGTTTGAGGTTTTGCTTAGCAAATAAAATGCAAAAAGATTCTTCAAGCGCTGCAAATGTGTATGTATTTCCGGTGTTCCTGCTGCCTTACCTGCTTTTCCTCCGCTCTCTGCCTCACACTACAATTCAGAAAATAAAATCAACAGAACAGACCAAAAGGTTTCCATATACAGAATTTGGGATTTTTTTTTTTGTAAGTTTATCTGTCACTTTTTAACATGACTTTAGTTGTCATACACTGGGGAAGAAGCTAGGCTGTGTGTCACTGCAGTTAGATTCTGCATTTCAGAAATAGCCAAATAGGCATGTATAGCATGCCTAAACTGCATAAACATTTATTTAAGATGGAATTCAGTTTAGCTACTTCAGGGAGTTTGAATGTTAAAAATCATGGTTGGGTTTGCAGAGAAGACTGATGCTCTGCTCTTTCAAAGGAGAGTTTTATTGTTATTCTGGGTGGTGAGGCGGCTTTTTAAAATGTATGAACCTTTACACCTGGTATTGGAAATGCAGAGTACGACTGAGGATGTGGTTGGTGTACTGATCTTGTATACTGGGGCTCTTCATTTTATCATCTTGCTTGAGTATTAACTACATCAGAATTTATGGTGGTGGTTTTGTTTTTTGGTTAGGGTTTTGGGGTTTTTTTTGGCAGCTTCTGTCTCACTGTAGAGAGGTGCATGGAAAACTATAGTTACTGTTCTACATTCCTGAAGCTTTAGTAAACATGAAAGCAAGTTTCGTTTTCCCAGAGCTGCCTTTCAGTAGAATTAGCTTTTGCCACAAAACCTGCAGATAATACACTGTAAAATTTTGCCACATGTACAAATCATTCGTCAGTGCACACTTGCTTAGTGCATGACTGATGCTGATGGAATGTAGATAGGCTACTTAGCAGAGTTTACAAGCTACAGAATAGGTTATCCGTCTCTATTGGTTTCAGAAAATCCTGTCTCCAGCAGCTTGATAAATATTTTTCAGAACTTCCAAGTATTATTAATAACTAGGCTTAAATGAGTAACATAATTCCTATATCCATAAACAGTATGTGTGATGGGAGCCCTGGTCTTGAGGTAGCATAAGCTTGTCATAAGGAAGGTTTGGTTGCTTTGTTGCTATTATTTAATCTCCTTTTAACATTAATATTAAACATTGATAAATATTTAAGAATTTGAAACATATTACAGGAAAATTGCCTGAGAGGAAGTATGCAAACAGGAGGATTCAAAGAGTTGTATTTGTTAAATGCATTTATTGAATAAGACTTGGAAGTTTTACTTAGCATAAAATTTGGTAAACGCAGATCTTTAAATTAATGTTCATGTTATTGGCACTTGTGTTAGTAAACAGAAGCACACGGTCTAGTCCTTTGATGTGTTTTAGATACATGAGGTGTGTGTAACTTTCATGATAGTGTTCATTATATATGTTAATAATCAGGGCAGATTTTGGAACTGGAATGATGTATTTGTTTTGCTTAAACGTGATGCAGTACAGATAATGGCGCCTCGGCTCTCTTCTGAAGCCAGCTTCCACAACTACCTCTCAGAAAAATATCTTTGTTGTCATCCTGCTTTTCCCACTGGAGAAACATAAATCCAGTTCAGGGTGCAGAAGAGACAGACGTGGGACTCTGACTTGATGTCCTTTGCAACTCATTTGTCCTACTTCCCTCCGTGGAGGCTGCCTCCCCTTCAGAAGCACTGCAGCATTAAGATTGATGTATATTCTAGCACAGCTCCAAGAAAGTCAAGTCCTCCACTTGATAAGTCATGTTAAAATCTAGTTTTGGTGTGAGTTTATCAGAAGGGAATTTCCCATTCATAATCAGAGAGTGTTTTGCTTGTCAGCATGGAGACACATCCGATGCCTTAGGGTGCAATGCGTTTTCAGGGGATTAGAAGATGGGCTCCTCTTCTACCTTCTGGAGACAACACTCTTCAAGGAGACTGCAGACAGGCTGACCTTTTGACAGTATTCCTCATCTTAGTGGGAATGTCAGCCAGGAGAAACTGGTTTGGTGCCTTCTGGATGTCGCTGTTATCAGTTTAATAGCTAAAAGAGGCTGTCTTGAGCAGCCACGTCATATTTATAACAGCCTTACTCAGCTGTTGCAGAAGAGAAAGCCCTTTAACTAGGACACAGCCGTGCAAGCTGCAGACCAGCACCGCAGAGGCTGCGATCTGCTGGACTGGGCTCTGGGTGTGTGCGGGTGCTCAGAGCCAGCCCTCGAGCTGCCCGTTACCTCGCTTCCTGGCTCGAAAATAAAACTTCAGCTTTTTTTATACACTTCTTTATTTTAAGCCCGTGTCTTTCGCCTCTCGTGGACTTCACGTTAATCTCAATAAATTTTCTCCTTTGCTTTTGAATTCTGTTTGTAGTAACACAACATAAAAATGATGATTAGGTCATTAACCAGAAAAAACCTGGCGCTCATCTGCAGGTGATCAGATGACATCAGAGGCCTGGTTTTAATTTGTGGGTAGTTCTGATTGTAACTAAAAGAGACTTGCTCCTTTTGTGGAATTGGCTGGCTATTTCCCCACATCTGGAGTTAATGAAGTCTTTGAGACCACATCAGTTGTGTTTTGCCGCAAGAACCCTTTGATCTGAAAAATCTAGACTGGCACAAGTGCAGCTTCATAACATTGCAGCTATGTTTTTTTGCAAGCTATAGTTAAGATACCAAAACAAGCAGAAACTATATAAAGTTATGTGTCTGTGCTAGGGCTTTCATGTAGCTGTTTGGAAGGGCCTCTTTTATGTTAATATAATTCATAATATTTTTATGATGTTAATGGCTTGTACATATGTATCCAAGTGATACATTTGTAGGAGTTTTTCAGTTTAATTTCCCTTTTGAGATGGTGTTTGTTCAGTTTTTATAAATCACCCAATTATGCAAAATGTTAAAATTTGTCTGAAGCTTGTATTTACAAATCTCACTGATAATGTTATAGTTTAAAAGCAATGCACTCCGTCACCGTAGGTGATTTCGCATTAATCAGCGTACATCTCCATGGAAGTGCTAAATGTCATAAAGCTTTGTTTCCACTGCTGTCCTGTGACAGTGATAGATTATCCATCAGCTATAGCATATGCTGCGTTATTCTGCACAACAGAGAACTTGTAAATTAAGCCCAGTTTTGCCTAATATGTTTGCAGTCTTATGAGTGCGAGTATTTACAATTTGACAGAGTGACATTTCTGTTAAAATATGTCGGAGGCATGGAATATACATGCATTCATCATATATAGTAAATACATATGTACTGTTAACATCACTTAGAACGTATTGTCATTCTGTCACTCAGGTTTGGTAAGCATCTCTTGTTTGGCATTTATTCCATAAATTGAAAATTTGCAAGTAAAATATTGAACAGAAGCTTACTGAAAGGCTTTCTTTCCTAAAAAAGAAAAAAAATCATTTATTTTGATTTAAAAAACGTTAAAACAAGCAAAAAAAAAAAAAAAGTTGCAAGCGTTCCACTTGACTCCTTTTTACCAGGTGTCCTTTTACCTGCTGCCGTTCTCATTACATGGCTCATATCGACAGCTATGCCCTAACTTAATTCCTTGTGCCCTTGTCCCGATTCCGTCGTACTGCAGTTTGAGAGATTGTATTGAAATTCTGTTGATGTAAAATGAGTCTAAGAGAGTGGTAAATCAGCCCCTCTGATATAAAAGAGCGCTGTCTGCAGGCACATGCCCAGCCATTTGTTCTGACAACAGCAGGCTAGAAAAGCATTTGGGAGTGGGGAGGAGGGGTATTGGTATGCAAATGGCAGCGGGACTTGCCCACTTCACTTTCTAAATATCCGTATCACAACAGTCACTCTCCTGGAGAACAATGGTTCCCTTTTAGGGGACTTACGGCTTTTTGTTGGCCGGCTTGGTTTTCCTGGCCCTTCTCTCGCTTGGTAAACAACATCCCAGAAAGACGAGGGAGAGATGTGAATGTTGGAGGAACGTTTGTGCCTGGATGCACAGGAAGGGACAGAAGTAATCACTTCTTATTTTAGGATTGTAGGGCATAGTGCGCTCTGTAAGTTGCATTATGTAGGCTTTAAAGTTCTAAAATTACTCTCAACGTACGTGTTTATGAACGTTTACATATTTACAAGTAAGGTGAATAATAAAGTGAAAAAATACCTATTTTTCTATGTGGTAGCAAAAAGGTGCTCATTTCAGGGTTACAGTTTGATACTCTTCGCTGCATTTATTAATTTGACTTTTTCTTGTTGTAAGATTTTTCTTTTAGCATGCGCTGGTCATACTGCAGTGTTCAGTGTATTGACCAAAATACTGGTGTGATGACATAGTGTTGTGTAGAGCAGCTAATGCTGTGGGTCAAGTCCTTGAGTCTGTGAACGCTGGCTTTGTTGATTTGACTTATTCCTGAATATACTTTGTATTTCTTCCTAGAGTCCCTGCAGTGAAAGACTTCTATGGTTACATTTGTTTGGCATCTTAGAGTTTTTAACCTGTTAAGATAATTTGTTGCTTGCAAGTTGAGAATGGTTGTTCCAATGTGGAGTTACACTGAAAAAAGAATGAGGCGGGTTTTCTTTAATGCTAGGCCAGTGTGAGAATAACATGCTGGATGTTGCAGTTTTAAGATGAGTCCTCAGGACTGGCATTACTTACACTTTTGATGACTCTACAAGGGTGTGGAAGTTTCTAAAAGGATGGTACAATGGTTGCATTAAAACCTTTGAGTCTGTCACTGGATGTTCTTTTTGTTTCTGACTGTTGGGATGCCAGCTAATTAAATATTCAAACAGGCATACAGTTGTTTTAAAATAAAATTTGTTTGGGGCCCAGTTGTTTTATCTTGCTTTTTTTATCTTGAGCAACAAGTCTGTGCGAGTCAGGCACTTAGAAAGCAAAATCAGCATTCAGGCTTTTATCAGGCCACCTGGCTGAGTTGGCACACCAGAAAGTGTGTTGTTAGGATCATTCTACTGTAGTTCTTCTGTACTGTGGCAACTTGCTAAAAAGCAAATAAAACAAGGGCAACAAATGCTGCAGCTTGCTACACTGTTCTTTTTTTATGTGTGCTTTCTCTCTGTGGCTGTATGCTGTTGTGGGTTTTTTTAATGTACGACACCCAGATATTACTAACCTGCTTTTATTGCTCTCCAATATTTAGGTGTATGCACCGTCCCCGAGTTCTGATGATTTCAACAGAGAATCTCCAAGTTACCCATCTCCTAAGCCACCGAGCAGTATGTTTGCTAGCACTTTCTTTATGCAAGGTGGGTAAAATGACAGTAAATATATGGGCAGATGTCACTTGTCCTTTGGGTCGACATCTGCAGTCAGTCACTGCAGTACTGAATGAATGAGGAAGTGTAAAGGTAACTTTGTGCTAGAGCCTATGAATAAGTTTTATATACGTCTAAACCAGTTAGATGAAGGGAGCTGTCTGTTGATTTAAAGTTCTTCTCGTGACGTTAATTGCTGACTGAAATTTAAGGGGATTATACACCAGGCCAGATGGAGAGAATCCGCCATCCTTTGATTTGTAGGGGCTTCAGAGCAGCACACTAGAGTGATGGAGAAAAATGAGGTGGGGGCTTTTTGGCTGCTTTGGAATTTGACTGTACAATATCAGCTAACAGTCTTAAGTTCTCAAATGTTTGTATATCCAGCATGCCAAAAAAAGGGGTTTGCACTGAACAAAGCGAGAGCAGAATTCATTTCCTTGGCCTCACGTCATGCAGTTAGCTCGTACTAGAGTCTGATGAGGTTTTGGAGCATATTGAAAGCATAGTCTGTCAATACGGGAATTTACAGAACACTTCAGTTTGTGCTGCAGAAGGAAAACTGCATCGACACACGGGTTTAAGGCTTATGTAATGCAGCAATTTCCGTGACTTCAATGTGCTATTATGAAATGTTTTTATATTTTTATGGTACGGAGGTATTTCAGACTATAAATTGCTTATTTTAGGTTAATCGCTGTTTTGCACTGTATGTTCGTGATGAGCTCTGCTCAGCCAAACGTCTCTCCCCTCCACCCCCTTTTTTACTATTTCTTTCAGACTGGAATTTTTATCAAGCCTCTAGATATAAATCTGGCCTTACTGAAGGTCTGTGTAATTAGCACAAGTACTGGGTATTTTCTCAGCTGTGCTGGGATTGTGTTTCAGCTATAAAAGCCTCTGTTGGGTTTGGTTCTTTTTTTTTTTTTTTTTTTTTTTTTTTTTCATATATTCAGCAGCAGCGTGGTGGCATGAAAATAGGAACCACCGGATGAACCGGTCACCATTTCCCGGCTGCTGTTTGTCTGAGTAGCTGAGTTCTGTATGCTCCTAAAGTAATGGTGTAAAGGGAAGTAGCACCCAGTTCACTTCTTCATTCAACATGGGGTTTCTGTTTTCTTTTTTATCAAAAAAAAAAGATGGGACCCACAATTCTTCTGACCTCTGGAGTTCATCCAATGGCATGAGCCAGCCTGGCTACGGTGGGATGCTGGGAGGCTCCTCTTCCCACATGTCCCAGTCCGGCAGTTACGGCAGCCTGCACACACACGACCGTTTGGTAAGACACGTAGCAGAGATTCGTGTATTTGTATACAGAGAGCTGACTTACAGGAATTAATTTCTTGGTGCTCTTGTGTGTCAGTTAAAAACCCAGTTGTCAGAAATCACAGACTTCCTGTATTAGACTTATGTCCTTTTACTAGTCTGTTGTATAAATAATCTGTGGCTATATAGTGGTGTGTTCAGAGGATGGAGAAGACCCTTTCTTTAGTAAGGAGCTGGGTGTTGTGTATTTTGTATCTTAAAGTGTCAACATTTATTTAAAGACTAACTTTACGTCTTACGTCTGTTTCTCTTCTCTCTAGAGCTATCCCCCACATTCAGTCTCACCTACAGATATAAATGCCAGTCTTCCTCCAATGTCTAGCTTCCATCGTGGCAGTACCAGCAGTTCACCTTATGTAGCTGCCTCACACACTCCACCTGTCAATGGATCAGATACTATTCTGGGTAAAAAGTTCTTCCTGCCTTTTTTTTTTCTTTTTTTTTTCCCCTTTCGTTTAAGTTTTTGGGTTTGGTGTTTTTTGGTGGTTTTTTTTTGGGGGGGGGAGGTGTTGTTGTTGTTTTCTATTTGTTTCAATTTTATGAGAAAATGCAGTTTGGGGCTGCATGACATGCAAAATTTGTAAGCTTTAATTTATAGGATGCTTGTAAATCAGGGATACTGCACCACTGTGACGTTTGTGTCCTCAGTATGGCTGAGATGAGGCAAATCAGTTAGCTTAAGACTTACTAGCTTGTCTGCTTTCGCAGCCAAGCCTATTCCCAGGAGATCGCATCTATCTGACTTTACAGCAGCTATCCTTCCATAGTTCGCTATATGTACCGTTCATGTAAGTAGCTCTGGTGTTGCAGTTTTCAGAGCTGCTGCATCACCAAAGTACTGTGCTGGAGAAAGGCAGGAAGGCTCTTTCTTCAGGGAGCTTGGTAAACTGCATTGTAAATTCCTCTCTTAACTGATTCAGACATTACTGAGTAGCCAGGATGGTGGCTGATTTGTCTCTTCTGTGCTTACTTAGAAAGCACAAAATACAGGATGATCATCCATTCCTTACATGTGTTTGCACATCTTAAGATACAGCCGTAGAAATTAAGTGCTTGTACATGCCCCTTGTCAGTTTGATATGATTTGCACTTAGTTTCATTTTAAGTAAACAAAGTTTAGTTAGAGTGACTGTATTGGCTTTGATTTGGGAAGTTTTACACTTGGGTCTTTTAAACAGAATGCAGTTAATGAATCTGCATGGGAAATTCAGGCTAGAAAATCCAAGTTTGCCACAAACTTGAAGCAGCAAGTGTTGCATGATTTGGGTTTCTGGTGTGAACGGCTTACATTCATATTAAATACTTCTTTTTTTCCATTAGAAGTTGATAATTGGAGAAAGGAGATTCACTTTTAAAGGGTCTGTCTCCTACAGTAAAGCAGGTATTTTGCAGGATTCAGGTCCTTTCTGTGTTTGCAATTGGCAGGGCTTCAAACTGCCTCTCGGCTTAATGGTGTGTAGAGCAAAAGGGCATGCAAAGCTGCTGACATGCAACTGAGAGTAGGGGTGACAGAAAGCTTGGTGGATAAGAGCTTTTCAGGGATTTTCTAAAATAAAGATGAGAGTACAACACGGGGAATTAGAGCAGGGGGCGCAGGGAGACACACAAGGAGCTATTCAGTGCATTTGGCTTTAAGAACTAATGAAACGTGCAGCACTTCAGTGATAGCAGTTTAGAAATCAGCTGCAATGATACAATTTTCTGATTGTGATTTTCTTATATTTCATTAAAATTAGCCTGCAGTTCTAGAAAATAATTTCAGTCTGTTTTCTGTTTTCCCTTGCTGGTCCTGAAGTTATCGCGGTGATACCGTGTGTGACTTGAAAGAGGAGATCATCTCAATTTAAATATAATTGGTTTAATTTAATTTTTTAAGTATAATGCGAGCTGATTCTGTTGACAGTGACTTCCTCAGAATATCCACTTCAGAAGTGGTTGCTCAGCTGTACACGATGAATAAAATCATAAATAAAATTTCAGCTTTAAAAATAAGTGTTGGGTTTGCTTTCCATGTTACAGGAAACAGAGGAAATGGTGCTGGAAGCTCACAGACAGGTGATGCCCTCGGGAAGGCATTGGCATCTGTAAGTAGCAGTTCGAATATTCAGATCTGAAAATCATATTTTGATCATTACATCCATTATTTCATTCCTTTTATGATACCAAATCAGGAGTTTCATGTATGAAGTTAGAATAATACACTATGATGCAATGTCATATACTAGATAAATGTATAAAAAAACAAGTGGAAAATGCTTTTATTTGTAGAAGACTCATTCTGCCTTTTTAGGTGATCAAAAACTTTGGGGCAGACAGAGTTCAGAAAGTTGTTCAGACTAAGGAGAAGACAATCCTGACGAGCTTGGGGGTTGATTAGTGGGGTTTTTTTTTTTTCTTCCCTGTAGTGTTGAGCTAAAGTCAAATATTTTTAACATTAGTCTTAGAGCAGATCCTGCCTCAAGGTTAAAAATGTTTTCTCAGTGGCCTTATTAAACTGAGTGGGTTTGAAGGCTGTGTTGTATAGCTATGATTTATGGAGCAGCTTTTAAAATGCTATATATGCATAAAGTTTAAACTCTTAACTCTTGCTAGAATAATGTAGATAATGTAAAATATTGCAGGTACCTTCAGTCTACCATAAGCTCGGTATGTGCACCCATATAGCAGTTACTTTTGCATTAATACAATCAGATGTACGTTTTATGAAGTGGTAGTTGATTCAGTATAGCAGCAATTTCAGTTAGGAGTGCTGCTGGGGGACCACTTTGTATTTCTGCTACATAGCGAATAGGGTGACTAGGTCTGATTTAAGAGATAGAAATGACTACTTTGCAGGCCCAAAACACCATTCCTGGGTTGGATTCTGCATCCGTTACCTCATACCAGTGAATGCAGATGCGCATATTCGTGCAGATCCTGTTTCCCCTGCATCCCTCAGAGGGTCATATGTTAAAAGATTACCAGATCTGATAATGTCTGTAATGTCCAAATTGGGTAGAAGAACTCTGACCTACTGGCTTTGAGGAGAAAAACGCTGTCCCTGTTGCTTTTGGGGATTCAGCAAGCAGATAACAATTCACAAGTCCAGAGGGCAGTTAACACTCTCTTTTTTGTCTGTTTGAGACCTGTCAGAAAGGAACTGGGATCATTTTGACTCCTAGAAATAGCAATGCTTACATACTTCAGGCTGTTCCTTACTCTGCAGATGTATCAGGATGTCTGCTCTGCTGTTCTGCAGCCTGACCAAAATTTCTGTTGCAAGTCTGACACGCTGGCCCGTTAGAGCTGCGGGACTTTGACGTTCTCCACTGCTCTTCTTTTATAAGTTATTTTCTCATCCTTTCAGGTATTTTTTCCCAAGTCTCTAGCTGAGAAAGCCAGGCTGATGTTGTGAGGAAAAACTCTAAATATATTGCGAGTGGAAGTCAGGGCAGAAATGTTTAATCTAACTGGTGGGTGGGCTCTGGTTGTCATAGAAACTTGTTTCTGTCATCCCGTGTTGTTGCTTGGCAGGAGCAGCCAGGTCATTCCATAAATCATTTCTGTCATAGCTGATGGTGATGCATTCCATCTGCTCTATCACTGCATGCCATAGTCTGCACACTTCAAATCCCTCGCCTCATCCATCTGCTTCCCCCGCACCCCACAACACACGCGCACCCAGCACACTTCTTGCGCTTGTTCGGCGAGGAGCAGAGCTCGGCTGTGGAGAGCAGGGAGGTGCTCTCTGCTGCAGGTGAAGGTGGCACTGATGAATTTTGATAGCCAGTAAAACAAGAATATTTTTTCTGTTTGATCAAAGTTTCATTTAAATACTGTGATGGTCTTTTTTAGTGTTTACTTTTGCCTCCCCCAAGACGACAGTACGTGCCTTTCTGGTGGGGTTTTAACGGCTACTGCTGCAACTGTTGAGAGGAATTTTTAGTTCTAAAATTCTGTTGATGTACATCTCACAATAGGCCTTTCATGTGCGAAACATCAGAGGATACGACATTTGTTCTTCAGTTTAGGTATTAAAGACCATACAGAATAGTATGTGATTAAACATGTAAGGCCAGATAATACATTTGCAAAGGTTCTTTTATTTTAGGTTTAAGCCTGGATAATTGTGGTCTTAATCTCAGGGTAGGCAAGAAAGAGAATTGTACATGAAAGTATTTACACAAAGTTCCCAAAGCCCTGTGGATTACGCATTAGTTTGGATAATGAACTAGTATAGATAGAAAGAAAAGAAAATCTGGGTATTCGTGCCATTTCTAATGTGTTTCCCTGAACATTTGCCAAACAATAACCCTTTAAGATTGTGCCCATGGAGGGTTATATGGCAGGAGAAACATCTGGTTTATTTCATTGCCTAATGCCAAATCAAAACACTTGGTCTTTAATTTAGAGGAGATCAAACAGGAGGACTGTTTAACTTTGTTGATTATATCAGACCTCTTTGTGATAACTTACATTTTGATTCCTACCTCAGAACTAGGGTAAAGGCCTTTGTACGGTCTCAGTAGTTAAATAGCCACTGGTCCCCTCACAAAAGAAAAGAAAATGTGGGGAAGTTGACTTCTAAAAGTAATTCATGAATTAAGTTTCTTTGTTGCTTTAGACTCAATAACATTAGCATAACAAAGCCTAACTGAAATGTACACTGTAGTGTTTAAAAAATTGGACTAACAGCTCCGAGGTTTGGCTCTGCAGGCTCTCAATTGTGCAGCTTTTGTCTAAGAGCCTTTTCATTAGACCCTGGCATATTGGCATCCCGCTGATTGGAATGGACCATGACTGATAGGAGGAGGAGTCTCATTTGTTGCAGTAAAATGAGTCATGTTACCGTTTAAGCCTGGCAGAAGGTGTCAGGGTTGTTCATCATTGGTCATTTAACAGCACAGCGACCAGGGACTGAATGCAGAATGAATTCTGACCTCGTGTCTTAGTTGTGGCTTTGGCATAATGGAGGTTTTCCCTCATACAAAATCAGCAAAACAAAATCAGCAGGTAGAGCAGTGGAAAACAGCCAGTCTCAAAGCAAACTTCGTGGCCTTTGTTCTCATACAGTTTTAATTTTCTGTATCTTACCTGCCTGGAATTCTGCAGTTCCCGTACTGATACCCAAGATTTATTTTTACACTCATACGCAATGCGTGAATTTCCTACAGTGGTCTGAGGTGGTTTGTTCTTTAAATATACCCTCTTTCTAGCATATATGAAATGGAGAAGGTATTTCCAATAGGGAACTGATGGTGTTTTCTAATGGGAAAGTGTGATAAACCAAGAAGGAGCATGCGGTCTATCAGGTCCTGGTTTTGTCAGTTCAGAAAATACAATATGCAACTTAACCAAGTCCCAGTTTATTGTCAGCTAAATGCTGAAATGTCATATTGTCTGTGAGAAGAGACATCAACCACACTGCCAGTGAAGACTTTTTTTAACTGCCATCTGATGACTAACAAATCCTGGTCTCTGCTCAAGCAAAACAGGTTTGAACTGGTGACCTATAAAAATATGTTCTAAAGTCCGTAGTCAGCCCCTAAACCGATTCAGTTGCCTTCAAAAAATGAATTTTCCAAGAATCTTAGAATTCTAAGTTTTAATTAAAGCTTTAAGCATTATGTCTTCTGTTTTTATTAAGGCTTTTTAATTACATTAATAGCAAGGAATGGATTGTTGCAAGTTGAGGTTTGCTATCTCAAGGGAGCAACTGGTACAGAAATAACAGGGAAAAACTGTACGCACTGCAATACAATAGGAAGAGCAACAATATTTCAGATGGTTCTCATTTGGTAGGTACGTAACTAGGGCTGAATGTTTTCTTGGTATTTTCTCTTGTGAAGTCTTATTTTCTAGAAGATAACGTGTTGCCTGCTAAAATCTTTTCTCTCTTTAAAATTTGGGAAGTCATTATTTCTTCACATTTTCCTGAAGTTTTGTTTGTTATAATTATCTTTGTGCTGTTAACTCTTATGTATATTGTTCTCCTTCAGTGACAACAAGGCTGTAATTTCTGCTGCTGTTGAAGTAGAAGGAAGATCAGTTACACTCGTGTTGCTATCAGATACAGGCTGTGCTTATTTTGACAGCTGCTTGAAAATGAAAGTTCTCTGGACATTTTTAGAGGCTTGAGTGTGATAAAGCAGAGCTGTGATTGAAGGATGAAATTGGGGTTTTTATCAGTCTAGCATCATGAATGACAATTAAAAGCATGAAAAGGAATCCTAATAGCTATTTTCTTTACTGAATATTATGGCATGTATTGATACACAATCTCTTTTGTCTGTTGTTAGATTTATTCCCCTGATCATACCAGCAGTAGTTTCCCATCGAATCCGTCAACACCAGTTGGATCACCATCGCCTCTTACAGGTAGAGACCTGCCATTTGTCAGTAACTCATGTGTTGTTTTGAAAGCCTCCTGTTCTGAATCCCAGTGAAATCAGCAGTTAGATTCCTTGCAAAATTACTTCTGCATTTTGTTTATATTTCTGTTGTACTAAATCCAGGTTTAGAACTCCAGATTCTTAGCTGGTTTGTTACGAGCATTCACTTAAATCCTGGTGACAGGCTTTTAAAATTAGCTTCTTAAAATAAGCTTTGACAACACTGAATGACCATATACAACCACAGCTATAAAGATGTCTGTACAGATCTGTACCATTGGAGAGAATTAAGAGTGATTTGGTCGGTTTTGTTGGGTTTTTTTTTAAGCTATATGCTAAAATTCTGTGGCAGCTTTCAGTGACAAACGCAGCAGATGTGTGTTCCCTCTAATGAAAATATAGTAGCTATGAGAGTATCCAGTTCTTACACAGGATAGCTTTTCATTCGTATCTCTCGTGAATGCTTTCATTCTATGGGAGAAGAATTTCTGGCATTTTTCAAAATAAATGCTCTGTATTGCAGCCACCTCTGTCACCTGTGCTTTGTGTGTTTGTAGTGTGAATGTGGGAAGGAGCATTCCTGTGTGGAGATGAACTGTGGGCAGCTGCCTACAGCTATTAGTGGGTAGTGCAGCTTTCACAGACACTGTGGCCTCAGCTGTCTAGTAAAAGTTGAACAGCTGTTCTCCATATAGAGAGGGCTGTGAAAGCACCATTGAGTTAAATTTGTTGTTTAACAAAGAACTAGAATTACAAGCAAGATGATGTAACTTTAACCCTGTTCTTTCCTATAGTGCGATTAGTTAAATTATTTAACGTTTATACAACAGTCTGTTTTCCCTTTCTCTGTTGTTTAATACATCCCTGCAGGCTCCAGGCCATTGGTCGCTTCTTGCAATAGTGTTTAGATTTTTTTATAAAAAAAACCCCAAAATTAACTTGCAGTGAAAGGTGCACAGAAAGAGCTTGGCTGGACACTTCTGTCATCTAGAGCTGTAATTCGTTAAAGTTATGGCATGTAAAATGCAGCCATGGACATATGTAAGTGAATATACAGACTACATGCAGTGTCACCCAGAAAACTTCCATCATTCATACCTGACTTACGTTTAATGGACACTGCTCTGGTTTTCTATGGCCTTAATGGATTACTCAATATCTGAAATGGTATACCTGAGCAGCTGCTTTGAGCATTTCTTTCTGTCTGAAAAATCTGTGTTGAATTGAATGAGGATGGGATTAACGGGCTTTTTGATTCAGTGATTGCAGTTGACAAAAAACGGTTTGCGTATCCTTGTTGTACTGAAAAGGTAGATGAGACCAGAAAATTGTTACTGCTTTCTTTTTAACATCAAAGCAAATACTGAAAATGTTTTGTGGCTGGAAGAAAGAAGTTCTGACATTTCAAAGTATTTAAAATTTTAAAGATCCCAACTGGAGTTCCCCGAGCAGATACTACACCTGATTTTGTAAGTGTGAAAGCGCCAGCTAATTCCTGGCTTTAGAATACAAATTTAAGGTCCCTGAAATGTGAAGCTTCCCTTTGCCATTGATGCCTTTGTCTGTTGGAACCTGTATCAAATGTAAAACTCTCCAAAATTTGCATTTTAATTTGTGTTCATTATTCTGGATTCTAATGGCTAAGACAGTAGTAGATGCAAGCAAATAATTCTGAAATCCTTCTTAGGCACAAACTTAGCATCTGCTTTACGATTATACCCTCCCACCCCCTTTAATTTCAGTGATACAGAATTTATCAAGCCTTTGGTAAATTGCTGCAGTAGTTAATTACCTTCATTTATGAATCTGGACTTTTATCTTTATTCCCAGATGAGTCACTGAGAACACAGTGAAGCACAATGTAAAGTAATTACTACTACATTTATGGCTGTTGATACTCCTGGTAGCCATTTTCTGTCCTGACCCAAAAAGTTACTGCAGATAACACAAATGTTTTATGTACACTAAAATAATATGCTTTGCAGCATTTCAGCCTTCATTGTGATTTTCCTCTTTTTGCAGGCAGTTCTTTGTTTATCTAGCATTCTTCTTATTATAGGTTTGAGTGAGTCATAACTTGCATATCCTTTAATTGTAAATTACAGTAGGAGTACTCTGCCATTTAAAGCATTGAGAGATGATAGCTTCATGACACACGTAGATAAACTCATATTTGACCATTTGGCTGTTACATTACTGAATAAGGGTAATGACATTTTTTAATTAATTTAAGTAAAAGCTTTGAGAACAACATGATGAAAACCCCCCAGTACTGTGAGACAATAGCATGTCTCATCTTCCCTGCCCTCATTTAGTTTCTAATTTTACATAAACATGCCCAGAGCTTAGCTTCTTGCATAGTTTCAATGATTGTGTATACGTATGTGAAGTTTATATACGGATCTGAATGGTGGGAGCCTTGGTATTTTAAGAATCCTCCTCCCAGGATCAGAAGTATTCAGAAGGCTTCAGTTGGTTCTGAGGGTACAAAACCAGCCCTCTGTGGACTCTGATGCCGAGAGTGTGTTTGAAAGGAGAGCCAGAGGATTAGTGTTGGTAGTAGAAGAACAATACTGGAGTGATTACTATCGATGACCCCTGTAAATCCTAACACTTGCCTGGCTTATTTGTATTTTCATGCTGCTATGTTGGTGCTGCACTAAAAGCTGCAGTTGTTAATTGCAGGGCTTGTGGTGCCAGGATGCTTTCTAATATAATTGGTGGATTTCATGCACAAACTTCTAGGAGGGGGAGTGGAATGAGGAAGGCAGGAAATCAGTGCCATCTGGCAACCTGCGCAGACATGGAGACAGAGTATGCCACCGTGCAGAAAGAGCACCAGCATTACTAGAGGTGTGATTAAAAACTGCAGGTTGCAGTTGGGTGGTTCGTTTGACAGGAGTTTAGTATTCCCTCTCCCTCCCCCCCCCCCTTTCATTTTTTTTTCTTCCTTTGTGAGAAGTCCCACTCAAGAGTTTTGTTCAGGGCTTACACTAAGGAAATAATAACCTTTTCCCGTTAAAAAAGCCCCCCAACAAACTCATGAGACAAGGTGAACAGGCATTGAGCCTTTGCTTTCTTAACTGGTTGCCTTTCTGTTTGCCAGCTGATGCTTTACTGTAGGAAGCAGCACACTCACTGTTAGTAGTGAGCACTCACTAAAAGCCCTGACTATGGTCTTGTCTCTAAAAATGGAGTTTTGACCAGATAAAAATTTGGACCTTACAGTGAGCCAGAATATTCTAAAGTTGTTCCATTAATGCTTTGCAAAAATAAGTGAGACTCCAAGCGTCATTCCACAGTTCAGGAACGACAGTAATGCAGGGGGGAGACTACAGATCCAGACCCGGAGTAGTTGTGTGAAGTGAAAATTGGTAATTATAAACTTGCTCACTGATGTCGTCGTATTTTAAAAGAGAATTCCAGCACAGTTACGGCAGCTCTGGGCTGCTATGAAACTGGAGATGGTTTATTTTTTTTTAATTAGAAAGGAAATATTTAGGTATTTTAATAGCTATGCAAGCTGTACTCTTTTTGTTATATAAACCCCTTTCTTTAAGAGGTAACTACTTGCAGCTCTCTGAACAAAGGAACTGTAATGTTATTAAACCTTTTCCCAGTTTTCCAGATGTACAGCTCTGGCTGTTATTGAAAGAACAAGCCCACAGGCTCTTCCTTTAATGAGCTGCTTTGGATTGTACGTCCATAATTTATTAATGTAATTGCTTTATTATTACATTTGTATGGCTGAAAGGAAGCTGTCTCTAATGGCCATAGAATTTTGTGTAGTATCTTTATAAAAGATGCACTATTAGTTGGTGAGAAAAATACATGTTGACTACTTCAGGCTTTGTTTTAAAAGTACTTCTTTATTAGCATTTCACATCTAATTATTTTTTATTTTTACACGGTAATTAGGTATATTTATGTCGGATGAGAATGGATATGGATTTGAATTTGCAGTGTATAGGTAGTATGGATGTAATTGACGATTTGTTGCACAGTCAGTATTCTTTAACTGCGAATTTATGTGCAGTGTATCTGAAATCACAAATGGGGATTACTTGGGTGTATTTTTACTCTTCTAAACTAGAAATGCATTATAATCTAAAATGGTATCATGTGGAATGAGATAAATCCTTTTGATCTAGTTTTAAGTTTTCTCATTTAGTAAAGAGGTGTCATAAAAATGGTTTTCCAGTTATCCTTAGTTCAGTGTCCATTTGCTTTCTTTAAATATTTTTGTGGTATATTTTAACATTATTAAAGATATGCCTACGTATACTGAACATAACCTGAAGAAGGAGTTCAGCAACCCTTTTATGGTGACACTGGCAGAGGGCAGGTATTTCAGGTACTCTGTGTGTGTGTTTAGTCCACTCTTGTATCGTTTTAAGTACTGTGAAGATGTCACTGCTTTGTCATCGACAATGTACCTAACCCTACAGATGCCAGGATATAAAAATTATCCCTCTGCAAGGCAGAATGAAGGAATTTGTCCTCCTTTGTGTACCCATATGTTAGCTTACCTTTATGCAGAATGCTGGTTTTGATTGAGTTGAGAAATATCGCGTCACTGCTTCCCACTTCCGCTGCATAAATCTCTGTTAACCTAGACACTTTTGACAGGTGCCAGTCAGTGGTCTAGGAGTGGAGGACAAGCCCCCTCATCTCCAAACTATGAAAACTCTCTACACTCCTTGGTAAGAATTGTTGAAAGCAACACCGTACTTTTTACTTAAAAGCTGAAGGCTTGGTTTTGTATAAATCCTGCATATCATTAAAGGAAACAGTAGGATAGCATTACAAATGAATTCTTTGCTAACAAATGGCCTGTTCAGTTGAACAATATAAGACGTGCAGGGTGTGTCTTTCACCATCTGTTCCTTGGGCATCAGGCTTCTGTGCTGAGGACAGCTGGTGCTAAAGCGCTGTTATGAGATTCTGGTACCTTTTCACAAATCCATAGCTAATTCTTATCTAAAGTTCAGTCTGGAGGAAAGATAAAGACTTCATGCCTTTGCATTTACTTGTCCTTCCCCTCCCTCCATGAAATGGTAGCCTCTTGGGCTTGCCTTCACTACACTTGTCATTAAAGTACCAATATATTTTATTTGTAATTATTATTTGTTTTGGGGGAGTATTCATTTATTAATTAATGAACCATTTAACAGAAAAAGACATGGGAAATCATCTACAGCATTGTAAATTTTCTTCCTTTGAAGATTCAGCAGAGGATTTAAGTTACTGACTTCTTCCTTAATATTCCTGAGACAGGATCGGGAAGGAAAAGGGAAAAATTTGAGGGGAGGCATTGATTACCTGTTAATATTTCTAGTTTCCACAGGTGAAATTTCATTTTTCTGACTAACAAGAATAAGTTTAAGCCAAGTCCGTTTTCTTCAATATTTTTGCAATTAAGTATAATTGTTACGTACATCTTAAAATCCTAACAAAACTGCAGTGTTAAATATTAGCCTTTTCTTATCTTAATATAATCAGATCTCTGTTGCATTAACTTCACTAACAATTTATTGCTGACATGCACATCAGCTGTTTCCTCACCTCTTTTTTGAATTAATCTTAACTTGTGCTTTGCTTCCTGTTCTGTCTTGACTTTGCCAGAAAAATCGAGTTGAACAGCAACTTCACGAGCATTTGCAAGATGCAATGTCCTTCTTAAAGGATGTCTGTGAGGTACTATTTCACTTTAGATGGTGCCTTTTTGTGTTTCAATTAATGCTTCCTTCGGATTCCCCATTAAAAACTTAAATTAGCATAGCATATGACCCATCTTCTGACTCCAACATCCTGCCATTTCAGTTTCTGGAGAGCTGCAGTGTCAGAATCCGTTTTGCTTTGGGGTTTTTTGGTCTTTTTTTTTTTTTTTTTAAAGGAAAGTAATTTAAAGACAGACTCTCCTGCAGTAACATACAGAATTTACTTTTATTTCTGCAGTAGCTGATGTGTTTAAAGCTCCACTTTAGAAAATGATAGCTCAAAGTTTTGTCTAGGTTTTTTGTAATACAGGTTCTCAAAAAGCCACTGCCTCTCTTTATTGTTACCAACGTGGTGAGGCTGATTTTATGATCATTCTTTCTCATCCTTTATTAGCTTATTTTGTAGCACTTCCTTTTTCTTTGTTCATGCCATGTAATAGAAGCTGAGTAACATTAACCTTGTAATAAGATTCACTTTAAAAGCTGCCACCTATTTGTGGAATGAATGCTATCTTGAGCTAAATCTCCAGATATCTTTTCTTTTTTCTGTTTGTTGTAGTGCTGGTAGGTGCTTTCAAAGTCTTTGATATACGCATTTCATCTTCTGTCTTTAATATCTCTGAGGTAGAAACTACTGCGGTGTAATGAGCGTGCAGGTTTATTCAGTAATAGCTGCTCCTGTCCCTCTTACATTCTAACAGCAGTCTCGAATGGAGGATCGCTTGGACAGACTTGATGATGCCATCCATGTACTACGAAATCATGCTGTGGGGCCTTCAACAAGCCTGTCAGGTGGCCATGGAGACATACACAGTTTATTGGGACCATCCCACAATGGGCCAATTGGAAGCCTGAACTCCAACTATGGAGCATCTAGCCTTGTGACAACCAACAGACAAGCGTCAATGGTAATGGTATTTTAAAATGTGTGTTTTTATGCATAACGGCTTCAGCTGGTGCATTTGACTTAGCGCAGAGCCTAGTGAGTTGCAACTGGAGTGTATGGCCAACATTTATCGGGAAGAAACTGCTTGAGGTTTCTGCAGAGGAAAAGGTGGCAGACAGCTTGCACCTGCTATGGGTTTCCAATTAGAGAGTTAGGGTGGGGGTAGAAATGAGGGGGAGGAGAAAGATGGGAAAACTTAAACTTGGGCCTGGTCAGTGGCCCATAAAATCCTGCTGTGACCATATGCAGAAAGCTGAAACTTTCTGCTGAGAGCATTTCAGCTTATACATGCATTTTTTCCAGATGTGTAATAATTGGCAGAACAGTTTTCTCCTTGAAATGGTGAATAGGGAGATTGAATGGGAAAAGCAGTCAAGAAGGACTGAATTTCAAGTGTTCTGGTCTGGAAAAGCTGTTTATTGTAAATTGGAACTAGTCTTCAATAGCAGATGCTGGCAGAGGACTGGGAGGAAGCTGTTGGAATGTGGAACCATGGTGTGCGCAGGCTCAAAATGTAAACTTCTTTTTCTAAATGAAAAGGAGTTTGAGCACAGCTGTAGTGTAAGTAACAATGAAGAGGAAACAACTTTCAGATTAATCCCCAAGAAGAGTGAAATAATTCAATCCATCTCTTTTAGTTTCTTTAAAAAAGTGAACTGTTCTGAAAAAATGTAGTTGAGCTTTTTATAGATCAGAAGTATGTTAAAAGCATTAGACAGTAAACGAAATCTATTTGTAGCATTGCTCACCTCCCTTTTTCTTCCTTTGCATTCCTCCCTTCTCAAGAACGCTTAAAGGAAAAAGGGCTTTTTAAAACATGCTTATTTTAGTGGTGCCATGTGTTTGCATGTTTACAGCGTAATTTTAAAGACCAGTTACATGCTGTGAAATTTTCTGTCATAAAACAGATTCACAGCTGGGCACTGTGTGATCAAGGCAAAACTTCACCTATCATCAAAATAATTAGGTACCCCAATTGCTGAAGGGTTTGTATTCTATAAAACTGAATTAGTTCCAGGCTCTCCCATTCGCACGTCACACATCCATTTATATTAATTTCAGAACCACTGCAGTAGACATCAAAAAGAACTGGTTACTTTCTATAAGCTGTGTGTGTTTGGGGGCTTTTCGGGGGGGAGTGCTTTCCAACACATACCCAGCTTTAGGTTTCTGTACAACTTCACCATTACAGTTAGTAATGAAGGAAGTGATGCATAAATACTTCAGAACTTTTTCTGAGTACTGCCGCATATTTAGAGAATGCTGTTAAAAGGGAATGTTCTGCAGTGGTCTGGGGTACTGCAGTCTAGTTATACAAAAGAAAACTTGTTTTTTCCTCGGTCTTAATGACGTGGGGTAGAGTGACTGAAACTGCAGTGGCAGAATTGTTCTCTCTCTGTCTTGTGGAACCTTCTGGTGCTTCCAAGCCAGATCCTGTCAAATGCTGATAGTGCTGCAATGTACACAGAAATCTCTGTTTCTCTTTTAAACTAAGCTGTGATAAATATTTTATCAGCTTGGTTTTGATTGAAATAGGTGGCGGTGGAAGATGACTCCCCAAAATGAATTCCTCGGCCTGATGTAGTTGTGTAACTTAAATGTAATCTAGACTTGAGTTGCCACCTAATGACTGACCTGCTGTTTCGATTGAAAGATGCTTGCCCTCTGTTAAAAAAAAACACTTAGATTAGGAAAATGGAAAAAAAAAAACAACACCCAAACCCCAACACTTGCTTTTGTATTTCATCTGGCTGGGTGAAGCAAGCCTGCAGATCAGTTTTGCTTGAATAGTGAGTCAGCTAAAGAATTCCTTGGATTAACCCTAATTTTGTTACATCAGAATAATTGGCTCCAACAGAAAGCATCCTGTCGCGGCTTTGACCAGTCCCCAGCGAGTGCCCTCTGCCATCATTTGCAGTCACAGGCACTCAGTATGGCTTAGGATAGAGCCTGAAAGATGAACAGAGCAGAGGCTTGGCCTTTCTGAGCAGTGTTAGTTAATGATGACTGCATTGCAGTAGTGCCCCCCACTCAAAGAGGTGCAATTCTTGCGTTATTCAATAATCAGTTAATTTCAACCTATACTTATTTACTATTTGTATGTCTTGATACCTTAAGTGTAGGAGAACAGAGAATTTGACACCACTTGCACCGTAAGGTCTAGGCTTTGTTCAGAAATTAAAGAGTGCTTTATTTCAGAGAGCCCCCAGTAAATTTTAAGAAAATAATGTATTGGCTCTCATGGTGGGAAATGTGAACATCATGCAGGTGTTTACCTGCTCTTGTTTGATGTGTTCGGAAGGGGTTTAAGTCAAGAAACGTCATTGGGATGCAGCACTGAACGAAACTTCCTTGTTGGGGGAGGGAGGCGGGGGTGTCTCTTCATACAAAACATTTTTTCTCTGTAGGAAAAAAAATAGAAAAGTTAAATTTAATTTCCCTTGAAGATGATGATCTTGGCAGAAGGAGCTAGGAAATGAGTAATTTAACTCCTTTTTATGTAATTAGTGTAACCAGACATGGTTTTATTTTAACATTTGCTTAATTTTTGAGCCAGATTTATTTTAAAACTCTGGTTGACTTCATTTCCTGCTCGCTCTGAATGGTCTTGTTTTCTTTTTAGCTGGGCTGGCCATTAGATTTATTCAAATAGATTTTTAATATCTCAAACTCATCAAATATTTGCTAAATGGCCTTTGAAGTTGATTTGTATTTTATTTCATGTATTATTGAAAAGTTAAGAAGTAATACTCTTTTTGTTCTTATTCAAGCTGCTTTTTATTTGTCATTGAAGTACAATGGAAAAAGAACAGCCTGAATTGATTAAAAATAAATAAATAAAAGGCCTGGAAACTCGGTTAAGGATGAAACTCAATCCTTAACTCACAGGGTTTTTTCCAGGTATAGCAGGAATCCAACACAACTGGACAACCTCCCTCCTCTTACCCTGTGTCTGCTGTGCTGTACGGGCAGGACAGGGCAGCAGGAGCTGCTTTGGCAGCACCACCCTCTGCTCTTGCACAAAGCCCTTCCAGGCGCTGTATTTCTGAGCAGAGCCGGTGCTCGCGCTGAACCACTTGGAGCTGTCCCAAGTGTAAAAATCTGGATTCCAAAGCCCTTTTCATTGTCTCAATTATGTTCACCTTGGTTAAAATTGTATTACTGGTCACCTGGCGTGGCTTGAGAAGTGCTTGTGCTCTGCAGTGTGCTCAGGTAAGTCCCGCAGCAGATAGGAGCAAAGGCTGGTTTGTGGGGAGTTTTTTCGTCGGTTTTTCAGTTCTCAAGAGCTGTTATTGCCACGAGTTCAAAACTAATAACGAAACCGAAGTGTGAGGCGCAGGCCCCGCGTTAGCCGCGCCACGTGTGGCTCCGGGCCGGATCTCCACATGTGCAGCAGTGCGCTCGCTGCCGGTTGCCGCGATCCGCCTGGTTTTTGTTGAGGTGCCAGAAATACTGAACTGCTTTGCTAGTTGCAGCTCCCAAATGTTACCACTTAAACAGACCGAGCAGGGTCGGCACTCACGGGTTTGTTTAAGCTCTCAAGGCAGCGTGGCTGCGGACTGCCCTGCCGCGAGTCTCCCGAAGGGCAGAGCTTCAGTTCGCGTGGTAAATGCGGCACTGAGGAGCCGGGACAGGGCCCCGGGCTGCCCGTGTGCTACGTGTGACCTCTTTGACTTGCTGAGGACGCGGCACGCCCGTCCCTGCGGGGGGCTGCCGGGCGGTGCGTGGCCGCCGCCCGTTTTTAGCGGGCGGTGCGTGCCGGAACGCCGCCGCAGCCCGGCTGCCATTTCGCGGCCCAGAGCGTTACCTCAGAGCGGGCCCCCGGCGCGCGCAGCCCGCCCGCCTTTGTCGCGGGCGGAGGCGGGGACGAGGCGCCCAGCTGTATGCTAATGCGGGCCGCGCGCAGCCCCGCCCCGCGCAGCTGGCGGCTGCCCCGGGCCCCGGGGCGGGGGGGGGCACCGCGAAACGGCAGAGCCGGGGATCGGTGGCACCGGTAACGCTGCCGGGAGGGGGCTGCGCGGGGTGGCGCTGAGGCCCCGACGGAGGGAGCCCCTTCGGGGAAGGGGCGGCGGAAAGAAGGTGCTTCAGGTCCAGTTTGGTGCCTTGAAGCAGGCCCAGATTAGCCGTGCTTACAGGAAACGGCTCTGGGCCTTGGCGTGGGGTACCGTGGCGCGCAGCAAGCCTCCTGGTCTAGGGATTGCTGGGATTTGCTAGCACATCGCAGGTCAGAGATGAGCGCTCATGGCACGGTCAGGTTCGTGGCACCTGGCTCTTCAGATTTCTGTGTCACTCTAAGTTGTACGCTTTGAGTTTGCAAGCCTGTTTCAAAGGACTGGAACATGGACTTGAATTCAGCTTTTATTCCCGGTCTGTTTGCTGCCTGTATCAGAACTGATGTGCTTATCTCTCACGTCTAGGTTAGCCCTAGATCTGGAAGTTGCCAGGGTTCTGGCAGCGGCTTCGTTTGGACACAGCTTTAAGAATTTTTGCCTTTTGTAAGAAGTACGTTTTGGAGCAGACTTGGCCCCAAAGTGATTCACAGTCTGTAGTTTGAATAAAAGCACCCTCATGCGTTAGGACTTCGCATGAGCAGAAGAACAAAGTCACACACACAACCTGCAGGGCAGAATTAGGGCAAGACTGCAGTTTGGAAGTGCTCTGTGCAGCGCAAGCTTCACGTTCCTGTTGTAAAGAGTTTTGTCTCATAGGTTGGAAGGCCCGGGCTCTGCTCTTTGCTCCCAGTGAACTCTCAAGCACCGCAGGAGCTGAGATGACTGCATCCACGGTGGAACTTCTCACAAACAAAGCCTATTACACGCACAGGAAGATAAAACACACTTTAAATAGCAACAGATATCCCGCAGTATACAAGAGATTTTCTGCAGAACAATAGATACGGATAGCAGCCCAGAATGACCTGATACTAGTTAAGGGGGGGGGGGGTTCCCCCTTTCCTTTCTTGTTCCTGTGTGTTAGCTTACAGGAACCAGTGTGTATTAAACAAAGGATAAACTTGCATAAGGGTATTTATCTCTCTCTGGGTAAAACCCATACTAAGACATGAAAGGTAGAAGCTGCATTAATTACTCAAGAGGGATTCAAAGCTCAGCAGTTTACTAGGATTGAAGGATTTATTGAAAAACAGTGGTTCTCATGTGTAACTCCAGGCAATAAACCTATTTAATTAAAGGCTTAATCTTCTAGTTGACATGTTTGCTACTGTTCCAATAAAAAGCTTCATCTGTAGCCAATTTTTGTAACTATATAAATAATAGTAGAATCCTCAGCTTTGTTAGGGTTTGGGGGTTTTTTTAGCTGTATAATTGTATTGTAGTTGTATTATAAATATTTAAAGGACTTTTGTGTCTTTAGGAATCAAAAGCTTTAAATAGTCTGCATTCCAGATTATTTAAATACAGGCAGTGTGTCTGTACCTTGTCCTTTCTCAAACAAAAGAATATGACTTTTTTATAGAGGTTTGCATTAGTAACAGTATTCTGTCTTGAGCAGAGTTTTTAACAGATTTGCCTGTTCAAGCTGGGCACGGGCACTCATCACTCTCTTGGCATAAGTACTGTTAATCCAAGTTTATGCTTCCTCTCAATGCGTGCTGCTTGGAAATTTGATCATGATGTATTATGAAGGAGCAGATTAGAAAATACTGAGAGGTGGTAGGGGCAGTTAGATGCCTGGGTTATTTTTGTATTATAAGATTCTGTAATGGGACTAAGATAAATGTATTTAGCTGAGAAAGGAGGAAAATGAAAGGGAATTATTAAAGTGAACAAAATAGTATTTTGATATTAGATCCAGTTCTGCCTTAATGCTGTTTCAGCACAAGTGAGGAGATGCTATTTATACATGTGCGTCTCTGTGTATGTGAGCGTGGGGCAGTATACACACCTTACACATGGAGGGGTGAAGGCCATTATTCCCCATGGTTTAAGGATCAAAATGTTATGTGCAGAGGAGTTGCTAGTTGAATTAGTTTAAACAATGAACGGTTAATCAAGTCTTACACCTCTCAGGTATAAATCAAGGAGAAAACTCTGTAGTGTTGTGTGGGAAAGTAGTGAAAAACCTTGTTGCTAGGTTGCTGTGTTATTCCAAACAGGTGTTGGTCACTGCTTTGCTTGAAATACAGCTTAATCCCGTGTGGTATGATCAAGTGGTGTAGTGTAACAGCATCTTCCAACTAAATCTTTCCTTTACCAAACTAGAACTTTAACTTGGGTTTGTAATCCAGCAAGTACTTTGTCTTTTAAACTTCTGTATCTGGACTGTTTCTTTTTCTTTAAAGCACATCTTTAATGGAAATATTTGCTTTGCTTTAGGTTGCGGCTCATCGGGAAGAAAGTGTCAGCCTCAGCAGCAACCATTCAGTTCTTCCCAGTGCAGTTTCTGCTCAGAGCACAGAACTAAATCATAAAACACAAGAAAGCTACCGAGGTAACTTCCCAGTGATTTTAAATGGGGTCTGCAGTAATCCAGAGCCAGTGAGGCTGTAAATCTTGGTAAAATTGCATCAGCACAAGGAATAGAGACATAGATGATGTTGAGAAATAAGAAATTAATTACAAATACTGTAAAATGCTGTTGTGAAGGATCCCTGCAACAGTTTTCAGGGCATCCCTGTGTCAGACTTGACCCACTATAATTACAGCAGAAGACTGCATTACAGCCGTGTTCTCTTGGCTGAAGGAGCCGTAATGGCATTTGCAGTACTGCAGCCATTTCCGAATCGGCAGGAAGGGCTGCAGTGAGCTGAAGGCAGGTTTCAGTCTGGCTAATAAAAGGAAGTCCTTCCATACAGGTGGTAATGGTTCCCTCAGTTTTTAGCTTGAAGTAGTAAGCTATAGAAGACACAAGTCAGCTTACTTGTTAGCATGCTTGCACCATTTAGGGAGGTGCATGTTGCACGTTTGATCTAAGCCCAAGCCTTGATGTCAGTGCAGCTCTGCCCTAAAATTTGCAGCCCAGACATAAGGTGCAAGTTTCCTTACTTCACTGAAGTCCTGTTGTCTTTAACAGTGCTTTTCTTAGATGAAGCTGTTACTGATCAAGCTGCTCTGAGCTGTGATCCCTTTACAACCCCTGACACATGCCCAATTACAGCAGTGTTACCAAGATTTCTCTTCTTGTTGTCGTTGCCAGAGTGTAGTTCCTCCTGTCGTCTTCCCAGACTCTGTGCTCAGCTCTGGCCTCCCATTGACAATATCTGCTTGAGATTCTCTTTGGCATTTCATGCCCGTGATACTCACTCTGATCTCTGGTTGCCCGCAGCATTGTCAGGTGGCTTACAGAGCCAGTCTGTGGCTATAGGTCCAACAGAAATCAAGTCTGAACATAAGGAGAAGGATGAAAATATACATGAACCCCCCTCATCGGATGACATGAAATCAGATGATGAGTCCTCCCAGAAGGATATCAAGGTCTCATCTAGAGGCAGAACAAGGTGGGTTGCTGACATGTCCTAGAGAATTTGTGTTTCCTTAATGCTGTGTAGCATGCCGTCCTTATGTTTGATGAATTTATTTCAAGGCTTTTGCATTACCTCAGTGCATCTATTAATAGACAGCTGAAACAGATAAACAGTTTGAGTATTTGTATCCACTTAAATACAGAATAGAGGATTTTCTGGGGAAATCACTTGAAAAGTGTGCATTCCCTTACGTTGGTGCCTTCCCTGATAGCTGCCTGTGTACGTATAAGTGGTGTAAGATACAGAGAGCCCTGCCCATCATAGAGGATGGGAGAACGTTAGAAACCTGCGATATTTTGTACCTGGGCCAGGGCTGCGCTTCTAAACTTGAGCCAGTGGGGATGAAGAGCGGCAGCCTGGTAACCCTGATTGACTGGGGTGAGCACGATAGGTACGTAGTCTGTGAAACACTTCCTCCTCCCAAGCCATAGGCAAAAAACCTGGAGCTGATGCCGAGTAAAATTCTTCTAGATGTGCCTGATAGGCCTGAAACAAGCATTGACCTTTAGGATAACAGTAAACAATGAGAGTTTCGCTACAATTGGCAGCGCAGTCTGTATCATCACATGTGTCTAATGGCATTTTAGCGTGTTAATTTTAGTTAGAGCAGAGGTTGTGCGTAGTTTTAGACTGAATTGGACAATCCTATATTTTAAAAAAAGGCTATGCAAGTTAATAAATAATTTGAAGTGATACACGAATTCTGATTAGAACTGATCAGCTCTACGCTGGGTATTATTAGAAGATAAAATAGTTCTAAAATTGGCTAATAAGGTATTTAACAAAACTAATGCTTTTTAATAAGCACAGTAAATTGAAAATTACCTGAATGCCTTCTTATATAAGCTGGTGTATTGGAAACTGTCTGAACTACTTGTTGAGAAGGCCTTATTCCTCACCTGATGAGGTGGCTGAGTTACCTCTTTGCTCCTCATTCCTCAGTGATTGCGTGAAGTGGTAGTTTTGCTTCAAGGGGCAGTGTGTTGCCACTACTTATCCTAGAGATGTTTGCCACCTGTAGACAACATTCTGTGTATATTCTTCAGCCAGACACCATTTAAAACTTACTTTCAGAAAGAGGCAGGAACAGCAAGAGTTAGCTTGAGTACTTCAGCACTGATTTGGAACACTTCCTTAGCTATCTAAGTATACTTCAATATGAAATAGATTAAGTGGAGAAAGTTTAATTTCATCAGCTGGAAATTTTGAACCAGCAGCAGGATCACTTGTGATACTTCAGTATACTTTTATTTACGCTTTCTTGCAGCAGTACTAATGAAGATGAGGATTTAAACCCAGAGCAGAAAATAGAAAGAGAAAAGGAGAGAAGGATGGCAAATAACGCTCGAGAACGTTTGCGTGTCCGAGACATTAATGAAGCGTTCAAAGAACTTGGCCGTATGTGTCAGCTTCATCTGAAGAGTGAGAAACCCCAGACGAAGCTGCTTATTCTTCACCAGGCTGTGGCAGTCATCCTCAGTCTAGAGCAGCAAGTGAGAGGTAAATGATTTAAAATACTGACATACCTTGCTTTAAATTGTAACAAGCACTTACGTAGTAGCACAAAAGCTCTAACAAAAATATGAGATCTATTTTAAGACATACCTTACATAATCGAAGTATTAAAATGCAGTGAATTTAACCATTTACTTAGGGGGTTGTGTTAAACACGTAGTGGGGAGGAGAGAGAAAACCTACTTGAATTGAGTCAGAGACATGTTAAGGTGCAGAGGCACCCTGCTTGAGCTTCTGATCAGCCCCGAGTAGTTCAGGCAGTTGTATGAGATGACCCTTGTAGGTCCTGTCCAACTGAAATAGTCTGATCTGTGTAGCTGGCATGAGCATTCCATCAGGTTTTGCTCTCTTGGACTAGCTGTTTTCGTCGGTGTCCTGCTGACAGAAGTGCATCGGGTGACTGGGAAGGTCTTTCAGATGTGGATGACATCAGTGGTCATACTTGCTTAATGCACTACATCTTTGAATCACTGATGCCACTGAATGATGTCTGTGTTTTATTCTTGTGTATCTTATTTTTACTTCCATTTCCTATTTTGTTGCTTGTGTTTTGCACAGGTCAAAACAGTAGTTAAAAGTTCAGTGAAAGTGACAAAGGGAATAACTCAACACAAGCTTATGTACTGTGTAGTAAGGATGAGATGCTGTGTTTTCAGGCAGAGTTTTACTGACCTGGGTTTTAATAAAGGCTCGCAGTTTCCAGTCAGAGCTCTTCCATAGAGCAGCTAAGTACTCTGCAGATGAGGCACCAAGTAGTGCCATGGCAAAGGCCTATTTTAGCATCTCTGAGACTTTGACCTTGGGAATTGTTTTGCTCTGAAAATGACATAGCCTGGAAGATCAGGTTGCATATTACAAAGAAGTCAGAATAACATTAATCAAGCATGGTTTTTAATGTTTAAAAACCATCAAGTCCATCTCTTGGCTCTCCCAGATTCTGTCAGTCACAGAAAGCTCTGTGTGAAAACTAGTAAAATCACTAGTCAGAGGTTGCTTCTGAACCTTATGCCTCTGGTGGAAATCTTCTTCTGTATGTACTTACAGTTGAATTGGACCTATTCTGCAGGCAGTGTAAATTGAGAGCTTTTCCTTCCTCACGTGTGCATCTCAGCTCCTACTCCCCGTGCATCGCAAGCACACGATGCCTCTTGTGCAAGAGGCTGCACTCCCCATTTATCTCTGCGTCTTTCTTAGCACCTGTTTCTGACAGTGAGTGACCGGAGCTTTGTGCGGTGCCCGGAGGAGCTTTCACCAGTGCGTTGTATAATTGCATCAGCCATTTCCTCTCCCTGCTGGTAATGAGGCTTCTCATTCTGTGATTGGTGCTATTCAGACTGAAACGTTTCAGATTTTGAGCTCTAACTGTAGGCTAGCATTTTTATCTCCGTTTCATAAATCGCTGTAAATTAACTTCCTTTCAGAGTTTCCACATAATTAAATCTTCTTTAAAACTTCAAGACAAGCCAGATTTAAACAAAGAAAACTGTGATTAAGAAAAGTTAGCAGTTTTGGGTTGTTTTTTTCCCCCAGTAGACTCTTTAGGAGTGTTCATCTTTAGGAAATGCAGTAGGAGGCAGTTGGTAATGACTTGGGTGAAAGCAGAATTAGCAAGTCTGTCCAAAATTGCCTCTGTCAGATTACCCCTGTAAAATGCAAACTGCAGTTACTATGGGGTGCCTGTGCAGTGCAGGAGAAGGGCTTGTGCTGTCTGTTCAGTCTTGGCAGTCTCCTTGCAGCTAAAATTATATCTGCAATCTTAAACTGCAAACCAGAATTCACTGACAGCTAGAAAAATACCTCAACATGTTGATTAAATTCAACATGCGCTGGTAGAACATAGTACACACTTTTCGTGTGTCTTTTTGGCCATGGCAGTTTTCATCTTTTGTATTTTGGTTCATGAAAAAACATTTTGAAGAACAGAAGCAGTTGACTGTTAGAAACTATCATAATTTGAAAACTAGATCCAAAGCTTCATCTATCAAAGCTAATTGGGGAAGTGGAAATATACTGATGGAGGTAGCTTGATAGCTGGTCCACAGCTGCCTATATAAAGTACTGACTGCGATGTGAGAGGAAACATGGTTTGAAAAAACATGAGCCTTCTGCTCCGTGCCATTGTCATATTCTTTCAATTTAAGATGGTTTCCCAGACCTGAGGGTGTGCGGAGAGCTACTGACTCAGGACATTCAGCCTCCCCTTTTCTAACAGCAGGCTAATATTAAGGTGAATAAAGCAGCAGTGATGTTACTAAAACTAGCGTGCTGTCAGTAAGGTTGGTGGGACTTCAGCATACCAGTGAAACACTGAAATAAATCCGGGGTTGTTTGCATTGTAAATTCTTAGAGTTCTCGTTTTGCACGTTAGCAACTCCTGGTGACAAGGGAGGCACTTTTGTAGCAGGTTTTTGAGGGGGTGGGTGGGCAATTAGGGAAGTTCGGGTGATTTTTTTTATTTTTTTTTTTTTTTAATGCCATCTCAGGAGATGCCTGGGAGGGTTTTCAGTAGTGCTTGTCCGCAGCTTTAGACACCTGCCTTTTAGCGCAGGGACATCAGGAGTTCGAAGAGGGAAGCTACATAGCTATTTTTACTCCAGCAGTTAATGGATTGATACTGCCCTCTTTATCGGCATATGGGATGTTAATATCATCTTTCTGTTCCAGAGCGAAACCTAAACCCTAAAGCAGCCTGCCTTAAGAGAAGGGAAGAAGAAAAAGTGTCTGCCGTATCGGCAGAGCCGCCAACACCACACCCAGGAAGCCACCCTGGCCTGAGTGAAACTACCAACCCTATGGGTCATATGTGAACACCAGCCAGGTACGTCTCTGGTCTAGAGGGGAACGGCTCTTGTTGCTTTTTTTTGGCTACAGTTAGGGAGATGTAGATGTGCCTGTTCTTAGTTACTGGGCTGCCACTAGCACCAAACTTCTTTATGCTGCTAAGTACTTTGAGGTCTCTGAGCATAAGCAAAGCTTGCAGATTTGTTTAGTTTTATAATAAAACAAAATCCCAAGAAGTTGTCATTAAACTCTTCATTTCCATGTGTTGTTGCCAATGGCTACATCTCTTGGCTCAGGTGGCCTTCTTGGCATGACATGAGAGGAATAGTTAACAGTTTGCTAGATAAGCCAAGCATAATAGAAATGAATTATACATTTTTAAATTATCTAAATATCACATTAGCTCGTTTAAAAATCCATGTAGTTTCCCAGTGCTGAAACAAACAGAGAGACTTCTCATCGCAAAGAGATTTGCTGTCTGGCATAAGGCCAGGCATTCTAGCTCATCTCGTGTGCCCAGCAGAGATTGCTTAACTATCTTAAGTCACAGTCTCTATTAGTAAAGATAGTCAAGATTTAAAAAGTAATGCTTTCAGCTTTGCAAGATGAATCAGTATTTCCGAAAGCCCCATGTAGTCCAAAACGCAGTAGTTCATTTAAATCATGCTGATGGGGTGCTCTTACCAAGGATATATTAGTCTCGTGGCTTTATTACATGTAGCTGCTTGGTTTGTTTTTTTTTCTTTAAAATTGAAGAAAACTTGATTTTGAACAGAAAAAAATCTGATTATTCCATGTCTTCTAAACCAGTAGAGCTGTTGCCACTTTCAAAACAAGTAAGCAGTTGGGTTTGATGCCTTTACTTACATCCGTAACTTTACTAAATTTTATGTTGCGGAGGTTTGTTGTTGCTGTGTATATAGACTGGTTTGCTTCTATTTTAGCTTAAGGTAAAGGCATCCATCTTGCCAGAATGTATTCTGTGGAAATTTATTACTCCCTCATCTTCCTTAGAAAGCAGCAAAATGGCATTGAAACCAAGCCTTACTCGAGGCAGTACTTTTTCCCCATCTCTCGTGGGCAGCTGCTTGCTTCATAAACAAAATGGGGTTTCTTTTTAGGAAAAGAAGGTGCTTAGAATGTCTTTAATTTGTTCTATTTCATACCAAAGAAACAGGCTACTTCTAAATTGTCAGAGAATTCTTGACTTACAGCAGAATTTATAGCCTGTTATGTGCCGCTTTCAAAAGTTTACAATATCTTTGGTTTTTAATAGCAGTAACTTTGTAAGGTGACTCAGGTGGGACATTGATGTGGAAAGCTCATTGGGTATATGGCGATGGCTAACTTCAGCTGTAGTGATTCACTTTGGGTACTGACTCCTGCTTATTTTAGAGACCAAAGTCAAATGCAAATTGAAGGTTTGAGGTTTGCAGATTTCACTTTGTCCCATGCCCACGAGGTCAAATAGAATGTTCCTGAGAGTAAACTGTTCGATGTATCATACTCAGTATGGATGGATATCTGTGGAAAGAAGGATTTCAAGGCCTCTCAGTGTGATTTTTTTCTTTTGTGCTTAACTGAAAATGGTATGGTTAAAAATAGAAATGGTATGGTTTAAATTAGTCCCAGTGTTGAACCATGCTTCTTACTGATTCTTTTGATAATACCCCTTTACTCTTCCAAATTTCTTTCTAGAATTCCAGAATTATTGGTAGGATACACAGAAGGTGACCTTTCTTCACAAGGACACAGACAACTAACATTATATGAAGACACAAACCTGACAGGAGAAAACACTTGAAGCAAGAAACCCAAATGCAATCTTATGATCAAAGCTACTGGTCAACACCTGCATCAGGATTGAAGATACAAGATCTTCAGACAGAATTTCAGCCCATGAAATACTCTTGAACATATCATTCTGTTGCAAGCAGTGTGTCGCTTCTGCACAATCAGAGACTGTTGTGATCTCTCCACTCATTGTGGAAGTTGCCTTGTGCCTAAACTGAATTGACAAATGCATTGTAACTACAAATTTTATTTATTGTTATGGAACTGTAAAGGTCTACATATAAAGGGAAAAGTTAACATGTTAAAGGCTGATAAAGTTTCAGCTGGATGCCAGCATTTGCTAAAGCTGTTCACATTCAGAGAACAAAGCAGTGACAAACATCGACCCGTAGCATTCCCAGCATACCTATTAGTGTCTTAAAAAAGGAAGGGAAAAGTCTTTTGTTGTCCTTTCCTCTCCTTTTGCCATATGACTAGTGTTTTCCATGCAATAGGAAACTATTCCTTGGTATAGCTTTTTTTTTTATGTTATTTTTGGTCTCTGGTAATCTGAACAGTTATGGTCATAGTCACCCTTCCATACTGAGCTCCGTGCTTCAAAGCCAGTGAGAGGCCTGGTGAGGGCTGCCAGCAGGAGCAGTGCTGTGACCGTAACATTTCTTGGGTTTAAGAAGTTATTTTTATTTTCCCTCAGACTTTCCTCAAATACTTTTTTTTTTTGTTTGTTTTTCTAATTATAAACAAAACCTTTTTAGGCTTCTAGGCTTCATAGTAAAGCTTGTAACGTGAAGTGTAAATTGGGTGGGGAGAATCTACTTTGTTAGAGTTGCTTTGTTTTCCGAGCAGTAAGTACTACATATAGTACATGTAAAGTGTTAGCTGTATGTAAGCACAAAATGCATTAAAATACAAAGGAGATTTTTTTTCAGGCTGTAATTTTGGTGAATAGTGAAATCCTACATTCACCGTGGCAGGTAGTGTGATGCTATAACCACCAGTATGGTGGGCTTACTTACATAATGGAATATAAGAGCAATGGTCACCAGTTTTTCCTTACTGTATACATTAACTATCTTGTCATTTTTGTATGGCTTGTCAGTGAAGAAAAAAAAACCCAGTGTGAATCAAATGCCCCCCTTCCAAGCCACATTAGCATTGAACCTTCAAATGTTTCTCTACCAGAACAGTGTCCCTAAGTATTCCTTTGTCACAGTTGTGTTGAAATGGTTAAAATCTCTTTGAACTTCCATGGAAACTGTCTTCCACTGCAATGACCATGGGAGGAAATTTCCTACGCCAAGGTTGTCTGAGCTATTGTTCATATAGTGCATCTTTCATCACTGGCAATTGGTTCACACACAAAACAGGAACAAACCAGTAATTTTTATGAAGTCATTTAAATTGAAAGAACAAAGGATGGATTGTTAAAAATAAACTAATGAATTTCAGCTCATGGTTTGGATGGTTCCTAACAAAACAGTTTGTGGAATTAGTGGACTCATTTCTATTACTTTAATTTGCATAGATCATCAAATAACACCTGACTATATCTGTGGCCTTGTTCTTCATTTCAGTGTTTATCAGCTAAACAAATTTGTTGCTTATGACGTGTGAAAGTGATCACGTGCCACTGCCTGGCCTTTTTCCTTCTAAGCTTGTTGTCTTTTTGGCTATATTAGACTTTGCAGTATGCCCAGAAGCTTTCCTTCATAAAATAGAAAGAAAAAAACATTTGGCTTATTTTTCACTGTAGCTAGTCTTTTATACAATAATCTTGTAAGAAAATTTCTTGAATTCTAAATATTACTCTTTCTAGATTTTTGAAATCGAAAAAGTTTTCAGTAAAAAGTTTCTTACTTTATTTTACTATATTAGGTAGTAAAAATGTAGGGTTATTTACCATAACCTGTTCATTAATATCAGAAATTTACAATAGCATTGTAAGACCATAGTAGGGTTCTAGCATACCGTGTAGTACCTATGGAGTATTGTAAGAGCTAATTGTCCGAGATGAATTGCTTCTCATCTTGTTCTCCAGTTTCCATTGTTGGTTTATTGCAGATTTGTACCCTGTGTCAAATTTCAAGGTATTGCTGATAAACCTTTCCAACCAGCAGCAAGAAGTTCAAAAAAATTTCTGTCAATGTAACAGAAAACACTATGTATATAACATTTATGTAGCAATAAATGTGCCATCTTTTTTTAACATGGTAAATCAGTGAGTTTTTTAAATTCCTCTCTCCTCATAGGTAATGTGTTGCGTGAAAAACACCAGCAAAATCAGCTCCCACCTCTATCTAAATAAAACCTAACATCCTTTCTCGAGGTACACAGCATAAGCTGCAGGCACAAGAAGTGTTGTTGCTACTTCCTGTGAAGCAAATAGAGAAATTCTCAGCGAGGCGAGGAGGAGCAGTACCCTGCCTGCATTCACTGCGGAACAAGGGGGATTTCATAGGCAAATAGCAATCTGGGAGCAGGAGCTGAGCAATAGGTATATGCTTCCTGTTACATCTTGTTCCTTTACTTTGCCTGTCCTTACAATAGGTTTCTAAGGCTGAAGCCCCTTTCGTGAATTGACGTTCAGCACCAAGTTACTTCTGAATCAATGCATTTATGTAGGTTTTAGGAAAAAAAAGGGGGAGGGGGGAGTCTGTATCTTAAGCTGGAAATTAACATTTTCACATTTTCTACAGTTCTGCTCTCTGCGAGTGCAAATGAAAGAAAATGGCAAGAGTACAATGTCCAAGGCATACACCATACAGTGGGGAAATCCTCATGCAGTCCTTAGTCCACATCTGTTTAAGCCAAAAGCCTCAAGTAACAAGCAGACTTGGCCAAAACTTGAGTTTTTTCAACTGTTTTCTAAATAAATATCCCTGGGAAAAGCACATCAAAGACAAGCAAATAGATGCTGTACATATAAAGCTATGATGTTTAACTGAATGCGGTGTATGTCAGCATGGCTGCTGTGTACTGTGTCTTTTCCAACTCTTGGTACTGTCCTTTGTAACCTTAAAAAATCCAATTATCACCTTGAGATCTGTTTTACACTGTGACATTGTCAGCATACCTATACAGGCAAGGTCTTCTGATAAGCTAGCACTTTTAACCACTGGCAAATCTCACGAGGTCTGGCCAAATATTGGGAGGTGAGACTCAACTTTGTAAGTATGTCTTCTAGTACATCTTCAGTATTAGCTGTGGAAGAGGTGCCGAGGTGCCCTGCTGCCTTCACTAGCACACATTCTCAATTCTAACTTACTCCAGTAGTAATAACAGATCCAGCCTTTGAGTATCCATCATTGCTCCTCTCCCAATTTCTGAATGAGACCTACTACAAATGTCACTTCTTCAAGAGAGAGTAAAAATGACATTTCCTCTTTGTATTTACCATACTTCTGCTGTCCTGTTTGCATACACTTTCTGATCACAAGTCCTTCAATACCTTTGATAAATACAATTCTGCTAGAATGAGCATTTGGATTATTGTAGGAAAGCTTTCCTCTAAAGCATTGGGAGAGGCTTAAAATGGACTTAATCTTTTTTGCCTCCAGCGCTGAGTAATATGATGTTAAAAAGAAGATTGTGGATTCTTTATGTAGGAGTTAACATTGTTCCAAGAATGAGTCAACATTTTCCCCATTAGCATCTGGAAATCATGGCAGAACAAAACCAAAATGTAAAAGACAATCTGGATGGTAAACTGCTTTTTGTTTGTAACATTAATACCTTATGCTTCCTAGTATACCTAACCTGTGGATACTAAATGTCCTGTAGAAGGAAGAGATACTTTGTCCCAGTTTGGAAGCCTGGCAGCACTTCAACAGTGGGGTTCAAATGCTCAGTAGGAATGAGAAAGCAAGCTGACACCTTCCTGCTTCCAGACACCATCCATACAAGATGTGACCAGAGGTGAGAGGCACAGTATGGCTGCCCTGGTTACAGGGCACCCCAAACACAGGGATGGAGGGTTCCATCCTTGGTGACAGGCACAGCCCCAGGTCCTGCCTTTCTGCTGCTCACCTGCCCAGCAGAGTGAGGGAAAAGTTTTCCAGGAAGGCGAAAAATGGTGCTAATAGGAGACTGCCACAATCCTTTCTTTTCCCTTCCAGCTCCTGCTGTCAAGTGCAGATTAAGTCAGGTGCCATTTTTGGGTGGTGTTTTGTACTGATTAACCGTCATTTGTTTTCCTGAAGTTAATCCCACTGTCAACCTGGATGCCATTGCAAAATATCGTGAGTTTACTTCCTGGTTAAAACACAGACATACTGTTCAACTGATACCACAAGCAACTGCATGTGCATGTTCAGTATGATAGCTAGTCAAGCTGTTTGTCTGCAGTCCCCTGGGATTGTTTGTATTGGTCTGATCAAGTGGCCTTAGGCTCTGAAACTGCAAATCATCTGAGCTCTTGCAATTCTCTCCTGGTTTTTCAAATGTTTTGATGCAATTAACAACATCTGTTAAATAAAAACTGATTTAAAAATAGTCCTAAAAAAAAATTATACCAAATATCAAGTGAGATAAAAATCTCTTTCATAATGTTGATCATAACTGATGAAGGGCAGATCCGTTAAGGTCAGTGGCTAAGTTACATATTTGGAATTCTGGTCATTTCAGGTAAACTAGAAAAACAAGAATACCACAGTTGCTTCATTTTCAGGAGAGATCCACTGCATTTTTAACAGTATCACCTAAATATAGAGAGACAAAGGAATTAAACTGTATCAGAAGGGTACTGCTGCCAAGTGTGATGGAACAGACGAGAAAGCAATTTACAATATAATTCAAAATTCAGTCTATGTTAAACATAGACTACTGCTAGTCCTGGATTTCTGAAAAGCATGAGAAGCCTATGCAGCTCCTATAGCTGGAGATCTCTTTCCATCAAACCTCTGAACAACATGGTAAGTTATGTTTGTTTTAGAAAACTCAACAATTCAGCTCTTAGAAATGATAAAAATCCAGGAGGAAATTATTCGAAGTAAATGGACATGACATCAAACTCTTGTACAGAATGAACCACAGTGTGTTGCTATTGTGGTAATGTGGATTTGAGGCCCTACTTTCTTATTTTTTTGCTGAGGCTTTTTCTGACCCCCCTCCACTGTATTTTAGTGACTAAGGAAAGCTCTTGGAAATGCCAGAACAGGCTGTTTCACTAGTTTGCTAGATTACTTACTTATGTAAGTAAATTAAGTGATTCCTTATGCCCATGTAAGTTTTGACACACAGTGTTGTATTAAATGCACACCTTCTCTATCCAGTATGCACAAAGGAAAAATAAATACTTCTGGTGGAATTGGAGGAGGTTAGTCTTACAGATCCAAACACAACTAAAGAAATTTCATGAACATGAATGAGTCTGTAGCAATCACTATAAAAATAAGTTCTCCAAACATGAGTTTATGAACTCATCTGTAGAATGAGGTATCCGAGAAGTATTCATTACTTTGCATTTTAATCCATAAATGAGATGATCAGAAGCATTAGCTTATCACAGAAGCGGAATTAATCAGTACCCCTAGTTTGTGTGTTTGTTGGAAAGACACCAAATAGCCCATTGTTTGCTGTACAACCAGATTTGGTGCTCCAGACTACTCCCAAATGATTTTCTCTGACCTCTGAAATAACTGCTTACAAAATCAGATAAGCTCTTCGAGGCATTTGGGCTTGATATTTACTATAGCACCATCCTTCACTCAAACTAGAACCTCAATGTGCTAGAATGGAATTAGGGACTGTAGGATGAGGGGTAACGGGTTCAAACTTAAACAAGGGAAGTTTAGATTAGGTATAAGGAAGAAGTTCTTTACTGGGAGGGTGGTGAGACACTGGAATGGGTTGCCCAAGGAAGTTGTGAATGCTCCATCCCTAGCAGTGTTCAAGGCCGGGCTGGATAGAGCCTTAGGTGACATGGGTTAGTGCAAGACATCCTTGCCCATGGCAGGGGGGTTGGAACTTGGTGATCTTCAGGTCCTTTCCAACCCTAACTATTCTATGATTCTATGAATGAAAAATCCCCATCTCAAAACACTGAAAGCTCGCTGTATAGGAGAGAATTCTCCTATATATAAATACAAAATGATAAGGTGGGGGAAATTTTTGGATCATGGTTTGAATTGTCATCAGAATGGTCAGTTCACACCTGCAAAAGCTGGAGAGGGTATTGCAGTATTTTCTTTCAAAGGTGACTTAAGAAGGAGGTCTTTCAGATACACTTCAAGTTCTGTTTGTACAGTACCCAGCAGGAGAGAGCTCACATCTTAACTGATCTTCTGTATGCTACAAAGACATAAATGCTAATGTATTTGATTATGGATATAACAGCTAAAGTACGTTAATCCCTAATGCTACCTGACTAATTAAGATAAATGCATGCAATATCGGTGTTCAGTCAATAGGCTCTGCTTCCAGTTTACCCTTTTAAAAGGGTAACATTTAATTAAATGTCCATTTAATTTGTTTATGTGACTAAGTAATAGCTGCAAGTGTAATTAAACATAAAGCTTTTAAAATGCTCATTCTTTTCCTAGCATGCAAGAATAGTAAACATGAGCATCATAAAATGCAAGTACAAGAGGGCAAGAATGCTAAAAATGGCGGGAAGAAAGTGACAGCCTGCAGAACATGAAGGTAGTAACCCAGTATGAATTAGTGCCTGCCATTAGCTGTAGCCAGCTGGTTGTCGTTATCATGTTATATAGAAGTATAACAAATGTGTCAATAAAGCTCTCTTTATAAAAGTTTTTTGGATATAAATACAGATTCTGCATTTAAAGGAATATCAGGGGTATCAGGGAAAAGAGTGTGAATGAAACCAAAAATTATACATGTCTGTTAAGCTTTGCTGTCTATTTTTCTGGTGTGGCTATTTTGTATATCCATGATAACTGATGAAAAATAACCACAGCCACACACCGGTCAATTCTACATTTCTGTTACTGTTGACTTTTCAACTGGCAGGCCATGTAAACTGAGCTGTCTGTACGTGCTTCCACAGGTCCTCCTGGACTTCTTTCCTCCCTTGTCCCTGCCCTCACCCCACCCCCAGCTTGTGTAGCATAAGATATGGTCTCCAAACTTTATCGGTTACAAGCAAGCTTAAAATTTGTAATTTCCAGGTACATGCCTCTGCTATTTAATAACATGGTTATTGTGATGCTCATTTACTGCTCGAGTGTGAAGATCATTGGTGAGATTTAACAATGCAAGGCTCCTTCCAGCATCCATAGGTAAACGTCAGAGACACTTCTGCCCCCCTTACCTGTGCCACTTCTTGCCTGGCTCCTTGGCCACTGTTGAGGATTTATCCCTTCAGGCTTCCAGCTCTAGTTCCAGTCCTTCCCTTCCAGCCTGAAGCATGCTGGCTTCTGTTCCTTCCAGGCCCAGTGCTGGGGCTGCTTCATTTAGGTACAGCAGCAGTTGACCCTCCTCAGGATGCAGAAGAGAGCAGCGGGGGCAGGAGAACAGAGAGCAAGTTGTTCTTCTCAGTTCTGGTATGCAGCACTACACTCACCTTGAGGGAGTAATTACATGGGAAGTCTCATTCAACTCAAATCTAATAAGCCTATACTGAACATATGCTTATTAAACTGGTAAATTTTTTAGGCAATTTTCAGTTAAAGGAGCATTCTTGATAGGACAAGGGGTAATGGCTTTAAACTAGAAGAGGGTAGATTTAGATTAGATAGGATGAGATTCTTCTCTATGAGGCGCTGGCACAGGTTGCCCAGAGAAGCTGTGGCTGCCCCATCCCTGGCAGTGTTCAAGCCCAGGATGGATGGGGCTTGGAGCAACCTGGTCTAGTGGAAGGTGTCCCTGCCCATGGCAGGGGGGATGTAGCTACATGAGCTCTAAAGTCCCTTCTGACCCAAACCATTCTATGATTCTGTGATTGACAATAATCTCTTCTTTGGAAAAAACATAATTTAGTCCACATTTGTTTTACATTTATTTCATATTATTTTGTAATATTTTAAGCTCCATATGGAATGAGAAGGACATCTGAAGGAATTTTCATCTTAGATCTCAATTGCTGTATTATAACCATATAATTCTTCTCTTCTGCACATTTGCTAGAGTAATTTTTATCCTTCCCCAGCACATTAAAATTCCCCCTGCCCAAGGTTCCTAGTCGCACAAAGACATATGAACAATTTATGCATAGGATAACCCTCCTAACTTCAGTGGGCATTCTTCTGTACTTGGTACTGAGTTCGTATTATTTCTTCACAGGTCAGAAGTCTGATGCTTACAGAGCTTTCAGGGTTCTCTACAGTGTCCAAGGTAGGAATATGTGCAACAGAAAGGTCAAAATGTTAAGCCTCACTGTTTATTTCTTATTAGAGAACTAGAGACAAAATTACCAATGCAAAGTCTTTCTTCACATCTCTGTAAGTGAGGCAAAAACAGTGTTTGAGAGTAGGAGGCTGGGTGTGGGAATGAAAGTACAATTCATCTGTGACTTTATAAAGTGATTTGGAGACACCTATTCTGCAACAATTGGGAAGAAACCGGGTGGGTGGTGTATAAGAACTGTGAAGACCAAATGTTTAGCTGTATTCAACTGTAAACAGAGTGATAGTCAGTAAACAGTCTCTCTGAAGAGAGTAATTAATAAGCACATGTGAAGAGATGGAAAAGAAGATGTATCCTTCTTCAGCAGACATCAAAGGGCAGGCTGGACAGTGAGAAATTAAGCATACCCGAAGGAGGCCACACAGCTGTATGTGCATTCAGCCAGGAAATACAATGCAATATAATGAACTAGGAAAAGGAGGAGAGAGGGACTAAGATAGGAATTGAAAAAGGAGTTCTAAAGTAACAAAGGAAGGAGCAACTTGCTCTGCGAGGAAGGGAACAGGCGTAGAGAAGCAGGGAGGTCTAAGCAGGTCAGCTTTTTCTGTGAAGGGGTCAAGTTGCAGAGAAGTTTTGCAGGATTAGAAAGAGTGATAAGAGAGCACAGTAGGTAGCCTCTAAATAAGATAAGGAAACAGGAGGAGCCACTGAAATGAATGGTTTGTCACCGTGATTCTCCTGCCTCTTGCTACATCTGAAAGCAGAACCCTGTGGCAGTTGGCCAGTTTGACAGGGAAGGCGATAAAAATAAATTACATCCTCTGTTTCCAATACAGACTGAGATGTTTCCAAAAGAATGGGGGAAGGGAACTTATTTGCAGGGATAAAAGGTACTTACGAGATCCAAAACTCATTGTCTGTTCTCTATAAAGTGGTGTCACGGCTGACTCCATAACGTACTCACTTGGCCCCAAATGGGGTTTTGGAATGTTCCACCTCTGGGACCAGCTGCTTTCACGAATGTTCGTCTGGAAGAGAAATCGAAGTTCAAAATTAAGGAAATGCTATTTTTTGTCTCTCAAAGAGCACACATGAAGCTGAGAAGAATGAATCAGAGAAACTGAGGCCAAGCAGTTTGAGATTCCCAGTGTCCTGGGTGGTCTTTGTTGCTAAATTCTATTAGTGTCATCTGTGGAGAATGCTTTCGTTCAAAACCTGCTTAAAACTGGGATAAAATAGATTTTCCCAAACAATTTGATTTACTGTGTAGCATGAGCAGAATACATGGTGTTAGCAGTGCGGCTTTGGCCTACTGCTGCAAATCAGGTTTTGTGGCCCCAATTTAAATGGTATCTAAGGAAGCAGTCAGGTCTTATTAGATTTTCTTGGCACAAGTGGACATGCACACTGAAGAAATACTGGCACTAGTTGCCCAGAGAAGCTGTGGGTGCCCCACTGCTGGCAGTGTTCAAGCCCAGGTTGGATGGGGCTGTGAGCAACCTGATCTACTTAAAGATATCCCTGCTCACTGCAGGGGGCTTGGACTAGATGACCTTTAAAGGTCCTTTCTAACCCAAACTGTCCTATGATTCCACGAAACATACCCCATCCTCTTGCATGTTATCCTCTTTGGGTTTGATATGTGCTCTGTGGATCTGAGGAAACTGAGGATCACAGTGTCTTCTCTAATACTTCTGGCTGATGTGCCAGGTGACACATGGAGGGAAAATGTGTCTTGTACCATTGCAGGGACTATAACTGTGGGTCACTTAAGCCAGGGAAGTACTTTGCATCCTGGCACTCCATCCTGCACTTAGGATCAGGCAATTACCCTACTAGTTACCTACTATCTCTCTCCCAGTGAGAAAGCAGTCCAAATTCTTTGCTTAACCACGTATTGTGGAGTAAGTAATCAGCTCTCCATGAACTGGAAATTAAAATTAGATCTATCCTCACAGATCCAGAACAAATATATTATTCATCTTACCTGGCTGATCTGTCCCATACCACTACCGATTTTCCCAGAGAAAGATTCTGCATATGACTAATGGCATTTTTTGAGGGTTAGACATTCCCAAGTTGGCTACTCAAGGGAAGAACTTTTATGTTTCAGCAACTTAGAAACATTGGCTGCAGTTACTGCGAAGAATGAGACTGCGATTAGTCTTCTACAACCTTTATAGGAATGCCTGAAAACCAGAGATGTCAATACTGCCAGCCTGAGAGGTCAGTAAGGCAGTGTCCTTGCTGACAAACAGACCATGCCTCAAAACTCCCTCTTGCTGGGCTGGTGGAGATAACATTTAGTGTGAGGCTGAGCAGCTTCACTTTTAGGGCTGCCTCTGTGGTTCTCTGGAGTCCTTTGCCGGAAAACAACACTGTATTATCCTCCAGAGATCAGCCAGGGCTGGGCTCCCATCTGTTCATGGATCTGCACCTGTTTTTCATTTCACCAATAGTGGCCACATGGCCTAAGACTGTGGGGGAATACAGAAAAGCAAAGGAATGTGTGGTTAAGGCAGTGGAGTTGGATTCAGAAGTTCTGAGTTTAAATCCTGACTGTGTGGCAAAGTCTTGGTGAGTCCTTTAATTTCTGTCTGCCTTAATCTTATCTGTAAAGGAGGAGTGATTATTTTTCTGGGGCCTTCTCCTTACCTTTTTCAACAAGGAATTGAAGAATTTTTTTTTTTCTCTCTGCCTGTATTTCACTGGGCACAGAAGTCCATGTAGAGATCCAGAAATGGACCTCTACATAGCACATCACTAATGATTAGGAACACCAAACACATCTCTGATCTATTTCCTCTGCATGCTGAAAAATAGAAAGGAAGTTCCTTAGAAAAGTTGCTCAATTTCTGCCTGTGTAAATGACAATACTGCTTGGACATAGCTCCAGTAGCATAGAACTCATGTGTGGGTATTTTGAGTGTTTATCTACAACTGCCACATGTGAATTTAGTGCAGGCACTGTTGATCTGAGGCTGAATCATATTCTAGCTGCAGCCAGCTTGGGACATACAGAAGTAGCAAATGTACCAATTCCCTGCCTCTCTCATGTCTTGCACTGGACATGCCATAGATTTGGCATTGTAGATTTTGTAGTCCTTACACTTGTTTAGAAAACAGAAGTAAAGCTGGCCCCTCTGCCTACATGTTTTATTTATTGCTTTATCAGCCAGTAAATTCTGTGTTTGTACAACAGTTTGTCTGCATCTTATGTTGACAGCCCATAGATAGCCTGAGACTAAATAAAGAGGGTAGCTGCTGTCAGGTTCCAGGTAAGTTCTCAGCTAGGTATGGTAACACCATGCTAACTGGGAGAATGCTGACCTTGCCGAATGCTATCAGCCTCTGCAAGGGTCCCTTAAAGCGCTCAGAGATCCTTGCAACTCATTCTTTGTGAATTCCTAACTTAGGCATCACTCGTAAATAATCCTCTCACATTTTTTCTGTCCTAACTGGGTATTAAGTTGATTGTAACTGTTCTCAGAGTTGATTTTCACCTTCAGCCTCACTCAACATCTACTCAAAGCTGCTGGGGTTTGTAATTGATTTAAATGGAGTTAGACTTATAACTTTATCAGAAAGTTTGCTCTTTGCATAAGTTTGATTTCCATGTGATATGTATAACTAGTCATTACAATTCCAGGTTGATTTATTTACCTCCAGATATGGAAAGTTCACTGCAATCTAAGGTTACTTTTCCTCAGTGTTTAAAATTTGTTTCTCATCTTGCATCTGAATTTAACTTATGTTCTACGTCACCAGATGTTGCTCTGTTTTCACCTGTGCCCACTGTTGGACTCCATAGCTCTATAGTATCTCCATGTAGATCCTTAAGAACTGCAATCAGCTTCTCACTTTTTCTTCTTAACCATCTTCAGAGTCAGGTATGTATTTCAGAACTACATTAATTCATAACTTTATTTTCAGAATTTGGATTATACAAATTTATCCTGCTCTTGGTGAACTGAATCACTGTGCTATTTTTAAATGTTAGTGTCACATTAAATATTTCCATTGAAACTTCTGTGGTTCACTCACTGTACAGTTTTGTAAGGTCTACTTATACAATCAATTTTTTCACATTCAGATGTATAATCCACATTGGACTCGATGGAAATATAAATTTTACCAAGGAATGGCAGCGTCAGACCTTAAACTAGCAGGCAATGCCAATATAATGCTAACAATAAAAATGTTCATCTTGAAAGAACCAACTACTGAGATTCTTCCTCTGTTTAATGACTCATCTTTCTTTTATGGCCTATTTTAAAGTTAATTACATTAAATAATTATTTTTTTTTTTTTCACAGAATGCTATAACTGAATTTGCTAAAAGGTGAGCTAAATCTGGACCCACTGCTATCAAGTCACAGAGTAACTGAAGTGGGTAAGGACCTTTGCAGGTCTTCTTGTTCACTTTTTAAAATGAACCATTCCCAAAGGACAAGACTTAGGAATGTTACGACACATTATTGCAATGAGAATGTTGCTAATATATGTTGCTAGGCACCTTTTCACTGTGCATCCTTAACATGTATTTTGGAGCAAAACTACTAGTCAAACTAATATCAACATCAACTCTTATGGAAGTATGGAAATGACTCTGAAGTCTTGTTTAAAGCACATAATGTGCAGCACGTTGACTTAAAAACGTTTCTTTATCTATATGCACTTGTATTTTCATTCTACTTGGTCAAAAAGAATATGAAGAATTAATCTTCCTGCTTTTGGAATGATCTTAGTAAAATTAGGCCTTTGACAGAAATCTGTAAAGTTGGTTTTGTTTTTTTTTTCTTTTTTTTTTTTTTTAATATATATAAAATGCTGTTATAACATTTGCTCTTCTGGTCTTATTCTTTATTTACTACATTTTTTTGACATCTGTCCCTGTCTCTTTTCATCAAATATTTATCTGCAGCAGCTGAAAGAGCCTCATTTGTTTTAATTAAAAATAAGACCACCAAGCTGGGATCACTTCCTTAGCTCTTCCATGGCTTGCACAGACAGAGAGTAGATCTTGTGAGGTTTTCCTGAGGGTGGCCCATTGACAGCATTTCCCCCCCTTCCTATATCCTTTCCTTTTGCACCATGTTTATTTTTGGATTGAGAAATGTAATCAGAGCCACATTCCAGACAAAGAAACTTTTTACAGTTAACACGCATGAGAAAGGAGGAAGATCATGTTGTGTTTCGTTTGGTGTTTCACTGTGAGAAACCATTTTCTAATTTGTGGCTTCTGGAACGGAATGATCATTGCCACAGAAACACAGGAATTGTCACAGCAATAAGGCCTCTGGTTCAGCATGCTGATACTGACATAGGAAGCAGGCACTTAAGAAAAAACTGTAGAAATTCAGCTGAGGAATATCCTACTGGTTTAAAATATGTTTTTGCACTTCTCCTCACTAATTAATACCTGTCTTGTTTTTTAGAGTTTCTTTTGTTCCACACCGCGCCCCTCCCCCTGCAGTGTTGACTTCAGAACAGGAAAAAACAAAGATAAAGAAGCAACCTAAAATAACTCCTTGTGTAAAGTTAGCATTCTAAGCTCATAGTACAGATTGATGCCTATTGCTACTAAAACTGTTCTAGAAGGTGTTTGGGTCATGTTATTTTCAGTTTTACATATCCTAGACAAATACTCTGGAGCACAGACAGACTGCTCATGACTTCTAGAGATTGTGAAATGTCTTCTGGTCTCAGGATCCCTATTAAGTTGCGTAACATCCCTGACCTTTCTCAGCCATCTTGATTGCCTTAGTGTTTGCTAATGAGACAGAATTTTAAACTAGGCTTTTACATTTATGTAAGCTGGAGGAGACAGAGGAGACTAATAAGCAAATCTTGGTTTTTTTCATACCCCATTTTACCTCATTCTTCATCTTACATGAGAAGTAAAAATTAAAAAAAAAAAACCAAACATCCCTGTGAATCACCAAATTAAAACTTTTATATCCTCACTCGGCAAAACTTACCTTCAAAAATTACCCTATATCCATCTTCCCTGGCAGTGTGTTACAGTACAGTCATCCAATGCTTAGACAGATATTTCTCACAATTGTCTATTGGATACTAGGCATTAATTAGATTTAAAATGAAAAGATATAATTTCTTCATAGATGTAATCAGTGTAAGATTTACACTACAGTAGCTGGAGTTTTCTAAATCCTGAAAAAACTTATCAGACTCAAAGCCTGACAGTAAATTGTGCACCTCTCAGTTTATTTTGTAGGCAAAGTAGAAAGAAACACCAGTGTGATCTTACATATCAAAAATTACTTCGCTACAGCATCTACATAAAAAAATGGTTTCAGGTGAGTAGATACTTTTTTTCCCCCTCATAATACACATATGCAACAAGCACACATATAGCACGTTTCATAATATTTATATAAAAGTTGTTAACTTACCCAGAGGCCAAAGCAGATTTTGTTTCAACATCTTTTCCAATTCACAGTATTCTCTCTTATTCTGCAGGACACAGTAATGTGGCTGCATAAAGTTGTCATGTAGGTCAGTTCTGTATTTGAGACATACAGGCAAAATTGACACAAAGCTTTAAGGGCAAAGTTTTCAAAAGTAGACACATATATTGAGAGCACAAGTTTAAATGAAAACTTGACCTCTAGATTATCCTATACTGATATTTATTATTGAAGTAACATTTACAGACAGTAATTCACTATATTATAGTTAAAATACTGTACTGTAACTGTCTAAGATCTTGATACTGGCATAAAGGAAAAGAATCAATTATGTAACTTGGAATCAGAATTTAACCGTTTCCTTGCAAGATACTGAGACAGGAGACAGCACCGTTGCATAATCAATTGAACAATAGAAAGGTATTCAGGAACTTAGATTTTCTTTCCAGCTCTGCCTGTGGATTGAGGGTGACCTTCGTCAATTGTGGATTCTACTCTGTAAAATGCAACTATAAATTCTCTTTTTATAAGTATTTTAAATTAAAAAGTTCTGTAAAGTACCCTAGATTTGATGACAATTGCTTACAATGATAAGTGAAATCAGAGTTAAACTAATTTAAGAGAGACTTTATTAACTAGAAAGATTATGAGCTTGTCAAAAAGATATTAATTAAAGTCTGGGGACTGCTTGCCAGTGTCATTCTAAATTAATTGCTAATGAGTTTCTCTTAAAAGTGGAGTGCAGCTGCAAGAACATCAGGCTCAAAGGAAACTTGATTTTGTTTATCATTCATTTTTACTTTGTTTAGCAAAGGATTTCTAAATACCAAAGAACTGTTTCTGGCAAGGATATTTTTGATTACAAAAATATTTCTATAATCTAAATGGCAGGATTCACATACTATAACCTTCTACACTTTTCTCTCTTTCTGTAAATCTCTGAGAACAGAAAACCTTCAGAACTATCTTGTATATCTTTTAAAAGGCAAAGAAGCTAAAAAAAACAACTGGGTTTTTAGAACTAGTGGCACACAAAAAGGGTTGATTGACAGACAGAAAGTTAGCGGTGGTTCTACTGACCCCCAAATCATGTGTGGTTTGTGCCATGCTCTTTGGGGCTAGTATCATCCATGAGAGCAATTCAGAACAGGCCAGAGATTTCTCCTGATTTCAAGGCCTCTGGTTTATAATTCTACTTAAGGGCACAGGCTGTTCGTGGGGGTGGGAAGTGATTCATATCCAATTCTGATCCTATTTACAGGCTATGTGTTCTAGCTTTTTGTATAAGAATTTTTCTGTGATGTCTCACAGAAATAAGTGGTTTAGGAGGATATGTAGTTAAAGAAAAGCTGTACTCTGATCAGGCTTAAATTGGTACCCATTATACTCTTTAAAGACAGCATAGTTACACTGGTGTAAAATGAGGGAAAACAACCTGAAGATTGCAATCCCATGCTGGCAAAAAGCCTGTACTACATTAGAGATCCCTTTCTTGTCAGTGATAGAGACTCCCCTGCTGTGACTCTTTAGACCAGACTTAGTCAGACTGACTTTTCAGTTTAGGCATCCAAAGAGTATTTGCAGATACTTTCTGTTCAACAGTAGTGAGCAGGCACACACAAAAAAGAAAAAAAATGTATCCCATTGAACATCTGTTAAGCTATTCATTTCCTTATTTTATGCTACCCAATAGTATCACCATTTTGTATCGGCCCCTGGGTTAAAGAGAAACACAGCTCACTACGCTTAAGGAAGTTGGAGAGTTCTGTTCTACTTCAGGTAGAAATTTTTGAAATACTGGGAATTTAGTGAAAAAAAAGTATTTTTGATAGAGCTCTGCCAACAAAGAAGGAAATGACAAGCTGTTATTTTTCTATTCCTACAGTTTCAGTTTGAAAATATGAAAGCTATCACTATGTATAATTCTGCTAGTTCAGGTATGTTAAATCCTGACAAGACTATCAGGCCCAGAATGCACAGTTTTGGCCTTGTGGAAATCACTGACAAAAATACCATTTGATTTTAAAAGATGCCAAAATTATACCAAAGCAGCTTGGTTTTCTATACCCCAGAAAATAAAAATATGATTTGCACCTTCCCATGATGATCTTTCTGTTCAGACAGTCAAGATCTTCATCATATTGCAATGCTTCAGCATTTTGGTTTTTGTTTTGGATGCTGTCATTTTAGCAGTGCAAATACTAAACGATATGGGAATATGGTGCTTTGAAGTGCTGACAACTATTCTGTTAATGGCTTGGGAATATGGCTAGCACAGCTGTCTCCATATTGCTTGTGAACAGAACTCCTGTTTGCTTCACAAAACTTGATGACAGAGTATTAGTAATTTTGAAACTCTTTAATACACTAATTAAAAGTCATCTTCCTAATACTTACAAAACCATGTCAGAAAAGACTAACATAGTACTATTACATTAACCATCCCATTTGAAACATCTGGACTCTAAACCTATAGGTTTAGAATCCCCGGCAGAATTTACCAAACATTTCTGCTCAAATATTGACATGACATATTTCATAGCATTTTTCTTCAGAGGGATTTGAACCAGGTCCCAAAGTTTCCCTGTTTGATAGTATATTTATGATTGTGCCATCAGTTCTCTATTCATACACACAGATACATACACTATATAGAAAGTCTTTCTTGTGTGTTCCATTGCTATATGAGTGGTATAGAATATGCTGGACCAAGCAAGGGCAGGACAGCAGAGAGAGAAATCTTTTTCACACAAACTTCTAGGACTGAAGTACTAAGTCTCCTGTGTAAGTGAGACACAATAGAATGACAGAACAACTTTGTGTGTGCCATGTGTGAAGACTCTTACCTGCCAGTGAATCTGCTATTGCACTGAGAAAAAGAGAAGGGCTTGTAGTCCGTCATGTTTTCTGGGACTCAGAGACACTGTCTAACAAAGGCAGAATTCTCTGACAACAAAGTATGTCTTGTGAGACAGCCACTAAATTGTAGCTGTACTCGGTGATTGTAATGTAACTAATAAACATACGCAGCAAGGTGAATTCCATGCAATGTCTGGTCAGTGTCAGGATTCCTCTAGTAACATATGGGCAAGGAAGCTTAGTGATTTACACACGAAGCTCAGAGTGACTACAGTTGCCAGTTGATTATAAAGAAGAAAAGTTACTGAATTCCTTTAAATTAAAAAATTTGTTAGAAAAAAAGGGAGGTCAGAGAAAACACAGTATCCTGTTGTCCTGGCACTGAAATACCTTTGAACGATTACTCCAGCAACTTACACAGTCTGTGTGGTTTACAGATACACTGTAACACTGATTCATGAGAAGCCTTACTTTACTAGATGCTCCGATTTAAGATTTCTAGGCATCCCATCTAATCTTCTAATCCAATAATCCTAAAATCCAGAAATCAAAGAACGTTTTGACAAAGCAATGTGAGGTTCATTCCTCTAATTATGCTGCACAGTTTAAGCTCACTGGTTTCAAATACATAGTAATGTACCCATATAAAATACACATGCAGTATGTGATGGTAACTTACTAGAGTAATAGATGCTGCTGAAGAATGCAGCCTATTAACAGCTTCATCCAAACTGAAACTACATTAAGCCATCTTACTGCCAAAGAAGAAAACTCTGGAGGAAGTGTTCACTTAAGCAATTCTATTTCCTTGCTGAGAATGCATGCAATTATACCTCTAACACTAAGTCACATCCAAGACCAAGAATATTTTAAAAAAGTAGAATTTAACCAGCAGCTTCTAGAAGCCCCTCTCATTCTGTCATGTGGGCTGGATTTCTCTTCAAGCTCTGCCATTTTGCTGGTGTTTTCTACCAGAAAGTGCAGATTCTCTTGACTGAGAATGAGAGACATGGAATGTTGCTCAAATATTGAAGTCACGGAAAGACTAGAAGCTTCAGTGGTGCAGAGAATTTATATTATGTGTTGGTTAATTTAAGATAATAACAAAAATACTTCTATATATTCTTCACATGGTGGAATTATACTTGATGAAGTATAATTGACACCCTTTCCTTCTCCATTCCTAGACATTAAAACATTCCTTCTTTTATTGACCTGGTTTTCTGAGACGTACAAAACTTAACAAACATCTGACTAATCTCTGGAAAACTTCTCCATCATAAAGGACCTCTGAAGCAGTAGGCTGACAATTTGCCATTTGCAGTCTTGCCACTACATCAAGGATGTCTGCACTGCTGGACCCAATCTCCAGAAAGAGGTCCCAGTGACTAAGACCCTCTACATGTGCTCCTCTGCGTGTCCTGTCCATCAGTCTGCTTTGCTTGTCTAACTGTAATGGTTCTGTGGGAGGATCCTTAGGGCTGCAGAAAGGAACAAGCTGAAGAAAGAATTAGGAACTTGACTACTAATCTCTGAAGTAGCTGGTACCAGTGGCTGGCTGCTTTTCAGGCACAATACAAAAATGTGTAACAAGAGGAAAAGGTGGGATTAGAGGCAGTCTAACAGACCTCAAATTATATCCATTCTATCATCTGTCCCTCAGCTGCAGCTTGATGATGAGACTGGTGAACGAGTAAGGAAAAAAGTTACACAGCAGGCCTGGGGGAAGCAAAAGCACTGCTGAACTTCTGCAGGTGAATGTTCTTGTGCTATTTGGTAATGTGAGAGAAATTTGGAGCATGTAGGGTTTGCCCCAGAAGCTGGAAGAGAAACTAAATAATACATTGAACCTGTTGTAGCAGAAACACATAACAGAATCACATAATCATTTAGATTGGAAAAAAACCCAATTTTATGCTGCACAGAAAACAGTGCACATAAATGATCTTAAGATTACTGAGTCCAACCAAGCTGCTTTTCAGAATTTTAAATTGGACTCAGGTTACATATGAAGCCTGCACTATCACAGTCTGATAGAGTATGTGTCTTCAGTAAAGTACTAGTTTGCTAGTGAAACAAATTATAATGTTTTATTTGTGAGTTCTGCTGACCTTCATCCTGGTAAGAGGATAAAATGTTAAAAAGCACAGAAATAGACAAGTGTTTTTTTTACAAATGGAACCTTTGTAATAGAAAGACTAGTGTGACAGGATGGCTTGGCTTGTTTGCTGTTTGTTTTGACTACTGGGGTGGGGGGAGGGTGCTAATGAACAAAGCAATTACAAGAGACAAAGATTCAGCTTTTGCACTGTCCCAACAATCTACAGGAATTGAATCCACTGGCTGCCTGTAGCCAATTCTTGTAAGCCCTCCATTAACCCTTTTGTTCAGTGAGCACTCAAATCTTCCAGTAGAAGCAAACTGCAGCTTGCTTGTCCCCATGTCTACATTTTCCTTTCACTTCTGCATTGGGCAGAAATCCTCTGTAGTGGTTGGTTCCTTTTAAATGCATCAGACTATTATCAGACCATGTCCAGATTTTCCAATCTTGACATCATTATTACTAGAAATATAGAGTACAGTGATATTATTCAAATGACCATACTGAATCTCTCCTCTTTTCCTAATCATCTCCCATAACTTCACTGACTTGTAACTTTTGTATTGATACGTGCTTTTCAAAATCCTTTACCCAGAAGCTAAGGGGTTAATTATTTTTTATCATGTATGTATTGTATGGGCTGAGATGAAAGCCATGGCTCAGCAAAGTCTTGGCTAAACATGCCTATTAGCATCAAACACTCATTCTAAAAAAAGGGTTGCTATGCACCTGCCATTTTAATTCATATTAGGTTATTAAAATCAAAACAAAGTGTCAGACTAGAAACAGAGCAGTGCTACGATCTGTGAGAAGACATCAAAAGTGGACAGATTATGAAGTCTGATATGGCTACTGGAGTCATGTCTAAATTTAGACTATTTCTGTGTAAAATTTTTAGGTGATATCCTCAGCAGAGATAACTGGCACTGAAAACAACACTGTTGGTTTATATCAGCAAGACACAGATCCTTTTTATCTTGCATAAAACATTAATTACTAGCTCTTATGCAGCTGTCCTGCCCACAGTGATTCTCTGAGTAGGGGTGGAGCAAATAATTTTTGCAAGGAAAAGTTGAAAAGCATTTCCTTCTCACAAGGCACCCATCCTGGACCACTTTTAAAACAAGATACTGGGCTAGGTGGGCTTTTGGTTTGACCCAGCACAGGTGCTTTTAACTTCTTACATATTCACTCTTCACCTGGAACAAAACCTGTTGTTTCTCTTTTGCTTCTAGTCCCAGCCAGCCAGAATTAGGGAAGCAAATGACTGTACTGAGGTAAATAATGAAGCTCTCTGCTTCAAATTCTTTCATGTGAGACACTGAAATGTCTCCTTTCTGCCCAAATTTCCAGAGTATGAACTTGGTAGAAGTTGATATGCTTCTATCTGCCAACAGGAGAATCACACAGTTTGTAATTACAGAGTGGGGGATACAGTTAACCAGCTGGACATTTCATACACTGACCAGGAGATATTCCAAAACTACAGACTGCCTGTTACAATTGTACCCTGCAGTGCTGTTGACATCCTGCTCTATGTCTCAGAGTGTAAGATAGCAGCATGTATTACCTCAGCTAGGATAGATGAAAAAGAAAACATTGCTTACCAATAGACATGGGCCAAATTGTTCCTCAGAAATCAGGTGACCTGAAACTCCGCTACAGCAACTCTAAGCCTTAGGAAAAAAGGTTGCATTGAACTGCACATAAACAGACAATATTAAAGGTTTAGGATGAGCAAAGAAGACATTTCAAAAATACAGAAGTATGAACTAAGCCTTGGGATCCAACAGATGCTTAATTGCAATGAAAAAAAGGAATGAAATATAAATATCAAAGTACATACGGAAGAATACTCTGAGTATCTGTAACTACTTAGTGAAATGACTGAATAGATCAGATCTTCTTTCCAAGTCTAGAAATTTTTTAGTACACAGATGGTCTAAAATTCAGTGGAAAAAAAAGTATCACATCATAAGTCAGTTGTTTAACATACTCTGTGTTTATATAAACTATGGGTAGACACAGCATTACTGTAATATCATGGTTGAGAAATCAGGCACTCGGGTCAGAAAAAGCAGCACAGGTCAAACCACAACCATAATTCTCCCCTTTCTTGCTTATGCCTGAAAAGATGAGACTGGATGTTCTACTGACTTATGTGAGGAGGCCTGAGTGCATTAGTGGTATTTAATGGTCCTCACCAGCCTTACCTGAGGCCTGTTCCCACACCCCTGTCCATGAGCCCAGAGCTTCATTCAAGAACAGCCCTGTGCCTTCAGTCCCTGCCTGTGTTATGTTTTAGGTGGGCTTTTGTTTGGCCCTGGACCCTGCTGATCAGATTATGAGGTGGGCTGACCTTGCAGCTTTATCTCTATTCTGCCTGTTACTATGATCCTGCCTGATGATTCCTGGGCTGACCCTGACCTGTAGACTGCCTGACTGCCTGGTATTTGGACTTCTGTTTAATCCCTGAGCCTTCCCTGCTGTCTTGCTCTGTCCTTGTGGGACAGGGCCCAGACCACTGGTTAAGAGATGAAAATCAACTATTAAAATCTTACAACTACTGCACTGCAGTAGTTGTGTGCAAGTGTGATAATGTAATACTCATGAGCAGTACATTAAAACAGATGTCTTTAGGTAAAAAGCAAATTCCTCAAAACCCTTAAAAATATTTGAAGTTTTGTATGAGACTTCACAAAACCATTTTTATTGGCCTCCTAACATTTAGCTCTCTATTTTTTCTTTTTTTAATTTGTCTTCAAAATTTTTTAGACTTCAGTTCTGAAAAGTAAAATTTCTCTTAGCAAAATATAAAAAAAAATATTATTTGAGGTTGTTCATAAGCTTGTGTCAGAAATACCAGTATGTTTTATCTCTGCTATTAGTTTTTCTAAGACAAATAGTTCCAAAGAGAATATCAAGAAAAGGCTGGAGCACTTTCAAACTGACAAAGCGTTACATGCTTCAAGTCTTAAGTGGACAGGAGGTGAAAACTTTGGGCATACTAGAATTTGGTGGCTCCTGCTGATTTCAGGGGACCAACACCTTACCCAATAGAATCATAGAATAGTTAGGGTTGGAAAGGACCTTAAGATCATCTAGTCCCAACCCCCCTGCCATGGGCAGGGACACCTCACACTAAACCATCCCACCCGAGGCTTCGTCCAACCTGGCCTTGAACACGGCCAGGGATGGAGCATTCACAACCTCCCTGGGCAACCCATTCCAGTGCCTCACCACCCTAACAGGAAAGAACTTCCTCCTTATATCCAATCTAAACTTCCCCTGTTTAAGTTTTAACCTGTTACCCCTTGTCCTGTCACTATAGTCCCTAATGAAGAGTCCCTCCCCAGCATCCCTATAGGCCCCCTTCAGATACTGGAAGGCTGCTATGAGGTCTCCACGCAGCCTTCTCTTCTCCAGGCTCAACAGACCCAACTTTCTGAGCCTATTTTCATACGGGAGATGCTCCAATCCCCTGATCATCTTCGTGGCCCTCCTCTGGACTTGTTCCAGCAGTTCCATGTCCTTTTTATGTTGAGGACACCAGAACTGCACACAGTACTCCAGGTGAGGTCTCACAAGAGCAGAGTAGAGGGGCAGGATCACCTCCTTCAACCTGCTGGTCACAGTCCTTTTGATGCAGCCCAGGATATGGTTGGCTTTCTGGGCTGCAAGTGCACACTGCCAGCTCATGTTCATTTTCTCATCGACCAGCACCTCCAAGTCCTTCTCTGCAGGGCTGCTCTGAATGTCTTCTTTGCCCAACCTGTAGCTGTGCCTGGGATTGCTCCAACCCAGGTGTAGGACCTTGCACTTGTCATGGTTGAACTTCATAAGGTTGCCATCAGCCCACCTCACAAGCGTGTCAAGGTCCCTCTGGATGGCATCCCTTCCCTCCAGCCTATCAACCGAACCACACAGCTTGGTGTCATCGGCAAACTTGCTGAGGGCGCACTCAATCCCACTGTCCATGTCAGCGACAAAGATGTTAAACAAGACTGGTCCCAACACTGATCCCTGGGGGACACCACTCCTTACTGGTCTCCAGCCGGACATTGAGCCATTGATCACAACACTTTGTGTGCGGCCATCCAGCCAGTTCTTTATCCACCGAGTGGTCCATCCATCAAATTGATATCTCTCCAATTTAGAGAGAAGGATGTCGTGTGGGACAGTGTCAAACGCTTTGCACAAGTCCAGGTAGATGACACCAACTGCTCTACCCCTGTCCATCAGTTCCGTAGCCCCATCATAGAAGGCCACCAAATTGGTCAGGCAGAATTTCCCCTTAGTGAAGCCATGCTGGCTGTCACCAAGCACCTTATTGTTTTTCATGTGCCTTAGCATGCCTTCCAGGAGAATGTGCTCCAAGATTTTGCCAGGCACAGAGGTGAGACTGACTGGTCTGTAATTCCCTGGGTCATCCATTTTCCCCTTCTTGAAAATGGGGGTTATATTTCCCTTTTTCCAGTTGTCGGGAACTTCACCTGACTGCCACGATTTTTCAAATATGATGGCTAGTGGCTTAGCAACTTCATTCACCAGCTCCTTCAGGACCCGTGGATGGATTTCATCAGGTCCCATGGACTTGTGTACATTCAGGTTTTTAAGATGGTCTCGAAATAGCTGCAACAGAGAGAACATTCTATCAAATGAAATGTTTCCAGAGACAACAAAAAAAATAAAAATCGGGAGATATCTCCTGGTAAGAATCACACTGCACAAGAGAAACCAAACTGACAAAAGGGATGCTGCTCAAAGGCATTCTCATGGGCAAAATATGTGCTTAATTTGCACAGCTAAGGAAACTTCAAATATTTAATGGGTGGGGAGGGGGCTGTGGAAATTGTAACTTGTACATTAGCGAGGTATGTCTAGAAAGCAACAATCAGTGGCTTTGGCGTTGGCAGTGTGAAAGCTCAGGCCAGTACCTAAGCAGTCTCTAGTCTGTTAAGGTTCATTTGCCAGTTTCAAGATGAAATTGCAAAGACTTCTTTGGAGTTTGAAAAACCTGAAGAAAGTCTCAAAGAGAGAATTTGAGAGATTGGGAGAAAGAAAAAAAAAAAAAACCAGCAGAAGGAAAAAATTGTCTTTTGAAGTTTTCATATGTAAGGAAAGACCTGTGCCTTTAAAGCAAACTTTCCTGACATTACAAATCCAAAAAACCTCACTGTGGCCAAAAGCCACATTGCATATAGTTATCTTTGAAAGGAAGGGGGAGGGAGATAAGTTCACAAGCAGGAAATGGCTTCCAGGTGTCTCCCTACCCCAGTGCACAACTCGATCACTGCAGTCAGTGATGCCAGGTTTAGTAGTCCCAGCTGTCTTGCTTCTCAGGGATTTGGACTAATCATGCATTATCACAGCCCTTCTCCTGGTGACAAAGCATAACCCTGGCTCTGGAGCTGTGCTTGAACTACTTACAGGCTGTGGGTGATTGAAAAAGTTACAGGTAGGCCTTCTCAATCAAGTAGGAGCATGTGGAAATAAGCAGGGTATATATACATACATCTGTGAATGCACCAATGCCCATGTGCATAGAAATTCAAACCACATCTGTTTCTGGAACTAGACAACAAAATCAGTTACTCTGCTTCTTGGTGTGCTGTGGAAGGAAGTAACAGAACATGGCACAGTCTTTCCACCCCAGCACTGTACAGCTGGTAAAGAGGGAGAAAAAGAAGAGAAAAAAATCAGTTTCATTTATTTTCAGTGTTGCCTCCCCCCCACCTTCTTCCAGCTGTAGAAAACACTTCCTTGTGGGGTGTTACGCTTTCATTGTGCAAATAGATGTAGAAGGAGCTTTCTAAATCCTCATTACAGCTTGTTAGTTAAAAATGTAACAAAAAAGTAATCAGCTTATATGTCTGGCACAGAAAGGAAAGATAGTTTTAAGGAGTACTGTTCAAACATTCTCTTTTGGCCTTGTCCTCAAGCAAAAACTTGAATTCACAGCATTAAACACACAGACAAGTGTGGCTATCCATCCTATTACATTATTTACATCAGTACGAGCCCACGGCATGATGCAGTAGAAGAGTGTCCTTTTATTTGGCAATGAAGTCACATTCCATGCTGGCTAACTTTACTGTTTTCCGGTTAACCAGAACCAATTTAGTAATCAGCAGGGAACGTGACATCTTGCTGGGGCTGGGGGAATAAAGAAAATCAAAAGTAATTTTACTTTTATTGAATATATGGTGCCACAAAATCAGAGAGCATTTACTTGGCTGCAGAAGCAATGAATATTTGCATTCTCAGTGCTGATGAAAGTTTCTCCATTGCTGTCCCAAGAGATACTGGTTTTACTGTGTTCTCTGGACAACCATTTTGAACAAAACCCTGAAGGTCTGCACTCAAGTATAAAATGTTTAGTGATTGTTACCTTTTTAAAGCTGAATGAAAGTATAACTGTTCCTTAGCCTGGAAAAAGTGATATAGAATGATAGTTTTCTTAATATAAAAAGGTGAGACTAGTGGCTTGACACTAGCCAGCACCACCCATATTCAGACTATGTCTCTAAGTTGTGGAATGGCAATTGTTACATGCCTGTATTGTGAAACTCATAACAATCCTTTAATTAGACATATTAGATCACATTATATTAGACATATAAAGAGTCAAGAAACCACCTTCTCTTCTGTCAGTATGTTTTCTGACAGCAGCAAACACCCTGATGATACCAATGTGCCTACCTCAAGGTATGCTGAATACACCAGCACTCTATATTCAGTTGATGATTTTGTGAAGCTCTGACATTTCCACATTGGAGTAGGGTCATGCTTCTGTTTTTATTTTTCCACTAAAGTTTTTAATATTGCAACTTTAAATCTTTGTTTCTCAGTGTGTAAGAAACCCTAAAAAGCTTGAAACTGTAGTCTACTATCAAAACTGTAGCCTATTGTCAAAACAGGAAAACTACATGACTCTGTAATCCAAAGCTTTATTACCTACTTTTTGCCTAACTGCTTAGCTTCTTCCCAGATCTGACTGTTTCAGAATTAAGCATACTACTCCTGCACCATATGTTCAGATGCGCCAAGGGAGAAGGGAGTTGTTTTTCAATTGGCTCACTGTCTTTTAATGAGGCAGGGGACTTGTGACCTCAGTGCATTGTGGCTGATAAATGGTAGGATGTACCCACACACACTCAGAAAACCTGCAAACAAAATGAGTTGTGGGTAATCTCTAGCCTTTACTAGGAAAAGGCAATCTGTGGGTAAACACTTAAGCAGAAAGCTAATGCTTAATAGCATGTGATTTTAAACTGCCAGTGCACAAGCCTGTCAACATTTATTTCCAGGTTCTCTGATCCTCTTTATTAGTTTCCTGTCTTGCTTTCATCTTAAACAAGGCACAGAGAGGTTTGATTTTCTTTTGTTAACAGATATTCTTTGTTTTTGTTTTTTTTTATTCAAATCTGTTTGCATTTCTCCAGGATCTGAACAGGTTAAAAATGTTGTTTGTGCTGCTGAAGGTAAAGTATGCTCTTAAACAAAAAGTTATGTAACTTACACAGAATAATATCACATGCTAGACCATTATGCTAGGATCTGATCAGACAAGTAAGCTTTGCCTTCATTACAGGCTTTAATCTTGATTATACTCCGGAGTTTTCCTCTCAAGGATCTTTCATGCTCTGGTCTGGAATTTTTCAAATAACTAACACTATTTTTTGAGAAATCAAAAGCAAATTTTTTTCCCCTTCTGTTTTTAAAAGTAACAGGGTGATGACAGAAAAACTTCCCCTTGGCTCTCAACTGGGAGTTATAAATACCCCAAAGCTAAATCCTAGTCTGGGTTGGGTTTTTTTAATTTTATTTTATTTTCTTTCTCTAAGATCTCTTTTCTGGAGATATGTTTGAGCCTTAGATCTCTTGCTTGCATTGCTACAGAACTGATGAAAGTCTGAGATCTCAATCAAAGGCTTAACAAAACAATAATCCTCTATTGCCCTAATTCTTCTCAGAAACATCTCTGAGAAGAACAGTCCTTAAGCTTTTACATCTTTTTCTGCTTAAAATTACTTTCCTAATTAGAAGGAATTGTTTCCTTTGCAAGTCTTTGTGTCTGAAGAACACTGTATTTAGGGGAAAGCATCTCTCAGGCTCTTTATTTCTTACCCCCAAATACTATGTCAGTGATAACACTCTACATCCCTCAAAAATTACAACTTCATTCTTAAACAAACAGTATAATTCACTAATGTGCTTCACAATCAGCCCAATTCCATTTGAAGCAAAAATCAGAAACAGCAGGAATAATCATGAATCACACAAATTTCACACTTAGTATAATCACTAGCTCTCAAGCACACTGCAATTTAAAATAAATTCTTTCCCAGATATATTTACTTTATATACTTCCATACTGATCCTGACCAAGTTTTAGATACCATATTTAACAGGAATTAGTTGAGTATTAAATGTTGAGCAGGTATTGTAAACAGAATTCCATACCAGAGGATTTGTTTATATTATTTTCAACTCAGCAGCTGCTCATCCTTACAGGTGATAGAGGCTCCATTTCAAGAAGCAGCTTCAAGTATCTGGGTATTTCTGCCCACATAAATCAGACGTGAGCTCAGATGCCATCCTGACCAGGCTTCAGTCATAATAAATTTACCTGCCAGCAGATTTTAGGGTGCTAACAGCTGACATGGGCTATGCCTATAGAAGAACTTCCTGACAAGCTGAAACAAGATTTGGGAAGGTAACAAAGAACCTATTAAAGCAGATGAATTTGAGTCCAGTTGAATACAAAATAATTCATACTAAATGAGATGACTCTAGTGTGGTTTGGAGGAGCATTGGAACGAGATATGTTAGTGCCTCCATAATGAAGTATGCAATTTGTGTTGATGTTGTTCTGTTGGTGGCCATGGCTAATGTGAATAAGTGGTTGTTATATCACCTAGCCAGTAAGCATGACTGCACCCAGCTTGACACTCTTCAGAAGTGAACAGAAATAGCTGTTCAAACAGCTGAAAGTCTCTTCCTGTGCCTGTGAAAAAACATTGTTTAAATCTGAGAAGCCTCTTCCACTCATCAGTAACCCAGCTTAGAAGGGCCACCACTGACTCATGACAAGGTCTTAAATCCACGTCCCCTGAATATGGAAGTCTGAACGGACTGTTTTTCCTCAGTCAAATTTGCATCTCAGTAACGATACTGTAATCACAGAAGAAGTCCAGAAGTTGAGAGTGATTAAAAACAATTTGGAGATCCTTTCATACGACAGATTTGTGAAAACTTGTGCTACTAAGCTGAGACTGTAAGTAACTAAGATCATGAGGCCACATAAAGCACTGAGTATCACTACAACTGTTTTTAGTGTTGTCCTACTGAATAAAAAGACAACATACAATAAAACAGACAATAAAATAGGGTTTTACAAAATATCTCTTTCTCTCAGCTAGGTAAGTAAATGCAACAGGATATTAATTAATCTAAGGAGATTAAAAATATGACTGAATAGTTAAATTAATTACAATATCATCTTATTGTATTTGCTAGGACAAATAACTTGCTTTTCCAGAAAAAAACATACTTGACTATTAGTTGGGAATAGAAAGCTTTTCTGCATATTTTGGGCATATGTCATATTTTTAGTTTAAAGAAAAACAAATGTTCCAGAAAATAATCTTTTTACTTTGAGGGTACTCTCTTAACAGTGAATTACTCCTGAGATTGCCTCTGAAAATCCTTGAATTCAAAGGTTTGTTCTATGGCAGATGCTACTTACACCCTTTTCTTGACATCAGAAGATGCACACAGAATAGGTAGGGTTTGTTCACATTATTGGTGACAGTCCTACAAGGGAGTTATATTTCTGACTAATGTTTGATATATATCATTAATGATGAACATAGGTGTCTACGCTCTAACAAGATCTTCTAAATGAAGGGTAACCCTAGTAGCTTCTAACATTTCACAAGTCTGCAGTTGGAATAAAAGAGAAAATAGAGGAAGGATTAGTCTTTCTCATAGTTTGAGTCTGCTAAGGGCCAGCAGTTAGCAGATAAACTTGTGCATCTGGACAAGCAGTAGGATCAGAACAGAGAAATGCTGAATTGACTTGAAACTAACAAAATGTGTGAAACAGATCTGGTCTTTTGAAGAGCCAGTGCAGACCAGCAGAAATGACAGAGCAGAGAGGCCATACTGAAAACTCCAAGCGCAAACTGACTGCATCATTGGCAGTCATGGCAATGGGAATACACTCTGGGTTGACAACAAATAAGCTGATCGGGCAAACTAAATTCAGCTGCTTCACAGGTCCACATGCAAACTTGGAGGAATCTGAAAAGCACAGCAGAGCCAGCTGGCTGTTCCTGAGGGTGGGCCTGCTGCCAGGCAGCTGTGACAGGGGGAGCCAGACTCAGTAGCCACCCCTTGATGACCTGGGCTACCCTGGGATTGACTGATATTCTTTACTGGGAAGGGAGGAGTTGAATACACTTTGTGTAAATAGCCATAGATTTTGTTAATAATTATTTAAAGATATCTATACAGCCAGTGTCCCACAGTCTGTTGTTTGTATTCCAAAATAATCAAAAGCAGAAGAACCTCTTACTAAGAGCACAAGAAAAGGTTTAATTTCTTCTTCCCACAGAAGGAAGTTGGACATGAAATTAAGCAAGAGCACTGAAACATGGTTATCCTGCCAGAAAGAATCATAGATACTGAGACTGATCCTATCTGCTGCTAATTCAGAAATTTAGGTTTTGAGCCTCTGCTGCGATTTTTTTAATTTTTATTTTCTAATGTGATTGATTGTTTATTTTCTAAACATTTAATGCCTCCGTTAATTCTCTAGCTTCCCATATGGAAAAGTGCATGCCTGGATCTGACTGGTCATACTTTAAACACACGCTAACATTCTGATCACTAAAGGTGGTTTTCAGAGGCATGGTATAAGCACAGGTCAGCACATTTGCAAAATCAGGTATTTGCTTTTCTTCAAAGATTAGGGGTGTCTCTTCAGCGAAGTGTTGGAAGACACGTAAGTGCAAATGTTGCCAGCTGCCCCTGCTATTGCAACCAAACTAAACAAATATTTTCACTGTACTCTGAAAAAGAAACATCACTGACCCTCCACCCCCAGTCACGTGTTTTGTTATGGGGTGTTAAAAAACAGGCAAGCACAAAATAATTATTATGATACCATCTCTCCTCACAGTCCTGGATTTCTGAAAGGAAAAGATGAGTGTTTCCATATATTGTTTTTCCACTTTAGTGAAAAGAATGAAAATAATTTTCAGCATCCAGAGTGTCTGCACCTGGGGCCTAAATGAAGGGAAGTAGGTAAATAGTTCCAAGTAATTAATGTAATGGCTCAGAGGGGCCACAGAAGGAAAGGGGAGTTTTCTCCAGTTTAAATGTTTGCATTCATGCTTTGCCTAAAGCAAAACAAGCTATCTGTCTTCTGGTTTGCATTTTCGCAATGAAAGCTTCCATTTATCTTATTGTCATTCCAACATGTGCATCATTTACAGCTTTCACTGACTGAAATATACAAGTACTGTACAATGCAAAATTGTTTCTTCTGAGCTTCTAAGATTTTCTAAAATTGTAAAGGGTGTTTTAAAAAGTGAATCAGTAAAGGCAGATTCAATTTAGAATGTTGGCTCATTTTTGTAAGTAGTTACAGGTTAGAGGCTTTGGTACTGTGACTGCTTTGCTGTGTAGTGGAATCTCCAACCCAGAATGAAAGTGCAATTGCCTCTTTCCACATCTAGGGGTGAGAGGGTCCACCACAGAAATTACCAAAGTTGACAGGTTACACCCAGATTGGCCATTATCAAAGACTGAAGAAAGAGTGATGGGTCTTGAGTTCTGTTTCTGACATTCTGTCCTTTAATGTGAGCTGTAGAGATGTGAAAATCTCCAAAATAAATTTCTGAACTCTCTCCTAGAGTTAGAAATTTATGCCAACCTTTTCTAACAAAAAAGGAGGAAAAGTATTATGTTTTATCTATTAGCTCAGTGAATAGAGAATTAGTGATCAGAGGAAGTCTGTGTTCAAGTCTTGACTCGTACTGAGAATATTAGTTTTGCATTTTTAACTTCCTGTTTTAAAAACCTCAGTATAAGGGATGTTTAAGTGAGACACTTCTAGATTCTCTTTGGAAATGAAAACACTGACCACAAGAAATACTGTGATAGAAAGAGAATTAAACATGACTGTTTATCTTAATAGCTAGGGTACTCCTCACAGTTGGGGAGGCCTGGTTTTCTATTTGTTCAAATTACTACTTAATACTAAATCCTAAGGAAGGAAAGCTCTATGAGACAATCCTTTTGTTTTGGCCTATCATTGTGCTCCCCTGTTACATGACTCACATCAGAAGTATTTTCCACCATTAAAACCTAGGGCAGTACCATTTATTCTATCAGAGACTTGCTTGATGTGCGAGGCTAGTTAATTTTGTCTGCTCTCACAAAGGCAGAGTTTCTTTTGACAATTCACATGGAAAACCTGCAAATCCTACTTAACATAAAGTCCCCTTTGCATGATATAGTGTACAAAAGTGTTAAGGGACATGCCCTAAACTGCAAGTTCATAGAGTGATGAATTTCACACAGAAACTGGAGATAGGAATGGGCCAAGTTCATCTCATTAGAAGCCAGCAAACATCTGTTAAGCTTGGTCTATGCTTAAAAGGTTTCCTGACTTAATGATCTTGGCAAAGTCTCCCTAGAATAGATGCTGTTGAAGTTAGCCAAAAAAACTCAGAGGGATTTCCCAGACAAAACAAGCTGCACTGACTTCTATGTTCTAAACTGGGCCTACAGTAGAGCGGTTACAAAAATGTAGTCACAAGTCACAGGCTTTGTGACACTCTAAGTATCTTTTGTAGACCTGGTCTGAAATAGGGTTAATTTTATATAATGTCTGTATTTCAAATGAGTGACCACTAGTGAAAGTCTTATTACCGGAGTTCATGTGTAAGAGTACCTTTTCATGGTAAGTATACAAATCCAGTATAAGAAGCGGAGTAATGGTTGAAAAGTTTAGGCTGAGAAAACTGTGCTTCTGCAGCCTGTATTTCATCTTCTCCCAACATAAAACCTATTCAAGAGAAAGTGTAGTTTTGCTCCTGTAAGTGTATGTTATGATACAGGCTTTTTTTGACACAGTCAGTCAAGGATCACACCTCATCCAACCATGATTGACAGAGCACTGCTGGCAGAAGCCCATAGCCTAGTCACAGGAAAGGTCCTGACCTCAGAAATGTTAACTCTCCTCACACTGCTCTAAAACAGGCTTACTGCAGTTCTGAGTATTAAAATAAAAATCTTACCTTTCTGAGGTTTAAGACTACCCTCTCTAGAAGGAGATAATATTTCTCAAGCACACAGAATTAACTCAATCATTTCTTGGCTGTACTGAGGGGAACACATAATTTTATATTAAAGGAAACATATATTGCACAGTTGAGAGAAAAATACAGCAGGATAAAGTTTTAGTCTATTGTATGTAGGTTATGCCCCCTGCTAATTCAGTTAGAGAAATAGAAAAAACAGACAGATTGGGAATATGGTAGAACAATCAAACAAACTACAGACAAACCAAAGTAAAATAAAGTTAAATCTTTCTCAACAGAATTCCAGATAGTGCAATGTGGGAGCATCAACTTCATGTAACTAAAGAATTTTCTGTGCATATTTTAATGACTTCTTCAGAACAATAAGCTCTTATACAACTCTGAATGGCCTTGCAACTAAAAATACGTTCTATTTAGTATTTCTTTCAGCTTGTTTTAGACAGCATCAATAGTTTTCTCAGATGATAATATCACTGTTTGTTAGAAACATATTTGCAAAAATTAACTAAAACCAGAAAAGTTTCCAGGGATGTATTTGGATACAAATGTGGATAGTGACTCTTACCCATATCCAAAATAAACCCAACTAGATGTACAACTTTCTTTGTAAATATAAACATTCTAACATTGATAAGCTTTACAGAAAGAGAAATTGATTGTCATGTAGTATTACAATCACCAGTATTTTAAGAGCACCCTCTAGAGTCACAAAATACTAACAAGGAAAAGCTCTCCTACCTAACCCCCCCCCCCCAAGTGAAATGAAAACTAGAGTATCACTTTCATTTATCAGTATAGTGTCAAATCTATACTAATATATCTCTATGAGTGCTTTAAGCACCTGTAAACATGAGCAGACTTCGCATGAGTGCCAAAGATGGAAGCTACTTCATCACTGAAGCCTCTACATTTGAGGATTTAAAATACTGTAAGTATTCTGCGCTACCTCATAATTAGGCTGTAAACTTCTTAAGACAATGGATGGGTGTGGGATCTGAAATGGAAACCCATAATAAGACAGTGTGTGGTATTTTCAAAAGAAAGCAAGGACTAACCCATGGTAAAGGCCAGGATGAACTAGTTTCCTCAGTTAATTTTGTTTGTTTGTTCTTGATTTTAGTTCTCAGAATACTTTTTGTAAGAGTTGTGCAAAAAAAGTATTTTTTTTACAAGTAAAACTGAAAAATAAAAAACCCAACCCCATGAAATGCTTATTATACACATGTACATTCTACTGTGCAAATACTTATGTTTTGCTTGATTTTGGGTAGCAGTTCCCATAAAGCCATGACAATTCCTTCCTGGAACATCAAAGTGAGAAGAGACAGAGTAGTATCTTATAGGTAAAAATTCTTTCTTCCATTGTTCATTTATTTTTTCAAATATATATTTTCTATTTTTTTAAAATATACATTTTAAATATATATTTGTATATATTTTCTTGGTTAAGAGAGAACTGACTTTGCTCTGGTTTCCACCCTGCCAAATGAGTATAGAAGTTGTATGCCTGTTTGCTACCTTTTTTTTTCTTCCTTGAAAAATAAAAAACCCTAAGGATTTCCAATCCCTCATTCATTTTACCTCCCTTTTCCCGGCTTCTGTATTCAAGTAGTATGTTCTAAATATTTTTCCATGTTTAAGCTTGAATAACTGTATATGTCATATAGAAATGAGTACGATTGAATAAGACACTTAAGAATTTTTCTGCATCAGTCCTGACAAAATGAATCTATAAAGGTTGGAAATTCCAATCCTCTGAAACTTATCTTTCTTAACTTGTCTTTTTGGGTCTGCCTAGATTTGCAAAGATAAAGATATTTTCTTAAGTATTCAATGCAATAGTAGTTAAGATACTGCAGGTGAATTGGGAGTGATGCTTTACCTTTAAACCAGAAAGATCTTTGAAAGTCAGTCCTTAAAGTTTCTTATACGGGATATTACTGAAAAGTTTGTATCTATTCTAAAATATTGCTTCACAAAACTATTTAAATTATATTACCTCACCTGGTTAAGTGTCTAGAGATTAAAACAATCTTAAGAATATTGAAGATAATCCTTTCTTTATGGTCTTGATTTTCAAGCTCCTCAGATACGTTCGTGAATGATCATACCGGTTAAACTGATTTTAGCCACCAGGTGGTGCAATTGCATAACAGCATAAAGGTGCACTGGCCAACGGACCAAAACTGCATCAGGAGACAGGTTTTGGATCAGACACTGCTTTAGACTTACATAGGGTTGGAAAAGTTTCCTTATCTTTGTCGAAAAGTAGAAGAAGGAGGAAAAAAAACTCAATAATTAATGCATGCCTGTAAAGAAAAAAAAGTAAATTTTTACATGGGATAGTGATGATTTTATCTCTGTTTCAAAAGTTATCTGGGTCTAAACCCAAGAATATATTTCATGTTTCACCTCCCTGTTATAATAATTTAATTTCAACGGGAATTAGGAGCCTAAATTCTTTACTGTGTATTTGCCTTAGTTCTCATCAAAGACACACATTTTTAAGAAAACTGAATACATGATGCAATGTCTGCAAATCCTGAAAAGATACATTAAAGCAAATAAAACTTTGTCCTGCTGTATTTTTAATCAATAGTACAGTTTAAAGCAAGAAAATATTAATTTTATTCTACATGCTGTCTTCCTTGGTACACTACACATATGTTGAATTGCCTGCTTACCCTAAACCAAGATAATCTTTGATATGCATTGTAAACAAAAGAAAGATACCTTAAATAAAAAAAGGTATTACAAAGAAGGTAAAACAAGATTTGAAATTAGTATTTCTGAGAGAGACAAATATATTATGTCCCCAGGATGTAATCGTTGGATGCCAATCTTAAGAATTTGGATGTTAATTTTACAAACATCTATGTGTAGAGTAAAATTTAAATACATCAAAAATGCTTACATTTGCTTACCATTACACATATGCATGTCATTTCAGGATGAGAAACAGAACTGTTAAATTACTCAGAAAACCTCTGTGTTTTCTTGCCATGATACATGATTTTTGTTTCAGCATAGCACATTCTATAGGTTTTTTTGTGATTAAATCCTCTGTCTACTTAGATTGTAAAGCATTTTTTGGTATGGATCTATATCTGCATGGAGCTCTACAATGCCTAGTACAGTTTCCTAATACTGAGTATAGAAAATAGATAAGAAATAGATATGCAATATATAGAAAAAAGATAACAATAGTTCTTAAGATCTACATGCAGAAAGAGCATATGAACCATTTAATTTACTACATTACTATTTCTGTGATAAATGAATCAATGTTTACATTTGCACTGACTGAAACAATGCACCCTTTAACCTTTCTTCAAATAAATACATTGACAGTGCCAACAAATTACTACTTCATGTATTTGTGTAAAACAGAGATTCAGTCTATGCTACTTCCAAAACACCAGTTTGCTCCTGCAGCATGGGCACAGCTAAATCCTAGCAGGTTGGACTTGACCAAGACGAGCCACATAGACCACAGCAGAGAAGTTACAGTGGTTTCTGGAACTTTAATGTACTTATTAGTACCTAAGGTTCTTCAGGCTGGTTTTGGAAAAACTTTTTTTTGTCATTGCTAGGATTACTTGAATAAGGCTAGTGGGAGCAAGACTGTGCTGTTAAGATGAAGGAAAAAATATGGATATAGCCAAAAGTTGTCCAAGGAGAAGAATGAGAGGCAGAAAGTCTCATAGTGGCTAGATGGAGAACAGAGTCCAAATTCTTAAACTGAAGTTCATATCTGTACAAATGATTCACTTCATTACTAGGCTATGTATTTGTTACATTAATATTGAAACTGTCACATTATCTGATCTAATTTTGTGTTGTATTTTCCCTTCAACAGCTTTTAAACTTTTCTTCTCACCTTACAACTTTGAATACTGATTCTTACTCCTGATCTCCTGATTTCCACATACATAACATTAATAATTGTACAGTCTTCGGTAGGAAGAGTATTTGTAGACTTGAGCTAACTAAAATGGAACTAAATTCTATAGAAGACAAGTTACTATTTAAACCTTAATTTCCTTTTTCTTCATCACAGGTTAGCTAAAAACAGTAAAGCTAACTTTTATAAAGTATAAACAGGTTATTTTCCTCTGTTGAAGACAACTGAAAATGCGGATTTCTTATTCTACAATTTCATATGTCATTTTAATACATTTTATTTACCACATCTTATTCTCCTGCAATGTAAAGATGTTCTACAATAGCTACCTAATGGCTGGGATGACTCAGGCTTTTTTAGAATATTGTTACACGCCTCTTCGTTGCACAACTGGGTTAGAGATAGGGGGAACCCAGTGCTCTGGGCTGTATTCATAGTACCCTGTGCGTTTGACAGTTGTATTTGGAAAAATAGAGAAAAAGGAGAACAAGAGATGACAAATGTGAAAGACAGGGGCTAGCTCCAAAAAGAAAAAGTAGAAAGAGGAAAAAAGGAAGGGAAGGGACTGCAAAAAGAGAGGAAAAAATAAGAAAGGTGGAAAACTAACGGCCTCCCTTTCTGAGTATTTGTCTTTCAAGTTGAAATACAGAGGTCATACCTTAAAATGAATCTGGTAAAAGTGTAAAGTTAAATTTCTTTATATGACCCAAACTCTCCTCTGAAAATAAATTTACACCCCAGTAGATTTAATACTTAAAATAGAACTGTTCCTTGGTGTTCTAGGATAGCCAAAGTAGTCTGATTTTTATAAAAGGGTACTTTGTTATGGTTATATAACTCAAAAGTGCTTGAAGTTTGTTTAAATGATTGAGATACAGATACAATTTTACAGGTGTAATTTCAGAATCAGCTCTGTAAACATTCTGCTCAAGACAATGTTTTGAGAAAACAAGTCAGTGAAAACTAGAAGATGTGAATTCTGAAGATTGTTTTTTGATGTAAGAAAGAGATAAACCGTCTATTCGATATCTTACTGAATACAGTAGTAACAGGGATAATGTTATTTCTTAAGCAACAGGTATCTACTCTTTAATAATAATTTGAGAAAATTTGCAAGATGTATTGCAAAAGATGAGTTAGAAGCAGTGTTTCAAAGTAGTAACATACTGTGAGAACAACTTTTTTTTTTTGCTACATTATGATTATTGGATCATATACTTTCCTGCAAGGAAATCGGGAGGCTATAATGAAGCGTCCAAATTCACTTCAATGCGTAGTTGAATATGAACAGATAGAGATACATTTTGCTAGGAGCCAAGAATAGCACTGATAAACCAAGCTTTCAATACAACCTGACTCAGTGCAAAACGATAGCTGAATTTTGGGAGTGCTATTGGGTACCCAAGGTGTGCTGGGGTCACAAGCAGCTGGAATTAATCTACAGCACAAGCTGTTAGGGCATTACTGTTTGTTTTTGCTTTAGCTACATACTCCAATTCGTATTGCATTTCGCAACTGCCTGATAATACGCTGCCTGGACAAAGAGACATTAATCATAGTGTCATCCGGTTTTGTAAACAAGGACCAAAGCCTTCATTTAAAGAAGAGGAGAGAAAAGTAAGTGGATGAGGGGTGGGAAAGGAAATGGTAGCCTGCACAGAAATGACATTCTGTGTATGACCTAACTCTGTCTTCAGTGTAATTTTAGCTTATTGCCATGTTTGCATAAGTTCCTTCAAAAAATTCTTACCTCACTAGATAACCTTGTACTTTTGCAATATTCCAGCTGGGCTATGGTTTTTAGTGAACAAAGTCTTAATGTTTGTAGCATTATTTTACCAAGTGCTTCTAAAACTCATGTTCAAGTATGCCAAAGATCTGGGAGAAACTGTTTGACAATGTTTGATTCAAACTACAGTTTTAATGCAAATTTAAAGGTTGAAATTAAGCTTTCCTCAAAGGCTCACAAAGTACAGGATAGAGCTTTGAGTCAAAATCCCACTCAAACCTCTCCTTTTCAGTCTGGGATGCTCACAGCCAATAAAAGAATTTTAGCAATTGTGCTGGTTCCACTCTTTTTTCTCTTTACTTTTTTCCCTTTACTACAAAAAATAAAGCAAAAAATAAGAAAGAAAAATGCCTTGGGCTAATTATCATATGAAACAATTCTTCTAAACTCAATACAGACCAGGAGAACGGTTTTCTAAGCAGCTTAATGCTGAGCAGGCCAGACAGGAACTGAATTTTATCCTGAGCTGCTATCTTCTATGTAATACACTGTGAAAAAAATAATTACAGACTATATAATAGTTACTAATATTCATCATAGCCTGGTTGTTTTAGCAAGAAATTAATCTTTAATGGTTTTTTGGCTTGCTTCTAAAAGCAATGGAAATGTATTGTTGTATAACATAATTGATTAACACCTGTTTTAATTAACCTCTTAACAATAACCTGAAAATTATAAGTTATTACACCTCTTACACTATGCTACAAAATGAAACATTCTGTTTTCTATTAAGTTCAATTCCTTCATATGTTGCAAAACTACAAGGCTGAACAAACTGTCAGCATATTTCTTCACACTTTAACTGTAATAAAATACAGCCATATACATGTGTGTCTGTGAATTCAACCCAAAACTTTGACACATAGCTGATGTAACTGAGGGGAAACAAACAAACAAACAAACAAACAAAGTTTTAATTACTGTATTTCTTTTCCCATTCTTTATTTCTAATTTTTATCAGTTAGAGGGGGTGGGGGTAAAAACCGTGTGCTTCCTGAAAACTACAGTGAAAGGGGCTAAGCAAACTATATGTACCTTTTATGTAAACAGCTCCAAGATTAGTCATGGCCTCTGCTTAAATGAAAATAGCATACATGAAAAGCAAATGTTAAATGGTCAAATCTGTAAAAGATCAAGATGGTAACACATTTTCGCTGTTGTGTTTCATGAGCATTCTTCCGACAAGTCAACCCAATATCAAGGGCATAAAAATTCACAGATCTATGACTTTCCTATCAACGTCCATTTTGAGGGAGAATGAATTGAATACATTATGTAGAGGTGCGCTTTTCCACAACAGAAGCCTTTATAACCCCTGTCACACCTAATAGTTCCACCCTCTCAGCAAAAGAAATCATTGTTAGCTGTCTGCAATCACTTCACTAGATGCCTCTTTAGAACCATTTGTAATTTGTCCAATTCACACCTAAATCTGGACACAGTGCCTTAGAAGTGTCAACACTGAGGATAACAGGAAGGGATTCTACAGGTATGTAGCAAATAAAAAACAGACTAGGGACAACATAGGCCCCCTGAGGAAGCTCTCGGGAGAACTGGCTGCACAGGATTTGGAGAAGGCTGAGGTTCTGAATGACTTCTTTGCCTCGGTCTTCCCTGGCAAAGGCTCTGACCGCACAACCCAAGTCTTAGAAGGCAGACGCAGGGACTGTGAGAATGAAGACCTTGGGCCCACTGTAGGAGAGGATCTGGTTTGAGACCATCTCAAAAACCTGAACGTACACAAGTCCATGGGACCTGATGAAATCTATCCATGGGTCCTGAAGGAGCTGGCAAATGAAGTTGCTAAGCTACTGGTTATCATATTTGAAAAATCATGGCAGTCAGGTGAAGTTCCCGACAACTGGAAAAAGGGAAATATAACCCCCATTTTCAAGAAGGGGAAAATGGATGACCCAGGGAATTACAGACCAGTCAGTCTCACCTCTGTGCCTGGCAAAATCTTGGAGCACATTCTCCTGGAAGGCATGCTAAGGCACATGAAAAACAATAAGGTGCTTGGTGACAGCCAGCATGGCTTCACTAAGGGGAAATTCTGCCTGACCAATTTGGTGGCCTTCTATGATGGGGCTACAGAACTGATGGACAAGGGTAAAGCAGTTGGTGTCATCTACCTGGACTTGTGCAAAGCGTTTGACACTGTCCCACACGACATCCTTCTCTCTAAATTGGAGAGATATCAATTTGATGGATGGACCACTCGGTGGATAAAGAACTGGCTGGATGGCCGCACACAAAGTGTTGTGATCAATGGCTCAATGTCCGGCTGGAGACCAGTAAGGAGTGGTGTCCCTCAGGGATCAGTGTTGGGACAGGTCTTGTTTAACATCTTTGTCGCTGACATAGACAGTGGGATTGAGTGCACCCTCAGGAAGTTTGCCGATGACACCAAGCTGTGTGGTTCAGTTGATAGGCTGGAGGGAAGGGATGCCATCCAGAGGGACCTTGACACGCTTGTGAGGTGGGCTTATACCAACCTTATGAAGTTCAACCATGCCAAGTGCAAGGTCCTACACCTGGGTTGGAGCAATCCCAGGCACAGCTACAGGTTGGGCAGAGAAGACATGCAGAGCAGCCCTGTGGAGAAGGACTTGGAGGTGCTGGTTGATGAGAAAATGAACATGAGCTGGCAGTGTGCACTTGCAGCCTAGAAAGCCAACCGTATCCTGGGCTGCATCAAAAGGATTGTGACCAGCAGGTCAAAGAAGGTGATCCTGCCCCTCTACTCTGCTCTTGTAAGACCTCACCTGGAATACTGGATGCAGTTCTGGTGTCCTCAACATAAAAAGGACATGGAACTGCTGGAACAAGTCCAGAGGAGGGCCACGAGGATGATCAGGGGATTGGAGCATCTCCCGTACGAAGACAGGCTCAGAAAGTTGGGTCTGTTGAGCCTGGAGAAGAGAAGGCTGCGTGGAGACCTCATAGCAGCCTTCCAGTATCTGAAAGGGGCCTATAGGGATGCTGGGGAGGGACTCTTCATCAGGGACTGTAGTGATAGGTAACGGGTTAAAACTTAAACAGGGGAAGTTTAGATTGGATATAAGGAGGAAGTTCTTTCCTGTTAGGGTGGTGAGGCACTGGAATGGGTTTCCCAGGGAGGCTGTGAATGTTCCATCCCTGGCTGTGTTCAAGGCCAGGTTGGACGAAGCCTTAGGTGGGATGGTTTAGTGTGAGGTGTCCCTGCCCATGGCAGGGGGGTTGGAACTAGATGATCTTAAGGTCCTTTCCAACCCTAACTATTCTATGATTCTATGACTGATGCTGTGTTGGGTACAGCTGCTCTCCTAGTTTAGCCCCTTCTGTTTTTATATCCTAATTAAGACAGGGACATTCTCTATAGAAAATCCATACAATTATATATAATACAATTCTATACAATAGTGTTTGCTAACTGGGCTTGTTTTCTCAGAACGTGTAACAGGTAGCAGAGCAGCTCAGGCAGAAATGTGAGCAGTGACCACCAAGCACAGCCAAACTTTAAAACAGGATGAGTGCCTATCCATCCTTCTCCTGTATAACAACTCTGTAAGGAGATATATAAGGTTTTGTTGTTCCCTCCATCCCCATACATTCACCATCAGCTCTTTTTTCTCCCTGAGGATGCTGCTTGTTTTATGTGATTCAAATCTCGAGAACTGATCTCTAAGGGCAGAAGAAATTATCCAAGGAGCAAATCTGGTCACATGCTTACAATCACTGTATTGTTTTGTATGACACTTGCAAACCACATGTCCTTAGCAGCTAGCTGTCTTTCACACATGGGTCAGGGGAAGGAATCATGCTGCCGTACAGCTGCAGGTCAGTCCTGACTATACATGTAGAATGTTCTGGAAATCTACAAACACCTTGTTGTGGTGTTTCCAGTCTAACTTCAGACATTGTGAAAAATCACCCCAAACGGTGAAGGCAGCTCAGGTGTGCCCAGAGGTGCTCATGATGTTGCTCTCGGAGCAGTACAGGCACACCGCGGCCCAGCTCCTCGTTCCTTCCCTCCAACACACGCTCAAACCCGCGCCTGCCCTGCCCCGTCCTTCTGCGGCCTCAGCTCCCCCCTCCGCGGCGGGAGCATCGCCAGCCACCTCCGCGCAAGCGGGTCCCGCTCGCGGGGGAAAGCAAACCCGGCTGTCAGGCGGCCTCGAGCTGACGACAGTACCTGGGCCTGTGGCTGGATTTCTGGTGCAGACTGTTCCAGCCACCCCCTTTCGTCTTGGCACCGTTTGCGCAGCCAGAACAAAGGCGGAGCCCGGTGGCTTTGCCCTCAGTTTGCCGTTTATAGGTGTCTGCCGGAGGGCTCCAACCTGAGGAGACCCCGCGCGCCAGGATCCCCCTCAGGGCGCCCAACGGCCGCCAGCGGGGCGGGAAAGGGCGGGAAACCGCCGCGCGCGCCAGAGGCAGCCCCGGAGCTCACCTGAGGGAGCGCCCCCCGCCTGGCTCCTCCCCGGCCCGGGCCGGCCCGGGCGCGGCCCCGGCACCCCCCTCCCTCGCTGCGAGGGGCGGGCAGTCCGTTCCCAGCTCCAGCGGCGAGCGCGGCTGGCGGGGCGACTGCGAGAGCGGCACGAAGTTGGCTGGAAACCCCCGCACAGGGCGAGGCGGCTCGGGACGGGTGAGGAGCGCGGTGGCTGGTTGCGACGGAAGCTCTGGGAGCCGAGGAGGGGGGGCGGGCACGGCGCCGCGCTGTTCTCTCTGCAGGGATGTCCGGGGCCGGGCGGCACTGCGCTGTGGCGCGACCTGAGCGGAGCGCGGCAGGCACGGGGGACGTCGCCGTGTTGGGTTGCCGCCTGCGGCTGTGGAGGTGGCTCCCCGAGCTGAGGGGCTGGCTTCCCTCCTCCACCTCGCTCCGTTAAACACGCTCTTTCCCAAAGGCCAAGGCTGCCGCTTTCTCTCCGGCGTGAGGGGAGAACAGCACGGCTCTCCCTCTACGGCCGCCGGTAACGCGCGGGGAGGCCGGCGGCGCGCCGTGTCGGGGCAGGCCTTCCCCCCGAACGTTCCTCGGGGCTGAGCTGGCGAGCGGCGGCTCTGCCGCCCTGGGGCGAGCGTGCGGAATGGGCCGCGGAGGGGCGAGGGAGTTCCGGGAAAACAGACTCTGATGAGACCTGACTATTTCCGAGTTTTCCGTCCCGGCTGTGAAGAGCGGGGGCTCTTTCCCCCGAGTGCGTGTACCAGCCTGTGCGGTAGTTGCGGTGCCTCAGCTGGAGGTGCTGCTGTCGGCCTTGGCTCTAGATAAGTGCGCACTGGCCGGGCTGGGGGGCGCTGAGGCCGGGAGCCCCGGGCTGCTCGGTCGCCGAGGAGCCCTCCGCGGGTCGCCGAGACCGAGGTGTGTCGGGGGCGCCGCTGCCGCCAGCCCGCACGCATTCCTCCGGGGATTCCTGGCATTCCTGAGCTGAGGGCACTCTGACTTCTTCGTCTCCCTTTTATTCCGCGAATTAGCTTATTTTTGCGAAAGGGCGTGTCCGCATTGTGTGTGTTCTTTTTCATGGGAAAAGCTCAGAATGGCAGTTCAGGCATTTATTCTTCCCAATTAACTTTGCATCTGATATAATTTATAACCCTCCTGTATGAGGACAAGTTTACGGGTAGATGAGTACTGTGATAACACTTATGTGGTGAGTTTTGGATTAGCATCTGCAGTTGTAGAGTTGCAGAGTAGTTGTTATAGCATTTACCTTTCTCCTGGTTTTCTTTTAGTTTGTAAGTATTTTTAAAAAATCTCTGCAATGTAGTTTGAACAGTTATCAAATTTGAAACAGTGCACACCTGTCCTTGACAGTTGCTTTATTTATCTGAACTTCTACACTGTATTTAATTTACCTGCATTCAAACACAAAATGAATCCTGTAAACGAATCAGAAACCCCATAAGATATAATTCTTTGTAATTTAGTTATCTATATGAAATTAATAGTTTTGGTGTCTGATACCTATTGTGACAACTGTCATATGTCTCATAGTTAAGGATCTCTTTATAGAACTCGTTTTAGATAACATTAAAACTTTTATAAAAATATAACTAAAATGGCAAAACCAAACCAGTGATTACTTTTTTAAGTACTTTCTAAGAAGTTGTTTGACTGCCAATTGTATTTTCTAGAAATGACATTGTCATTGAATTGTCTTGTTTTTTTTCTCATGTTAGACCCAGAATAAATTCACTTACACTCGTGTACTAAGCCAGTTGTGGTTACTGGTGATTAATATAAAAGTGTGCCAAGTTGCTGTAAGCCTTTATCTAATATAGTGTTAGTTTGAATGTCGGTCTTTTGGGGAAAGATTATAAATGGAAATGAAAACTTTTCATGCAGTTTTGGAATGTACTAGTGGTAGTGTAGCAAGCAGCATGTTTTACAAAGATGAAGCTGGTCATGTTATGGGAGGTAATTACACAGCTTTTTATGGTATGCTTTTGAAACATAGTCATATGCTTTTTGAAACATAGCTATACTTTTTAAATAGAAAATGTAAAGTTAGCAGTATGACTAATTTTTATTAAGGATTCTTTTAGGATATTAATATAATCTTTTGCATAAGAGAAGTTAATTGTTCTTAGTAGAAGATTTTTTCAGTTTAATTCTTTTTTAAATGATATAAATAAAATGCAGTGCTTCAAATGAAGTATCTTATAAAGGGACTGAAATTTTTACATGTATGTGTGTATTTATAATTTAGATGTGTTTTTGAAACTTTAATCACTGGAAAAGAATTCCTAGTTGGCTTATATACACCTTGAATTGCAGCTGATGTTAACTGTTTCTGAAACCTTCTTCACTGAGAATACACCCTAGACAGGATTATTTTAGCAAATATAACATTATGATGGAAATGGAAAGGTAGGTCTTATCATGACTGACCTTTTAGATTACAGAATTTGTGGTGATATTCCAAAGAGTCTGTCTTTTCTATGGGTGTATCACAAAACTGTTTCTATTTTCAGTGTCTGACTTAGTTGTGTTTTGCTTTTAAATTTAATAAATGGGATGGCTGCTTAGGCTGCCTGAATGGCCTCCAAGCAAACCATCTCATTTTAATTTCTGTTAATTGCATTAGATCTCACTGTCCCCAGTAAAATGACTGAGAATGCACTGAGGTTCCCCTGACAGGGTATATATAGGGGATGTGGAATTCAATTCACTGCAAAAATGGTTTATGGTGTATCCTGTGTAAGGAATTTTACCTCAATGAAAGGATGACAAAAGTAAAGATAGTTCTCTGTTCTGGTTTACCTTATGTAATAGGAAGTTGATCTTTCTGGGAGTATTGGTGAAACTGGTTTGTCTAGCCTCTGCAATGTCATCTGAAATGTGTAGGTGAAATGGCATGACCTCAAACTTGCATTTTTAAATTATTTGTCAGGGAGCAAGGCAAGATGAACACATGTGCAAGGTGATTATTCAGCCTGGACCATTGTGGGCAGGTTGTTATTTAAAAATAGCTGCTTAAGTATTTTGAAGCCAAATAATTCTGCTGATGTCAGAAATTAAAGAAAAATAGACCAGAACAGTTTCATTCTGCAGTATTCTGTTTTACCATTTCTGGTTTTCAAGTCACAGTGGTTATGATGATGTCATTAATATCTGTCCTTTTTACTATGTTGATAACCTGAAAACGCGTGTATTAATACCAGGCATGTGAGCCTGATCACATAAAAGAATGTTCAGCCTATAGCAGTATCCACCTACCTGTGTTGAAAGAAGGGAGAAAGCAAGAATCTGCTTAAGATCACTAATGCTAATAGATTTTTGAGAAATAGCAGTGAACACTAAAATAATGGACCATTTTTCCCAGTTCTACACCCTCTCTATGCAAGTCTGAATAGCAGCAGAAATGCTTCCTACTGCCAGTGTATTCTGATAAAGCAGGCTTAAAAAAATGTGTGTTGCTGCTTTCTTCTGTTTGCCCCACTTACCCTTCTTTTATAGGGGTAGGAGGATGTTCTCTTCTACCTGATCAGTTTAATGATATTTTTCAGAGCTGCGCTTTACAAAGAATTATATCTTTAAAATACAGATTAACAACTGTCTTGAATGGCCATGATGAGGTGAAGATGTTAGAATTTTCCCAGTTTTGTTGCGAGGTCTCAAGAAACTGAATAATGAGGAGGATGGTGTTGACTTGATGCATCTTCATCTTCAGTTTGGTGGTTTACAGGGGTTTTAATACATCTTGAATGTTGTGTTGGTATTATATGTAAAAATGAAAAAAAGGTTGGTTTTGTCATTTCTGTTCTTACTTAGCAAAATAGTGGAGAACTGTCCCACTGTGAATGCTACATGACCTGGTTACAAGGAAGGTACTTAATGTGTTCAAGGGAATGTTTATTCCAGGCATGTTTATCTAGAAACACTAACACATTTCAGGAACTGTTTTGGTCTTGACTCCCTGAGTAGAGTTAAAATCTAAGTGGTAATGTTTTCCAGTGTAGCCAAGTATGCAAATTTAATGTTTAAACCTGAGAAATTAACACATTAGGAATGCTTGTACCAAAGATTTAGTGAAGTGGTAGTCACGGAGTCACCTCTCTTTGGGATTAGAGCTCAGTGTATTTGCTGTGACCTTGTACCATCTCTGCCAACATCATTGCCAGACTCCTTCAAGGAGTTTATTCAAATGTAGGCTTGTAACCTTCTGTTTTATGTGAAATAGAGTGGATGACAAAATCCATAGCCAAACATTTTAAGTGTGTAATATAATTTTTCCATTACTGCCTGTAAATTTTTAGCCAGATGAACTCTTGGTTTAAGTGAAATTGACCCATCTTTTGTATTTCTTGGATGCATTAGACAGATTGATAGTATGAGATTTAAAATAAAATGTCTATAATAACCTTTTCACATTCTACTTGATTTTGGTGAAGACAGAGAGCAATGAGGAATAAAGGTGATTTGAGAGATGTCTCAGAAAGCACTTTGACGTAAAAAAACACCCCAAAACATCAGGGAGATTAGTAAAACTGGAGGATGCCTCAAGTATTATCACTGTGAGGGTCCCTAGGCGTGGTAGAAGTCATCATTCAAATAGCTATGTGACTGTTGGAATCCTGAGCACAAGTTTTGACAGCAGGCATTGGCAGAAATTAATAATTTTTTAGTTATATGTATGGTGTGGAAATTATATAAATACATTCTGAAAAGGAGACTTATTGGCTAGGCTGCCCATACACATTCATATGTACGCATGCCTATGTATTTCCCTGTGTGTGTATACATAAACTCGTAGATTCTTGCAGAAGCCTTATAAGTAATTACCAGCCACTAGGGGTGTTTTAACACTATTTTAAATTAGATTAAATTATATCTAGAAAAGCTGATGAAGTTTATTAGAGTGCAAGATTTATTTTGTGTATATAAACCCAGTCAAAAGTGGGTAGTGATTTGTGATCTATTTCTATATAAAGCATAATGCAGCAGTGGTGGGTGAAATTTAAGCTTCTATATAGAGATGAGGGAATGTTTTCAGTGGTGTGAATAGAGCTCAGAATATTTTTGTCAGGCTGTGTTCTCATAATAGGTTGGGGTATGCCTTCATACAGTCATTTGAACACCATTAGCTGTTGTATTCGGGGAGCAAATGTTCAGCAGTAGCAGCCTTTGAAAGAACAATTGGTACGTAATGTTATATTATAATTCCACAAACACTTCAGGCCTCTTAAGGAAGCAGCCCTACCTCTCTCATTTCCCCCCAGTAATTGATCTATACCAGTGTGAAGGTAAGACTAGTGGCAACTTGTGGAAGCTGGTTAAACCTGTACTCAGCATACAAGCAGGGTCCATACCACACAGCTTTGGTTGTGTACGATTCATAAGCCCTTCTAAGTGATGCATCTCCTGGTGGAGCAGTCCAGCACATGATGAAGCTCCTTTTCTCTGTGTAGCTATCTAGACTCTTTCTTCTCTACTCGCTTATGTCTCAGACAGAGTGTGATGATACCTTCTTGTCTCGTTGTGGCTGGGCTCAAGGCCTGCACTTCTGACTGCGTATTTAAATTTTAAAATCCATGGTTGAGTTAGTTGAAAGAAGCTAGATGGGTGTGAAGCCAGGTGCTTAAAGAATACAGTGTAATTAAGTCAAAGTTAAACAATAGAAAAATGGGAGCCATAACCAACTTGAATGTGCATGAAGCTGTGGCCTTACCTTGGTTGTGTAAACATGACTCCTGAAGTCTATTTTACTTGTATTTTTTGTACTTAAATACTTGCATCTCCATAGAGATTAACCCTTTCCTGTGTGTTGTCTTATAGGTGAGACTTTGATCTTTGCATGCATTTGTTTTTTTTGCATGCATAGTTTTATTTAGGAATAAGCTATACTTCTGTAGTCAAGGTTTTATGCTGGTTGTATCTGTTGTGTTGCTGTAACTGTAATTTCTGTATACAAAGTTATATTTTTTGGGGGTGAGAATACTGAGAAGAAGGTCCGGTGGTATGTCACATTTAAATCAAAGGAATAATTTCTGGAGTAAGCAAGTTTATGTAAGTTAATATTATAAGTAATTCTGTGTTCTTGAAGCACTGCCAGAACTTTTTAACAACTGTTACCCTAACTGTTTTCATTACTTTGGGAAGGGCTTTCTAAGAGACTGTTTTAACAAGCTTGAGGTTTTTACCCAAGCCTTTAAAAATATGAACAGGATACTCTTTATTATTCAAAGAATGATGATATCATTGGGATATATAAAGATAATTTCCTTTGGAACAAAATACAAAGTTTCCAATACTGACAATTGGAGGAAAATGTAGTGAAACAACACAGAATCTCTTGTGGAGTGGGTGTAATCCTATCAGATGTTTGGATAAAACCCAGCTATTGTATTTGAAATTACAAACTGCTTTTAGAATCTGTAAGTATAGTTGTGTCACTCAGCTGCTGTTTCTGTCAATTCTTCAAAGACAGGAACATTTAGAATTTGATAAACTAGGAGAGAGTATGTGTAAAATATAGTTTCCTCTTGGTGACTTTATTACCCCCTTTTTTTTTTCTTAATCTTGTCCTTTCCAAATTTGTTATAAAAATGAGGAGGAATTAAGTGTGGTAATATCACTTGTATATAATTAGCTCTGAGATAAGTATTTAGAAGGTTTTCTTCTTTGCTTGCTTTTTGTAGTTGAAGTTTATAAACGTTATTGTACTGCAGTGGTGTCAGTATACTTAAAGTGCAACTAGATAACCCCAGTAGACTGGATTCTGTGTTAGTGGCAAAAAAGAGCTTGTACAGGTGTATGTGAGTTTTTGTGGGACATGAAACAGTATAGTGGTACAAGTACACTTGAGCAGGTATTTGTATAAAGGTAGTACCAATGTAACTACTAATAAACAAGTGTAAATCTCTGTCTGCTTCCAGTGACTTAGCTAGTACCATTGTTTACAAGACCTTGGACTAGTCGAGACAGATGACATGAATTAGTTTCTTGGAGGTGATACAGGTTAACTGCTGTTAGTATACTTTTAGTGTGCTTTGATTTGGAAGAATCTGGAAACCAGTTACTTCAGTAAAGAAAAAGAGAACTTTTTAATAATAACATAAAATATACGTTGCAGTGGTGATAGTTTAGAAAACTACAGGAGAAATTTGGGGTTTTCTTACTGTTTTTATCATTACCCAAAATTAATGCTTTAATTTCCACTCAGTAAGCAAGGTTAGTAGGTCGTGCCTTATTTCCTCTGGGAATAAATTTTGTAAAATTATGACAATGTGAATTCATACACAGCAGGTTAAGAAAATGGGATATATATTATGTCCTTGTCTTCAGTCAAATTTTGACAATTTATGAGACCTGAGGATCTGCCAAAATATCTTGTTGTTGACTTGCAGCCATTGAAGCAGATTTTTGGGGACTAGGGGTAAAGGGGAGGACGGCAGGAAAATAAACTGACAAAACCTGCTAGTTGTCACACAGCTCAAGCATAACCAACAAAACCTGCTAGTTGTCACATAGCTCAAGCATTTGGCTGATCTGTCATATACTTTCATAGGACTAACAAGATGTTTTACATTTGAGACTTTGAGACTTCCTCAAACATAACGTTTTTCAGCCAGAGGGAGTATGAACCAATCTGTAAGCAAGAGAACAATATCTTTTGCTCTAACTGTTGTTGAGTTCTTTCTGTTGACAGTGTTTGTTAAACACAGTTCTCTTCCTGTCCTTGTCTTTGAAGAGGTGGCTACTAATATTTTGTTTTATTGGCTGAGCATCTGAATAAGGTTCTTTACTATTTGGGCACAACTGAAACTGGAATCTTCATCTGTGAAGCATCAAATCCAGAATTCATCCACTTTGCTATGCTGCATTTCAGAAGAAATTATTAAAATAATATGTGTAATCTAAGATGTTCCACCAACAGCTATAGAAGAAAAGTGTTACTTGGAGTTTTCATCCTGCAAGAAATTCTATGCTGCCCTAGGCTGCCATCAGAAATCAGAACAGAGAATATTTTCATAGAATAGAAATAAAGCGATTGATTCAGAAATGTTGAAATACTATTAAAATGTAGTACTATGATGGCAAGCTTCCTTCTGTCACCAGGCTCTGTATGGGTCAGTGTTCCTGCCTTGACTTCATTTTCCATTGTGTATCCAAAGCCACATGAGTACCATATTTAATCTCAACTTGGTCAAAGAAAAAAAAACAACCCAACCATGTTGCGTTTATGGAAGGTACAGACCTACATGGCTTCTGGTGCGGAGGCTGGCATTACTGCTTTCAAAGGGAGGCAATGTGCAGTGTGGGTATATGGTCCTCCAGCATTTATGTCTCTACATGGGCACCGTGCACATCTTGGACTGGCAATGGGTCTGAATTTTATTGCTGATAACAATGCAATGTTGGGTATGCAGTCCTGGGACTATAATGGAATGTAGCAGGTCAAAACCTAGTCCTTTCTCTTTGTACTGCACCAGTTAATAATGTAGATGTGTACATGGACTGTATGAGGAGGCACTGTATCTAAGGTGGTGGATGAGATCTAGTATTAAGTTTAGCAATAGCTTATGCAGTTCATTTATATGTAGTGGTTTTGGAAGAACATAAATTGCTAGCTTAGTTTTTATGAAATATGTAAGGTTAATTTTGCCTGTAATAATAGGTCAGCCCTGTCTTTGAGGCTGAAGATTTTGTCTTGTGTCTGTGTGATAATCAAGTTTTTGTGGTGTAACTCTGGTATATAGGCTGAATAATACTTGCCAAATGACTTAAGTTCCCATCAACTCATGATTTATTTCTTTTTAGGCATAGAATTCTTCAGTCTCATTCTAGCAAGTGGGAAGAAGAGGTGGGACATGAAGCTTTCATGCTACTTTAAAATGAATTAATATTTTAAAGCTTAGTGTTCTGTTTTCTAGCTTTCATTTGTAGAAATTTTAGGTAGGTCTTTGATACTGTCATCAGAAATGCTGACCAATAATCAAATAAATCTCTCAGGATAGTTTCCCCTCCCTCCCCCAAATTATGACATGATATACTGTAGAAGATCCTCTGTATAGGCCTTTTGAAAGTTGTGTGTTTTGACCACAGACTGGGAGTGGCAGTTTACGGACAGTACAGGGGCAAGAAGAAATTGCTGTGGAAGTTTTATTACGTTCTGTAACTATCATAATTTTCTTTCTAACAATTTTGAGGAGTGACTGCTAGGTGTGAGACAAGTAGTATTTTATGTAGACAAAAAATATGTCTAAACTAGGAAAGAATCTTAAATGGGCTTAAGTAATCTACCAGAAAAATGACAAACTTGTTTTCATATGTCTTTAGGTTGCTGGATATTGTCAGTTTGCACTTAAACAGGTTTCACTGTCCCTTTTTACAGTCTCATATCTAGAACCTTAAATTTTCACTTTCCTCTCTCCTGCTCTGCTGTAAGCAGTAGATCAAATAAACTTAGCTACCCCAGAGCTATTTTCCATATTGCCCCAAAGGGACAGCAATCCAGGTCTCTTTTCCTTTTGCAGAAGCCTCAGCTTGTAGGTAGGATTGACACTGGTGAAGTTTCCCATCATGCTTGCAAGGCATGTTTGTGAGGCTGTGTTCCATCAAGTGTAAAAACATTACAGTTTTGGTCTTCCCATGAATTATCCTGTCTGCTTCCTTTCCTTTAACCTTACAGTATGTAAGTTTTCCTTCCTCTTCTTTCCCAGAGTTATTTCCTGTCCTCTTTCCATAGCACTGCAATTTATTATTGACCTAACGCCCACTTTGTCTTCATGTGATACTGTTGGTACTTTCTGAATAGTCAGCTGCACAGAGAATCCATTATTTAGCTTGGAGAGCAAGCTTGATGTTATGTAAAGCTGGATGACAAATTTTATAGTTCCTTCCTGGCATTCTGCTGTGCATGTGTGAAAACTCTGGAGTAAACATCCATAAACTGTTACATCCCGCTTACAAAAAAGGCACTGATTAAATAATATGGGCAGTGACTTTTTTTTTTTTTTTCTGGTAAAAAAATGTCGAGGTGAATTCCATAGAACCAAATGGAATTTGCTATTTTACCCTTTAATAGCTTGGCATTTTCAGAATTCAGAAAAGTTCACTCCTCCAAAGAGAAGACAGTGTGGTATGCCCTAATCTTCCTTTAATGGAAAATCTTCAGTTGGTTCTGTTTGAGGAGCCTCAGGATTATGATATTGGATATTTCTTTTGTGTTTTATATATATATATGTATACACACTATATATGATGTATATATATCTGTCCTACAGATTTAGCAAAAGAATAACTGAAATGGGTGAGTGGACACAATTCCATGCCTTTGTGATGCTGTAATGTTAACATGGCTGCAGAGCTGCTGAAGGGAACAGCCATGTCTGGCAGAAGAGTATGTTTCTCAAGGGCACTCTTTTCTGCAAATGCTGCCAGAGAGAACAGCCAGGGTTCCAAATTACAGGGGTTCTTTGATTGTAAGGCAGGTCTTACATAGCTCCTCATAGACAGCTTTAAAGTAGCTGAGAACAGAAATGTTTTTGTGGCACTTTTGAAAAATGTTTTTGACCTGTTAAACTTTCAGTATTCCTCTTCTGTGGTTCTTTGAAAAGTGTCATATCATCACTGAAGAACAGACTGCTACAGAAGAACATGCAGAGTATTGGATGTTCAGACATGAGATCCTCTGCTCACAAGTTTTCTTTATAAACAAAAATATCATAGTTTCTACTTTTGGCAAAAATAAGTTGTCCAGAAAAATGAAACCACTTCTGAGTAATGGTAAAATATGGACTTCTACATCCACTGGAGGCCAGTATTTAAAATGAGTGTTTAAACACATTTGTGAAGGCTGATTTTAGAAAGAAATTCCCAAACTGAAAGGCCTGAACATTTTGAGTGCGACTTTTGTTTGTTTGTTTATGAAAGTTTAAAGGTTTCTGTCCCCCAAAAAATCCCTGACAACTCATTTTGGAATTTTGTGGTTGCCTCAAGCAGTCCAAGGCCACATTACTGCCAAAATAGGTGATTCCATTGCTCCTTGGTGCCTTACTTGCTGGTGTGACACAAAACTGCTGTGTGGCTGTGTGGTTGCTGGCTCACAAAAGGAGTAGGGAGGATTGTGCAAGCTGAGATAATGGGATGCTAGAACTGTTGCTTGTGGAAATAGTGTGTTATGACCTGTGTTTTTCAGGTGAGTTAGTAACAAAGAAAATTGAAGGGAAGTAAGCATCTTTCAAACCAACATATTTGAATCTTTGTAAAGAACTTGATCCTTTAGCCTGATGAAGCTATACGTGAGCATACTGGGATCACACAAGGTTTTCACGAGGTTTCAGAGTGAGGAAAGGCCTATGTAGATACAAACACATAGGCCCGCAGGCTCAGGCTGAGTCTACGGTTAAACTCATTAAGTTAGTTTGTTTCAGCCTTTGACAGTTTTCAATAAGATATTTGATTGAAAATGACTCTTGCTGTATTTTCGAATAAAATAACTTATCTGGGGCATACAGTGAATACATTCCAGTGATATCTGTAAAACCTAATGTGTTGCCTAATACAGTGAATTTGCTTGGTTTGTACCTGACAGTGTTTCCTGTATCTTTAATTCTGTGTTTTGGATTTGCCCTAGATGATGACTGGATTTACTGAACTTGTTGATCAATAAATACAGCTGTTTAAGTCTACATGGTGTAACTGTAGAAAATCAGACTATTTCTTTTCTGGACTGTTTGCATGTTTTCAAGTGAAACTTTGCTGCTCAATAATATTTGGTGTGGTACAAAGAGCAGATGAAGTTACCAGTCCGAAAATGCCAATATACTTTCATTGTCCTAAACTGCAGCTGAACTTCTAATCTCTGAAAGGTATTGATGGTTGTATGTCCTTGACTATATTATCTGTCGTTTTAGCAAGTAGAATATTTTCAAAAGAAAAGAATTTATTGAAGTAGTTATTTCTTATGACCTGATTAATTTGTATATGATGCTGTGATATTTACTTCACAAGTAGGAGATGCTAATCAATTTTATAAAATAATAGAATATATTTTATTTATTTTGTAAAATAACAGAACTGTCTTCTACCTGGTTAAGAATTCATGCAGAATTACTGCTTCTGTTTTCTGAAAACTGTATTTTTAAACCTCTGTGAGACACTAAATAAAATTACTAGCAAGACTATATTATTTCAAAGTTAAAATACTAGTTTGGCAGAAAATCTGGAATTAGAATGTGCATCACCCTCTATAAAAAAAATAAAAGCTTCTATTTTTTATAGATAACTACAAGGAAATGACAAACAGCTCGGCAAATGGGGAAAATCTCTTCTTTAACAACTCTGAAAACATCTAACCTCTTTATAAGTTTAAGAGTAAACAAACTGTTTTGTCATAACATTTGAGAGGTTCAGCAGACTTAAAGGAGATTAAAACTGGACAGCTATGGCAGTAGCTGTCGGCCCTGTCTGTCAGCTCCTCCTGTGTCAGATGTCAGAATTTCATCCACCAGTAGTATGGAACAGAAGGTTGATTGCATTTACCTGGGCATGACAGTCTGCAAATATTCGTGGCTGATGTGTATATTCAATCATCATTGTTCTCATTTTTGACATGATGTCTGTCAGAGGAGTGGGGCAGACAGATGGGAGAGGAACAGCTTCAGTCTTCTTATCTTAATCTATTGCTGTGAGCCTGCCAAAGCCGGAGATGCTGACTGCACAGTGTTTGCGTAAAAATATGACTGTAACTGTAATTAAACAATTGGCATCATTAGAGGAGTTAGGTTTTCCTCAGAAAGGTTGTGTGAGAAAAACCAGTAATGCTTTTTTAAAGCATTTGAAAATGTTTACAATATTACCAACATTGTTTTCAGGTATTGTAAAATAACTTTCAGATATTATGTAGTTCATGGGAGTATTATTGACCGTGGCTTAACATCCCATAAAATAGGAACCCTTAAGTAGACCTTTAAATATTAGAATGGTAGTACTAGCTGTCTGATTTTCTTGTAATGGGGATTGTTATATATATATATTTTTTCAAAGTTCCAGAAAGAAAAAATGTTTTATTTAAAAATTCTGTATTAGCACTTTGATTTGTACAAGGTTTTATGCTTTTTTTTGTAGTATATTATAGTATATATTGTAGTATGTATAATTCATTAGTATAATGCACGAGGAAGACAAATTCACGTATTTCTAGATAGTTTTAGAGACAAATTAAATATATTAATGATTAATTTAAGGTAGATTATTAATGTAAATACTGTTTCCACTATACACGAAGGGTTTTGGTGTTTCGTGGTTGTTGTTGAGTTGTTGGGTTATTTTGGTGTGGCCTGTTTTTTTCTTTCTGGCTATCTAATATTTTTAGCAACTTTGCAACATGTTTGAAAGCACAGCTCTTACAATCACCCTGAATTTGACATACTGACATTTATTGCTTGCCTATTCTTTGTGCTGTTTGATTTGATTTTTTTTTTTTAAGTTTATTTTTGTTGACCCCTTTATCTTGTGTTTGTTACCATTCAGACAAATGTTACTCTTTTTATAGGTCTGCTAATACACACAGCTTTAGAGTGTAGTGTAAACCTTCATATGCTAAGTAAATTGTCTAAATTTATTGGTGGTATTTATGATTTTGCTAGAATCACTAAGTGGAAGTCCCTTCTAAAGGCATTCATGTATTTATCTACTGCAGATGTATGCTACACCTGTGTATAAATCATGGGGGTTTTTCACTTGCATGGTCAGATACAAATATACCATGGATGATTTGAACTTAGTGTAATATCAGCATACTGAATTCTGCAAGCTGGATTTCTTTTTATAAAATTAGAGTTCTGAATGATACGTATTTTCTGAGAACATTGAGATACTTTAAATGTTTTTTAGAAGATACAGAATGTTGTTGCTTTTTTCATGGGCTGGTTGAAGTTTCTGTCAATAATTCCCAGTTGCAAAATTGTATCTTGTTAACACTTTTTCCCTAGACAATCAAGCAGATTCATTTTAGAAGTCTGATAAACTTTATTTTATAATTTTTATTTTGCTAAAACAAATGATTAATTTTAATTATTACATATCAGTAGTAGTGATTTCAGATCAACATCCTATAGCAGTGATTAAAAATGGAAAGCATGAAAGCTTCAAAAGGCTTACTTATTTGAAAACAACTTTTGAACTTTCAGAAATACTTCCTTTTTGTTGCCTTGAGCAAACAAAGAGTAATTGAATGTAGCTGGACCCACTCAACAGTCTGAAGAACAGAGTGGAGAGCCTGGTTTCTTTCCTACCTCCAGCAACCATTCATTAGATTAGTGTGGTCTGGTCCCTTCAGTGAATATTCTGTTACAGCTCTGTTCTGTGCTTTTTCCTCCTTTGCTTTCTCAGCCACCATTAGAGCAGCTCAGAACTGATTTCTGTGTCCTGATCAAAAACCCAATAGAGATCTTTTCATTGATTCTGGATGATTAGAATCAGCTTCTGTTGTTTTTACTTAGTCCTTTTTGTCTCAGCTTATACACTGAAACAGTGTAATTAATGTGAGATATTGTGAGTATTCAGAGAAGGTAAAAAAGGATACAGAAGTAGAATGGAGTACGAAGATAATAAAGTGTATTGGTACATGCTGTTAACCTTCTGTTGCTCCTTCATTTTTCTATTTCCCTTACCCTTCCCTGGCTCATCTTTGCTTTTCTCTTGTTCTCTTTCTCTTCCTCCTCAGGAAGTCTTGAATGGAGATCCAATTCATATTGTCTATTTACTTCCCTTCACTAAGTGAATGTAACCTCTGAATTAGTTTTGGTGAATTTACCTAATTCACTGAATCTTTTAATACCTGAGGAAGACTTTGATAGTGAGCCAAACTTTTTAAATCACTGTCAGGAAGAAATTACAATTTTGCTGTTGTTTAGAATACCTGAAGGGAGATAGTTCATGCTGAGATACACAGGAGGGTGAAACTGGTTGGAGAGGTTTGTTTTTCCATGAGACATCTTGTTCTTTCTGTTTCCTTTCAATGATTATTCACCACTGTTTAATGATCTTGGTTTTGTCAGGCTTCAGTGATTACTCAACTCTCCAGCTCAGTTCAAAAGTTTATTCCCTCCAGGTTTTGCATCATGGTATTGTGTTTCATCCTTTTATAGACACTGTTCTTGTTGTCACTGCATTGCCTCTGCCACTAGACAGTCGGCACGTAATATGCCACAGACAGTAAAGTAAAACTACGCACCAAGCCAGCTCTTACAGAAAGAGAGAATGGCATTTAACATTAAAAGTGCAGGTAGGGTTTAGTTTCTTGTTTTTTAGAGCAGGAATAGTTTTGGAACATACAGACTGGAATTAGCATTCCTGTTGAATCTGGAAAAGGTGCTATCAGCCGTGGAAATACTAGCAGCATTTTTGCATTTGTGTTGCTCAGCAAGGTATCTGTTTTAAAATAGCAACTGGAGTTTTCTGGATCAAGCCCACGATTGGGGGAATTGTTGAATTAATCTGTAGGAAAGTTTATTCTTACCGATGGTAATGAGATAATAAATGAAAAAGTTTTATTTTCAGATGTCTTGAGAAACAAATGTTGAAAAGCAGATATGTAAAAGTGCAACTCAAAGGTATGAAGATACTGACCTTCCTTGCAGTGCTTTAGTTGCCTAAAATTCATAATCTAAAACTGCCTGGTTGTGTTTTGCTCTCCTGGTCTTATGTTCAAGCATTAATATAGCTGTTAATAATTGCTGACTATAAAATGATTATTGATTTGTGAAATGTACAGTCTTTCAGTAAATACAGTGGAGACACCGAAAATAAAAACTGCTTTGACTCAAAAAATTGTACTAGAATTGCTTATATTTGAAATAATCTGATTCTAAAGCAGTTAGCACCAACTCTGTGTAGATAGTCTTAACTTGCTATTTCTTACCATTTATAATCATAAAATAACATTACATTGGTCCAGAATCAGTCAGACATTTAGATCACAGTATATTTGCTTCGAGCTTTGTATAGCTTGTATATTGATCTGTCTGCATATTACTGCATATTACTGTTAAGTCTGAAATAACCTGAAGTGTTTTAAACAATGACATTTTTGTCATTTCTCTTCAGCTATATTCCTCTGGTAATCATGGAACCATATTTTGCTGGTTTTAAGCACGTGCAGCAGGACTACGAAGTTACTCTTGAACTCACAAGTGAGGAGACTCAAAAAACCAGAAATGCACAAAATTCGAGGACGGGGTCTTATGGTGTCAGTATTAGAGTCCAAGGAATTGATGGACATCCTTACATTGTACTAAACAATACAGAAGGATGTTTGTCAGAAAATCCTTCTGCTGGAAAAGAGGTCGTTTCTCATCCTGTGAACAAGCCAGCCACAGACTCCAGTACTGCTTTTAGGTTGGAGGACAAAAACAGTGAACACACTGTGTTTCCTGGAACACAGCAAATGCAACTGGCTGTGCTTAAAAGCCTAAAGATAGCCAATCTGGATGAAAAGGAAAATGGAATATCTGAATTTAAAGGTGGAACAACGAAATCCTCAAATTTGTTGAACTTTCAAAGACATCCTGAACTTTTACAGCCTTATGATCCTGAAAAAAATAACCTGAACTTGGATAATTACCAGTCTTCTGTGTGCAGTAAATCTAAATCTTTTGCAGACGAAAAAACTGAAGCAAAGCCTTGGATTTCCTCATCTAAAGTAGTGTCCATACAGAAGACAAATATGTATCTTGTAGAGCCTCCCAAAGCAAATGCAAAAAAATTGCATTTGAACAGGTCAGTAGAAACAGAAGATCAAAACAAGCAGCTGTTGGATTGTCCCAGTAGCACCATCAGCCTCAACGAAGTGTGCGTTTCAGAGTCATTTTCATCTGCAGGAGGATCCCCATGTGTTAGTCCCACTGCTTATCCAGAGAAAAGAAAACCTAGACCAGATGTTCTTCCCTTCCGCAGACAAGATTCAGCTGGGCCAGTACTGGATGACTCACGGAGATCATCATCCTCATCAGCCACACCCACTTCAGCTAATTCCTTATACAGATTTTTACTTGATGACCAAGAGTATGCCATATATGCAGACAATGTTAATCGGCATGAAAACAGAAGATATATCCCATTTTTGCCTGGAACTGGCCGTGATATTGATACTGGTTCACTTCCAGGAGTAGATCAGCTAATTGAAAAGTTTGATAAGAAAGTGGATCCTCACAGAAGAGGTAGGTCAGGAAAAAGGAATAGAATTAATCCAGATGATCGTAAAAGATCAAGAAGCGTTGATAGTGCCTTGTCATTAGGGCCTGATGTGAATTCAGATTATTTAGGTGAATTCAGTAAAAGCTTGGGTAAGTCAACTGAGAACTTGCTGGGACCATCTAAAGTTTGCTTTCACAAGCAATTACCCAGAGATCAAAAGTCACCTTCCAAAGAGATGAAGGTTTCTGCTCGAAGTATTGGAAAACTGCAAATGCCTGATAAAGACACTCAGAATAGCAGTTTCAGTTCTTTGCAATACCATAAACAAAATGGAGCTGATACTGAGAGCTTGATGATCAGGTCGTCTACACTCCCAGGACAGAGTAAGAGAGAAGAAGTTAGAACAGTAACTTCTACTTTATTGTTGCCAAACCGAATCACAATTCCACATGATTCAGAAGCCAAGAAGATTTCTATGAAAACATTTTCATCTGTCCCTCATATACAGGTAAATTTGAATTTACTCTTTAAGCTGTGTTTTGCACTGTAGCATACTAAAACTTTCATACTGTTAAATGCGTATTTTTCTGCTCTTCATTAGAACAAACACCCATTACACAATACTGCCAAATGGGATTGTTCTGGAGAATTAAAATCACAAAAATTACTCCTTTATCTGCAAGTATCAAAAACATGGTTTGTAAAAAAGTATATTCTTGTTTGTGTGAAGGAAGATGGTGGGATTAAAGCAGTTTATCGTAAACTATGTGATTATTCTTAAGCATAAATGCACAAGAGGAGAATGCAAAATTATGTTTTCTTTCGTTTGGTGTGGAGCATACTTTTTATTGCAGCAGGCCAAAACTCCAATGGATCTTTATGAACTTAGGTCCACAGTACATAAATGTTTTCATAACAGACTAGAATGGAGGACTTAAGTTGTAGAGGTTATATTTACAACCCTTGTATGATTATATTTTTTGACGTTTTGTCTTGTCATTTTAGGCAACTCCTGATCTCTTAAAAGGCCAGCAAGATCTTGCACAGCAAACGAATGAAGAGACTGCTAAACAGATACTTTACAATTACCTTAAGGAAGGGTTAGTAAACATAGTTTTGGAGAGGACTGCTCTCTGAAGAGACTGTATTTTCTCAATATTTATTTTCTATTATATTTAAAAGGTGAAACTGTAAAAGCAGAGCTAGAATTGCTTTGTAATTCTGTATCTGAGCTGTATCCTTCAAGGCATAGGATCTTGAAATACCCAGGCAATCAGGACTTACATAAGGTATCTTGCAGGATTTGATGAAGGGTACCTGAAATTTATGAATTAAAATCTGTTTCATCTTTTAAATATTTTAGGAGTTAAACTTCATGTGATATGGAGGTTCATGAAGAATTCCAATCATGCCACATGGGAGTTTAAGCTTGTGGATTTTTTTTAAACCACAAAAAAGTGTTACCTCTTAAAGTTTTGGCAGAAGCTCTCTTGTTGATGTACATTTAATCCTTTGTCTACCTGTAACTCTTTTACTTGGTGTTTCCTAATGATAACTTATTGAAAGATGAAGGAAAGAGAAATTAATTAAAATATATACAATGTACTTAATTTTTTTTGCATTCCTGATGTAGCAGGTTCTGGGAGCTGCTAAAGTGTATTTTATGGTGCAATAGTCAGAACTTGAAAAACGTAGTACTAATTACTTCTAATTTCAGTATGTTTGTATAATATACATGTTGAATACCTGTCTTTCCACAGCTATAATTTTGTAGAAGAGAGTTACAATTAAAGAGTTCAGTGAATATTATTTTTCAACAGCCTCTCTGTAAAGGGTTTAATGAAATCATAGCTAAGAAAATTTCTGAATTGTTCATATTGGATTTTTTTTTTATGCTGGTGATTCTTCATAGTTTGGACACTGAATTTGTTCCAGTATTAAAAAAATAGGGCCTTTGATCATATCATTGCTTTTATTCTCTGTGGTTTAGGAGTGCTGATAATGATGATGCGACAAAGAGGAAAGTCAACTTGGTTTTTGAGAAAATTCAGACTTTAAAGTCGAGAGCTGCTGGGAAGACACAGGTAAACAATTTTTTAAGTTGTTTTGGCTTGTTTAATAGTGATATGTATTCAAACAGGGCTTAAAAAACTTGAATTCCCTCACTGACCTAAACGAGACTATTCTTCTAGTACAGTATATTATTGTTGTATTCTCAGTAGTATAGCTTAATTTTAATCGTGCACTGAGGTGACTTATGGGAAATCTGTTTGTTAACAATTAGAGAATAATGTAAAGGAGTCTACTTTGAGAGCTTCTACATTTTAGAAGGAGAGATGCAGACTCGAACATCAAAAGGTTGTTGGATCAAAGAAAAAGCTAACATACGTAGCTTTAATAAATAATGGTGGAGCATCTTGTTATAGTGATTATAAATAGATATCTAAATGGAAAGACTATTTTAATTTGTAATTTAGAAAAGCAATAATTTAGGACTTTTTTTAAAAGCCATATTACATTAATGGCATTTGACAGTCTGCCTGCTGATGAGTTTTTGTTTTGTGCTACATGGTGAGCTGTTTTTTCAGTTCTAAAGGAAAGTGAAGGAATGCCCAGTTGTTGCAGTGATGGCATGTGGATTAAATGCTTACTTTTGATGATTATTTTATCCTGGGCTGTAATCAGTCAAAATGAATATACAAAACACATCTGAAGAAATTACCAAAAACCAGTATTTGAAAATCTGTCTTGACATCTGAGTATGAACCCCTTTGATGGCAGTTTTGTGCAATTGGTGGTATCTCAGTCAAATTTGGCCCCAAGTTCTTGTGACTTTATTCATATGCTGCCTAATTTGAATTTTTCTTTAGGTTTGTATATTTTCTGTATATTTTGGATATTTTGCAAAATATATTTGCAACATCCCTTGAGCAATTACTGAGAAGTTTTATGAAAATCAAATCTCATGGTTCCTTTGAAAATATTAGCTTGGCTTGACCTGTAGGAAAAGTCACTGGTGATGCTACACTTCATTAGCCTGGCTTGTAGCTTTACTTTAGGTTTAAAAAGAACAATTGTCAAAGAGCATCTTGGCTTTGTGGGATTAAACATCTCTATTTATTTGTAGGTTTCAGATTCTTCAGCTGAAGTAAAAGCATTGGTGGAGCAAAAAGCAGAACTTGAAAGGAAAGTGGAAGAATTAGAAAAAAAATTGGATCTAGAAATTAAGGTATGGCACTTCGTTGTTATAAAGCTTTTGACTACTTCAGATAAACTTTTCTAAGTAAGTGACAACTGATCAACCAGCTGAATCCTTCCTTTTTGCTTCGTATTCCTTGTAATCCAGATACCTGTGCTTTTACAGAAGACTTTTAATTTTAAATGTAGTTGCTCATAGCATGGTTACCCTTTTCTTGAGAAATCTCTTTCTTAGTATTTGAAAAGGAGTTTGGAGAGATGAATAAAAATGTTAGACACATACACATAAAATTTCTTAGGTATCCGAAGAGGTAAATGTTAATCTTTTGATTGTAGCAAGACAGATGTGGAGTGAGAGACAAACTATTACTTACTTAGCTGCTGTTTGTTAATTACTGCATTATTTTTGCAGTGCTGAATTTGAAGTAATTAAGTACAGCCGTGCTCTGAAGACATGAAGAAAAACAGTTTGGCTTCTTTCAGTTTGCATGTTAACCCTGTCATAAGAACCAGTATACTTCGAACTGATGAGATGGTACTGAGGAGACTTCACTTATCATGTTTCTAATAAAAACCAAAAAGCAGTGCTTTGTGTGTGCAAATAAACATTCCAGGCTTTTAATATACATAGGTTATTAAGCACTTCTACAAGTGAAAAATATCACAATCTTGCAATGGCTTCTTTCATACAATAAAAAAGAGCCTTTAATTTATTTATGCTTAGTCCGTTATCTTGCTTAACTTTTGGTGTACAAAATTCAGAATCAGCAGAATTCCAAAGAAGAGAGAAATGCCACACAAGCAAGGCTGGAAGATCTCCAGCTGCGGCTTGATGAAAGTGTGTGTGAAAAAGAAGCCTTAAAAAAGCAGCTGGAAGAAAGCGAGAAGGAACTCAGGCAGAACCTAGAGGAGTGAGTTAATTTTACAGAAGTTATTAATTGGAATTTGTGTTTATTCTTAAACCTTTTAGTTTAAAAGTGCCTGTGTCTTTAGGATACGTTAATGGAATCTCACAGTGATGTTTGTTATTGTAGGACTGTTTAAAAGAGGCATGTTTTTAGAATATCTGGAAGGAAGAGAAAGATTGCTGAATTTATAATCTTCCTCTTAGTGTGAATTCCTTTTTATATTTCATGGTCACAATGTATAGTTCAAGTCTTTAAAATATGGAAACACTTGATACTTTCATCAAGCGTATAGTACTAGGTTTAAAATAAAATACAGCTTTCCACTTATGTATCTACTGATGAGTTCTCATTTTTACCCCTCTGACATTTCATTTTTCTGCCTCATTATATCCCATTCCTTTGTGGGGAACATGGGAATACATACTTGTATTTTTTAGTACTCAAACCAACAAATTAGTTATTTCTAATTTATACAAATTTTTAATTTCTATTTGTAATTTCTAAAAATTAAAAAATTTTGTCTGATTTTTCCTGATAAGGTTTTTTCAAGTGAAGATGGAGCAGGAACAACACCAGACTGAGATCAGAGATCTTCAAGACCAGCTCTCCGAGATGCATGATGAACTGGATAACGCAAAACATACTGATGAAGGGGAGAAAGAGATTCTGATTGAGGTTAGTTACAAAGTACCAGAAGACGGATGAAAAAATCAGAGCTGCCTAGAAACTGGGAACTAAGATACAGGTAGAAGAAATACATGTCTTGTTTTTTCCCATTCTGTCAATTCAAAACAATATACCATTATTAGGTGACCTAAGAAAGCATGTTATAATAACTATATTAACACTAAAAGGAATACAAAGCATAAGTGCCATCGTTTTCTAGAATAGGAGATCAAATAACATAATGATTAAGGGACAGCTGAGTTATTCACTATTATGAGATAATGTCGTGGTTTAAACAAAAGTCATCCATAAATCACACAGCTGCTCTCTCACTCCCCACCTTCTTGCCCTCCCCCTACTCCCAGAGGGACGGAGAGGAGAATCGAAAAGAATGCAACTCCCACGGGTTGAGATAAGAACAGTTTAGTAACTAAGGTATAACACAAATCACTACTGCTACCACCAATAATAATAATGATAAAGGAAATAACAAGAGGAAAGAATACAACATCTCAACACCAGCCGACTGGTAACTCCCCCCGCCACCCGACTGAGCACTGACCCATACCTCGTCCAACCCTGCAGTCAACTAGCCCTTCTGGGGTAACTCTCCATTACATCCTGGGCATGACGTGCTGTGGTATGGAATACCTCTTTGGCTAGTTTGGGTCAGGTGTCCTGTCTCTGCTTCTTCCTGACTTCCCCTCCTCCCTGGCAGAGCATGAGGCTCAGAAAGTCCTTGGTCAGACTAAAACATTTGAGTAGTAACTAAAAACATCAGCGTTATCAGCACTATTCCCAGGCCAAAAGTCAAAACACAGCGCTGCAACAGCTACTGAGAAGGAGAAAAATAACTGCTACTGCTGAACCCAGGACAGATAATCATCTTGGTCAGTTTTAACAATTAGGTTTTATTGGTCAGGACAGGGAAGATCGGTTTAAGGAAGGTGTACATATTAGCAAGTCCAGGTAAGATTCAACTAAGAAAATTAAATCACCAAGGTAGTCTCTAAATTTTTTGACTCTATTAATGAAATCCAGGGAGAGAAGGGATAGAGTCTGGAGAGAAACAAGAGAGTTATGGGTTTTCTGTCTCCTGTGAGAGAGTAATTGGTTGTATTAATTTACTGATAATGAAATACGTTGATATTGAATTTGTTGATAAGGATGTGTAAGAGTATCAGTGTATAATTGTTCAAAAGGAAGGTCAGAATTCAGAATGACCTTAATACTTTGTAGTTCCAAAACAGTTAACTTAATACCAGTACAAAGAACTAGCTTAAGAAGTTGAAGCTAAATGATAAAATGCAAACGAGGGAGCAAAAAACATTATTGATCTCAGGAATATTAGAGATGTTAATATGCAAGACATGCTGAATAGAATAACTACCTTGTTTTGTGTAGGTGAGATTTGGTTACTGAAGTTGAAAGTTGTACAAAAGTAGAGGAGTATCTGGAATGATGATGATAGTGCTGAAAAACATTGCCTATGAAGAAGGTCTTTAATCTGAATGTAAGAGTGAGGGAAGAGTCAAAAGCACGTCTTATAATGTTGCAGTAAAGGAAATAGCAATCAATTTTTCTGTGTTGTGTGGGGATGGAGTCAGAAATGAGAGACTTAAGTGCAGAGATTTAGAGTAAGTATTGGAAAACATTTTCTGTCAATATGGATAATAAACCGTGGAATGTGGCAATCTGGACAGTGGTATTCATTGCAAGCTTTAAGGACAGAATAAGTGATGCATATCAGGAATAGTTTAGATGTACTGATCCTGCTCCAGTGCAGGGGAAGTTTACATTATTTTTTAAAGTGCAATTATTCACATCTTGAGAAATACCGAATTAGGTAATTCTTGAAGATGCACATTTTCAGTTGTTGCTGTTATCTTATTCTGTGCTTGTATACATGCATGTGTATATTTATTACTCAGATTCACTGATTAGCCACTTCTTTCCCAGCAATTTGGAGAGGAGAAATGATTTCTAGGGTGAACATGAAGGAAGGGTGCAAAGGCATTGACTCAGTTGGGAAGCATTTGTTTTATCTTCAGCACTTGTAGAAGCAACTTTCTTTATTCTTTCCAGCAGAAAAGACAAGGAATTACCACTGAGTTCACTTCTCTTGCAGTGTGGGTAAAAAAGGTTTTTCTTTGTTCTTACCTGCTTCTTTTCTACAGAAGGTAGGACTAAGGGAGTTGCTAATTGCAGCCTTAGTTTGAATCCTGCTTTATTTACAGACAGCAGAATACACCATCAAAGTATTTTCATAGTTTTGCAGCATCAGATGTGTTGACCCATGTCCTGTGTTCAGCAGTAGCAAGAACCCAGCTGAACTGAGGACAGCCCACTATATGAAACATGAGCTATATGGTATACTTCTAATAGTATTAGGGTTTAGAAAATTTTTAGCTTAGTATAAAAGTCACAAGAATAAAAGTTGGCCTTGGGGATCTTACCTGCTTTCCTTTTCTGAAACACAAACAGAACATCCGCTGGAGCTATTTGTCATGCAGTTGTGCTTAATTTTGTTCTTTAGGAGCTGATGCAAATGAAGCAGGATCTGGAAGAAGTATTAATAGCAAAAGATCAACAAGAAGAGATTTTGAGAAAAAGAGAGAGAGAGCTTACCGCTTTAAAAGGAGCACTAAAAGAAGAAGTATCTAGCCATGACATGGAGATGGATAAACTTAAAGAACAACATGATAAAGAATTGCTCGATCTACAGCAGAGCCTGGAGAAAGCAACAGAGGTGAAAATAAGTGAATACAATTAATTTCTACAGAGAAAAGTCATCCCTCTCACAGATGTCATAATAGGTGCTTCCAGATACTACTGTTCTCTTAGCAAAATAAATAGGTAGAGATTTAGGCTAGGAGATGCTTGGCTGCTGAGAATAAATTTCATTTCATGCAGATATATAATGTTTTGATTGCTAGCCATAGCTGAAGTTGCGGCCCTTTGCATCTTTATTTACTGTTTTCTTCATTGTAAACTTTGAGAGAGAATAGATGGGAGTATAGTACAGAGGACCATTTACTTGTCTTGGGTTAAATGGAATCATTGAAACCTTGAGGATGCCCTGAAGAGCACCAGTGTGCTTTGCCAGTGATGCTGTGGAAATTACAGCTTCTAGCAGTTCTTTGCAGCCTTCTATTCTTACCTTCAGCTCCTTGTGCCACATCCTGTTTCCTGGTTACATTGTCCCTTCTTGTTCCTTCAACCGTTCACGACTAGGTGGTGGGGGTTTTGTTTTGTTCTGTTTGTATGGTGATTTGTTTTTTTGCTGGGGTTTTTGGTTTGGTTTTTCATTTGGTTGTTGGTTTGGTTTGTTTTTTTTGTGCTGTTGGTGTTGGGTGGTTGGGTTTTTTGTGTATTCCTTTTCCCTTTTCATTTATTGAGCTTACCCTATTTACTGAATAGTCAAATGAGTGCCAGCTCAAGGGAAACAGCAGGGATTGGATGTCTGGAAGGAGACAGGAGGAAAATGGAACTGAAGGAATCGCCTCTTCCAGCATCAGCATGTGGTCTTTGTCGGGGTGAGAATAGCAACAGTTTTTGGAAGTGCGTTATCTGTTACTGTTTTCCAAAAGATGTCCTTTGTGAAGACAGCAGCTAGAAATTTATTGGAAGTTTTTTTTGTAAGGGATCAGCTCTCATAAGATTTTGAGCACTATTTTTACAGTGTCAGTTATTTGTGTCTATCCCTCATTTTATTTCTGTCAAATATTTCAGAAAATTTCTACAGGCAAACTGCTTGAGCAGTGTAAGTCAAAATTACAGGCCCAGTTTTATGCTTAGAAATGTCTGTGCCAATTTCTTTTACCTTCATGTCATTGGTGTTAAGTGAGTTGCAGTTATCCTACTGCTTGTGGCCAAAAACATAATGTAGAACTGAATTAAAATTAAGCTTGCAACTTGAATGATATATCCAAAGCTGTATATGCTTTATGAGCAAATAGGAGCATATATGGAAGATGCTGGGTAGATACTGTATGACTAAATTCTGACAAATAGTATTTTTTTGAGGATTGTCTCTAAAATTTTCTTCATTGGTTAGAAAAGTTTTTAATACACTGGTTTGTATATACAGCCTGGGACTTATGCTTGTTTGGCTTTGATAAATGTGTTGTTTCTCTTTATTTACATCATCATGAAGGTATTTGACTCATCTGAGCTGCTTGAACTGAATTAATTTTTTTCTTTGAGAGAAAAGTAGAACACGTAAATTATCATTTTTTCTCATACAGTAATTGTAGTGACAGCTTAACCTCAGTGAACCATCTTTCAAAGTTACTGCATGGTAATTTACTGTATTTCAATTATGGAACTGTAATTACAACTGACAAGAAATGAAAGAGTAGTCTGTTTGGCATAACAATAACAGCCTGGGAAATGGCTCTATGACTGGGTTGCTGTGGTGTAGAGATAGTTATAAATAGCATTTATTTACTTGCATAGCATAGTCTATCTAATAGTAAATTTAATAAGATGTTCAAAAGTGAAATTTAATTAATTAATGTTGCTCTAAGCACCGGGTCTTCTCTTCCAATATTACTTGAGTGATTTTTGTTGGTTTTATTTTAAGTAAAACTTCTTACATCATGCTTAATTGGAAGTTTCTTCTTTATTTGTTTTTAATCTCACTGGTATTAGTACCCTTAATGATTTTTTTAAAGGCCAGCATTACCTCTATGACTACTGGCTGAGATTAGTTGTTGAGTTTGATATATCATCTATTAGGCAAATGTAACTGGGGGAGTTAGATGAGTGATCTGCTGTGATCTTACTTATGATGTTAATTATTGGTTTTATAATTAATCTGGAATACCTAACAGTGTATGTGTAAATCATGTTTTATACGATTGAAGCTGCCACTCCGTTGTATTTAATGAGGAAAACAGTTGTATAAATGCTGTAATAGTGGTTTGGTAGAGTGGGGTATATCAGAGTCTGTATGTACAAGGTCGTTAGTTCTTATGTTGCTTTCATATCATCCAAATTGGTACACTGAATAAGGGTGGTTTGTGATATCTCTTAGCCCAAAAAGGAAGTTTTTTTTCAGGGAGAAAGGAAGTAATTTTTGTGTTAAATCAACAGAGTTTTTCAGCTGCTGGAGATGTTAGATAGGTTGGCAAGTAATGTAGAGCGCATTTAGTCTATGTGATTAGAATGTCACATAGATCTGTTTTGAAGTCATGTTAAAAACATACACAAGGTTATCTGATAATAGAGTAGGGTTATTTGTTGTGTGTGATTCTGTTCTCGTGCTCACTGATGTGGTAGGTTAGTTTTTTTGCTTGTTTTCTAGAGATTTTTATATAAAATCACAGGTTATTAAGTTGTATGGGTTTTGTTGGTTTTTTTGCTACAGTTCATGTTTTTAACTCATTTCTATGTTGTGTCTTGTGCTTGTGGTCTTGATGTTCTGATTTCTCTTAACTTCATTGATTGTTTATTAAGAGTGAGACCAGATTGTTCCCATTTAACAATGGTAAAAGTTTTACTTTTCTGTAACATACTTCTGTGAGGTAGTAATTGCCTTTAATTTAATAATAAATTAAAAAGCTAATGTTCTTCTGATTAAACATGGATTTCTCCATAACAGCAAATGCCAGAGCAGTAAGGAATAAGAACCTTTTCCTGGCATTAATATAGTACAAAGAATTTATATTATTTAATCTGACCCAACAGCACAATACACCAGAATTGTACTGCTTACCTTGCGAGTGCTCTGTTACTGATGTAGATGAAGTAGATGAAGTGCCACTGTTTATTTCCAGTGACATTTGAAAGTACCTTTTGGAATGTAATACTGTAGGTAAAAGGTTGTAGCAAATTGCAGCTAGTACTGTCCAAATTCCACTGAAACTTTATCAGCTCAGGAGTGCAGTTGTAGTCTGCCCAGCGCTATCAGATTTATGTCTGCCTTGAGAAGCAGTCTACGCAAGTGTTGTTGTTCAGAAAATGCTGCAATCGTCACATTGTGAGGAGGCATATCTAAGCCTGACCTCGACTGATTTATTCAGGGTTCATCATACTTCTGACCTTATCCTCAAGATGATAAAACAGACATTTAGAGTTTAGAAGCAGTTTCATTTATCCACACATTTAAGAATTCACTGAAGCTAGTGGTCATATGAGTTTTAACTGACATGTATGTGTAAAGCTGTGGTATGATCAAAGAGGACTTTTATCAGAGCAAGTGAAAGCAACAGCAAAAGACAATGGTTACCTTCTGCATATATTATGAAGTGAAAGTATACTCCTTTAAAATAAGAAACGAATATAAAATATTGAGTATTGTAGATGAGAAGCAGCTTCCCTTTTTTTTTTTTCCCCAGTTATATATATATAATATCTATATATATATATTGCATATATATAGAGAGAGAGCGAGCGATTGGGAATTTAGGCGAGTCTAGCACAGACGTGCAAAGAACTTTAAAATGAAAGTTGCATATTGATTCTTTTTCTGCCAAGCCTGATAATGTATTTTTTCTTCAAAGCTAATAAAAATCTCCCACATAGAGCAGAAGCTTAACAAAAACTAGCTTAAACATTGTAGATTATATTGATATAAACTCTGTGTGCCTTTCTTCAGAAATGGCTTGGCAAATATAGTTTAAATGTAAAATGAAGCATAACTAATTTTAGTATATTCTGAGAACCTATTTTGAAATAATGCTCTACAAACACAGAGCAGTGGTTACTTAAGTCACTCAGAGTAAAATGAAGACATAACTGGTTGTGGTACATCACAGGGACACTGGTACACAAAGGGATAGACAAACATACTGTATATAACTGTGAAACTGTATATGTGGAAAAAACCTAACAGGATTTCAACTAATAAGATGAAATTTTGGGGTTATAATAAATAGCTCTATAAAAACATCTTCTTTATAACAGTAAAAGAAACAAATTATATAATAGCAGTTGCTTGGGCCTAAGAATATCATTATGCCCTTGTGTACATACATCCATAACTCATCTGAATCTGCATCCTGAATACTGTGCCTGAGTCTAGCCCATTTACCTCAAGCAAGATACACAACAATTGGAAAAGAGTAAGAGAAGATGAGCCAAGATTTCACATGCCACTGATGTTTCTTCCTTTGCGTGCCTGAGCAGCCTTTAACATACTGAAATAACACTTCATTTCAGTGGTAGAAGCCAGTTGGTAACTGATCTAAACTGTATACAGAGTGCAAGAACAGTGGAGTGTCTGGTCCAAGTCAATGTCCCCTCTTTCATGACACACTTCCCACCCCCACCCTGCTTTCATTTTCTGCTCTCCCTTACCAGTCCTCTAAACACTGGGTATGTGTTTGACTGACTGTGGTCCTACAAGCACTGGTGGAACAGGGGAAAGAAAGGGAGGGTGCACAGACTGAAGTGTAGTGGTGGAAGGAAGGCTGCAGGCACTGCTTAAATGTGCACTGTTATTGGAAACATGTATTTTAGAAGTGTATATGGAAAATCCAGGAGACAGATTTGATTTGTTTTTTTCTCTCAAGTGTCTGTTCTGTGCAAGGAAAGGAATTAATTTGATAATAGTATCATGCATGTTTTTAGGCACCCATTAAAAGAAGTATCAAACAAATGGTGGAATATTAGCTGTATTGTCAACAAGAATAATAAACATGCCTCTAAAGCAAACTGAAGATGCAACTTGGTGACTTTGCCTTTAGTGCTAAAATAAGCTTTTTAAGTTCCAGATCATCTGGTCTTTCATTTCCGTGCAATTTACTTCTGCATTTATTTAGTGGGGATGTGTATGTTTGGATGCAGACAGTACCATGAAACTACAACTGAGTGGTTTTTATACTGTATGTAGAGTCCGGAAAGCCTCTTAGCAAAACTGCCATGCAAAGTTCTGTTTGAGTTGGATTAGACCACATCTAAACAAAAGAAAAAATCTGTTTTCTCATTTGACAGTTGTGAACCTTAAGGCAGGACTGTTTGGTTAGCCTGCATTGGAAAGGAGGGTTGGGGTTTTGTGGGTTTTTTTGTTTGTTGTTTTCTGAAAGTTGGCAAGAGCCAGTGCAGTCAGATACTTATTTAATACCATCAGGAGGGTCTCTAATGCTGTCAGCAGATGACAGTATCTGTAAGTTTGGGTGCTTTGTCCTATGACAGTATGTATTTGTGCATGTGTGTGAAGTACTAGACTGTGTAAGTCCGTGCAGTAGGATGCAGTGTGAACACAGAACTAGTTAATATTTTACTCTGGTATTTGCAACAACTTCTGACCTTGAAAATTCTGTTAGTATAAGCCAATCTGAGTATGTCATGATATGTAGCTAGGAGGATAATATTGACTTTGGTTATAGCTGCTACTTGAGAGGTTAATACTTTCCTGGCTGTGGATTTTGTAACTGTGTAAATGAATATTGGGTCATGCCTATACTGGGGAGAAAGAAAAAGAAAAAAAAGGGGGGTGCATTCTCAATTTTAAAATGTAGGCATTTAAATCTTTCATTATATCTCATAAAGTAAAACCTGGAGTAGTTCTGGAAATAATATTACGGATATGATACCGTTTTGATCAGTGAAAATGGCCTTGCAAGAGAACAGGTCTTGCCTCTAAACAGTCACAAGAGAATAATTTTTAACCAGTTAATAGAATGGCTCTAGCTGAAATGGAAGGAAAGACAGCCTCCCTTGCTTGTAAGTTTGTGCAGTTGCTTACTGAATAATCTCTTGACGTACAGCTGAGAATTCAAGTAGGTTGCAGTGTACCTCACTGAGACACGAAAACACATTGACCTTTTTAATAGGTAACTAATAATAGTTAACTTCCAAAGGCATAGCCGTATGTTAAAGTAGGCTAGGCCTCATTTTGAGATCATTGGAGAATTAATATAATCAGTGTAAGGTGGAAAAGCAGTAAGTAAAGCTGTTTAGTCTCTTTTCCAGAAGCTTGGGGTTTTTTTCTGGAGGGGGAAGAGGGAGTCCTGTGGGGCTCATAGCCTAATACTCTATCACTGTTTTGCTTTCAAGGAGTTTTCTCGCTCCCCTTTTAGAACAATTTTTTATTAGATTTTTTTATCTGTGCTATGCAGTGTTACAGTGGTATACCAGGACCTCAGCTGCTTTAAGAAACAGTGTCTGAGGTTAGAAGAATTGCCTAGAGGTACACAGTGAGGAGAAATACCAGAACTACAGAGTACAAGTAGAAATAGGCGTGTTGTTTGCTTTCATGAGCTTTAAAAACTAGATGACTATACCTGAATAATACTAATTTCAGAAGCTGTCTTCACTGAAGAGCTAATAAGGATTACAATTAAAGGGCTGTCCCTATGTTGAGACTCATTATATTTGTCTTTTTTTTCTTTCGGTGTCAGTCTTTGGATGTTGGGTTTGTTTTTTTCTTTCTTTGGAAATCACCTGCATGTTAGATAGGGAAAACAATGTCTAGTTCTCTTAGTTAACCTTGATGTGGGTATATACAAAAAAGGAAGAGGAAAAAGCAATAGAAAGGGATTTGGTATCTCCACCACTGCTAAGTTCTCAGGGTCATCTAAGGGGAGCTAGGTAGATCTGAATCCCTGAAGCCACATGAAGCTTTTTACATGTAGCTCAAGAAGTTAAACAACTGAGTCCAGCATCAACCTAAAAAGGTGGCTTAGGAGAATTTAGAGTTGGTTTTAGCAGACAGTATCTTCCATGATACCTTAGGTGTTCCACACCAGGAACAGAATGAAGTGAGCAGCCACACTGTTCCCTTTATTTTTCAGAATGTTTTGGAGGATTATTGTGTCATTTACTTTGATTCTACAAGTATGTATATGGAAAGAAAATTTGAAAGTCTGTTACTTCCATTAAAAAAACTTCAGTTTGTGCCCTAGCTCATTTTGAATGGAGATTTATTCCTTAGATTTGTACATCAAGTATGACAGTTAAAGAACAGTTAATTGGTTGAACTCAGTTTTACTTGATTCTGAAGGGAAATGTAAAGGTCTTCAGAAAAATTTGCTGAGTCGTGCCTAAGAAACTTTGAATCTAGCTGAAATGTAACAATTGTAATAAGCTGTGAACAAGATACTTAGCTTCTGCTCATTTTACCTCTTTCTATATTTTGTAAAAGGACTCTGAAGGTCCTCTTCTGTGCAGTCACTGCCAAAAGGGAATTTCACCAGCTGAAACACTGAAGTCGGTCAAGACCATTTTTTTAATGATCAGTTGCACAACCACTCTCATGCTTTTGCCAGTGTTGAGGGTGTGGTAAAAAAAAAAAAAAAAAAAAGATGTGGAGCTACAGAACATTCCCTGCATTCCTGTCCAAGAGATTTTTTGCTGTATTCAGGTTGAAGTAGAATATTTCATTTGCATCTCAAGGTCCACGTTTGCGTATTCTGTCCAGTTTCTCTGGGTTTACACAGTAATAAGTGGTGGTAAGGATTTTGATGCCTTTTTTACTGAGTTTCATCTCCAATTCTTTAAATCTGTTTACTGCTTGCATCAAAGTTGAGAGCAGAATAGTGTATAAATGTGTTTGCTTTGCCAAGATTACTGTAACACATGAGTTGGAACAACATTTATTGCTTTACTTAGACTTGGCCTTGAGTAATTTTAATATATTTTAAGTTAGTTTTGGACTATAAATCTGTATACAAGGACACAAACCCAAATTTTATTAAATTCACTTTGTTACGCAAAACGCCTGAAATGAGCAGGATGAGAACTAGGGAATTGAATTTTGCTGCTGAATTTTCCTTATGGAGAGTGACTTCCTTTGGCCCAAAGCTGAAAAATAAATGCTGCAGCTGTGACTCTGTGGGGTCAGATAAGCAGACCTACAATAGGTAAAACTTTATAAATTAGGTGTACATACCAAATCAAATAGTACACACATACATGTGATGCATTTTCTCATCATCTTCTCATTCATCTATTACAAGTTAAAAGTAGTTTTGTACTCACTTAAACACAACGTTAGAATTTTGATTCTTGAACACTGATAAGTGTTTTTCAGACTTTGGTGTGTTCCTGCACTCAGTACATACTATGAAAAACTTCTTGTGAATAAAGAATTACGTTGAGTATTTCACAAACTTTAGTTCTTTTTCTCAGCACAGCTGCAAGCTCATAAGTAATGTTATTCCCCATAGTAAGTATAGGAAAGTAAAAGGCAAACAGATTACTGTCAAAAGGGTCCATTAGTTGTGCATGTTCAAACAGAGGGGACAAGGCTAACATAATGTTAACTATTGTACAGTCCTTGGTACATTCAGGGTACAGTTTTTGCTGACTTTAGTTGCAACTGTACACTTAAAAGTTTGAAAGCCAAACCCTAGTGTCTCAAATCAACCACCAAGGAAACTACAGAGCATGCAGTTACTGATACCCTCTGGAAAATTTTGGTTGTGTGACTTGCCTCAGGAGCTCTTTGTCAGAGACAATAATAGACTCCAGATTCTCTAGGGCTGTATTTGGGCACCTTAGCTGTGAAACTATCCTTTCTGCCTTGCTCATTTCTGCAGCAACAGCCTCTTTCCTTGTAAACTCTTGACTTGTTCTCAAACTGATGGACCAGTCCTTTCAGTTTCAGAATTAAAATGTGTGAGAACTGTAAGAAAATGTCAGTGGTTATAGTCTGCCATAGATTATTTTCCTCCATATATGATTTTTTTTTTCTGGTCAGAAACTGATTTTTTGCAGTAGACCTTTTAGGATTTGATAACTTGTTGGTGTTTTTTTCTTCATGATGGTTTGAGCCTACTGCTGCACTAGTAAGTAAGCCTAAGGCCAGGTTGGACAGAGCCTTGGGTGGCATGGTTTAGTGTGAGGTGTCCCTGCCCATGGCAGGGGGGTTGGAACTAGATGATCTTAAGGTCCTTTCCAACCTAACTATTCTATGATTCTATGTGCACTATGGTACAATGGCAGTGACAGAATGCAGAAACTTATCTTCAGTCACAGAGGGCTTTGTACTGTGGGACCTCATCATTCCGGCTGTTTTCTTTCTTCTAGCCAGGCTTCTTTCCCCCCCCAACCCTCCTGTTTGGTTTGTTTTATTTTTAGTTTTGGGGTTTTTTTGGTTGGTTTGGGGTTTGTTTGTTGCGGGTTTTTTGTTTGTTTTGTTGGGCTTTTTTTTTTTTTTTTTTTTTTTTTAGAAATTTGCAATGCATTTCCAGCTTCTTTTACTCAGTCTCTGTAGCTTAAGTCTGCTGATAAGGCAGATGATAAAATTTGAGAAGCATAATAAAATATTTCATGTAATCAAAAATGATGAGAAGAAAGTATCAGTATGTTTAAGAAGTCTGCAAGGATGTGTGTATTTTCATTGCTGGTTTGGTTTGTGTGTTGCGGTTTTGATTTTTGCTTTTGGTTGTTGGTGTTTTGTTGAGTTGTGTTGGGGTTTTGTATGACAAATACATGTGAATATATAGTATTTCATTTTAGAGTTTTCAAGAATCTTGCTTAACCAGTTTTGTCTGTTACATGCTTTTATGTGTGTGTATGTACATCATCTCATTTCAACTCTCAAGAGGCTGATCCGCAGTTCTGTGAACTGAAGATGTTATGCTAACAACGTTTGTTAATGTTTCATATTCAACTTAAATCATTACTTTGTGACCTTTACCCGATTCTGTTAATGTGGGTTAAATTTATATAAACTTAGTTAAAACTATTGCCAAACCTTCACCGATACCCCCAAATGTAGCAATGTACAGGATTTATGAATGGGTACCAGCAGGAGTCATTAATTGATGTTGTGTCATTAAGCCTTAAGGACCTTTTGTTAACTCACTGTTTACATACAGCACCATTACAAGTAAGTCATGTGTGGACTGAAGGATATGGATCCACAGCACAGTCTGTACGTGTGAGTTCTCCCTGTCTGGCTGTTTTCCTCATTTGTACTTACTACCCCTACAGTGTTCAGTGAACATTCTGCTTTCATCTTCATCACTCTAACCCACTCTAATTCAATGCTTTTGCAAACAGCTTTCAGTTCCTTTTTTGAATGTGTGAGCCAGTTACTGAATTTTAAATGAAAGCTGCGCCTTCTTGCTCATGTAGACAGAACTGAAGAGAATAGGATTACTGCTGGCTGTTAGCAAATACCATCTGTTGTACAGTTTAAACTGCCTGTGCTGTTGCCACTTTCAGTTTTAGCCTATGAGGTGCAATAGTTGGCATTCAAAATATACCAGCATACATAGTAATTTCTTTGTAATTTCAGTGCATTGGTTTTCATATCTTCTACTGGCATGTTTTATTATGCAGAATACAGTCAGCCATCTCTAACTACAGAGTGGTAAATTTAATGTATGGTCTCTGTGTGAGTAATACTGCCTTCTAGTTGCTGGGGTTGGTTGAGTACACTGCTTGTGTGAGTGGGGTTCCATAGTCAAAGGGCGCAACAATCTGTTTCTGCTTCAGCAGTGTATGATTTGATAGCTGCTGGCCTGAACCTTACATAACTATTCAATATATGGATAGGGATCTCTCTCCACTGGGTTCTCCCCTAATGGTGTTAGTACAGGGGTATCTGCCAGAACTACATTTCAGTGCTTGTTTCCTTTGCATATCCTTTCTAATGATACCTGTCATGTTCATCTGTCTTCCGAAGAGAAGAGCCGGAGGGGAGGTAGAAGGTGACATGGGATGCCAGATAAGACTAACAGGGAGAACAGGAGAAAGGAAGAGGCATGGAGTTGTTTGACTTTCTGTTGCAATATGCTATGGGAGATGACGTGTATTGCCAAAAGCTATTATAATCCAGAAGCTTCATTTGTGCCAGTGAAGAGCTCTGCATGCAGTTCTCATTACAGTGAGGATAAATGAATATAGGGTGGGGTTTTTTTCTATCTAAACCCAGCTTGTGTAATTTGACTCTTGTGAAGAAGTGATGCTGTGTGTGCATTTTCTGCTCAAAGAACATCTAAATTGTATTTATGTGGTTTGACTGTTTAAATTTCATTGTAAAATTGAAGATACTAATGTATTGTTTTTCTAATATCATCCTGACTGATACCCTGAAGGTGATCTTTCATGCCTTAAGTGTATAATACAATTGTGTATGATAAACTGATAGGATAATTACTCCTGTATTTCTTCTCAGTCTTACCTGAAAAAAGTTGAAACTATACTGAAACAATAGTGCACAGTGTAATGTGCACTGTGAAGAAAATTTGTTCTACTCTCTGTAGAAGATAATGTAAGAAAAATGGCCACTTTCCAGCTAAAATACAGTAAAGCTCCCATATATATTGAGAGGTTTCCTACCATTTTGAAAAAGTGTGTGTGTATGTTTATTGTTGGTATTTTTAAAGACACATGCCTTCCAGGTTAAAGAAAGGAATTTTGTACTTAATATGTTAGAGAATTTGTTTGGGAACAATTCATCCATGTGAAGGTATAACCCTTGTAATGATGCCAAGGTCATTAGAGACCTGTGGAGATGTGCTGGTTAAGTGCTGGTAACTCAAGCATCTGGAAATTGGAGCAGATTTTACTTATATACCCATTTTTTTTCCAAGATTTTAAGTTAGGTTAACAAACTTAATACTTGCAGCTTACTCTTTATACTTCTCTACCTTTTATGTAGCATCTTGCTTACTTACTGGAATGCATAGTGAAAAAGGAGATAGAATACCAGTTCAGTTTAATTTTAGTGGCCAGAAAAGTATCCTACGATATGTACAGCATAAGACAGGCTGGAGCAGGTCTCCAGATGTGACTGCATCAGTGGAGGCTGAACTTAATTTTGAACCTGTTAGGTTAAATACATATATATATGTCTGTGTATTTATGTGTGTATTTGAGTATGTAGATCTGGAGGTTTTGTTTGGTTGTTTGCTTTTGTGTGTGTGTGCATGTGCTTCTAAGTAAATAATACTTCCCGTATTGGGAAAGGAGAGCAAACTGTGGCAAATGAGGTGGTGGAATTTTCAGGTGTGGTGTGGGCCTGCTTCAGTCCTCTCTTACTGTGCAGCCCTGTGTAGGCGGTTGGATGAAAAAGAACAGACAAATCAACATTCCTTTCCCTGAACTCCCCAGCATGCCTCAGCTGCTTTCACTCAGCTCCAGAAAGGGTAAGTGAGACTAAAAGGAGCCACTGGTGAAATGCTTGCTAATTAGTAAAACTTTGCTGTATGCAAAAAGCAAGAATTAAAGGAATATATAAATTTTATTGGAATTTCAGTATGTGAGAACTTACAGCATCAGGAGGGATTAATTTCAGAGCTTTCAATTAGTCAGGTACTTAAAAGAACAAGTTTTTTCAGTATTTTCAAAAGACCAGAACTTGTCAGCCTGCTTATGCTGCCAGTTTTTGTCTAATAAGTTCATTGACCCTGTAGACAGTCTGAGCATTTTCAGAGTTACCGCTTTATCAAACTAATTTGCATTATTTTAAAGCTGTTGCTTGCTGGAAAACAATCTATTGCGGTTGCACTTTGTAAACACTCCTTTATATAACTTTACTTATTCCTTTTGGGGGTGGGGAGGTGAAAATATCAGAAATAGTATAACTGAAAAGTTTTTTTTTGTGCATTCATAAAATATTTCACAAAATAGGTTTCTACCAAACTACTCTGTATGATTTCTTTTGTTTTCATCCAGATAAACACAATTTCATATGTGACAATGTTAAACTTCAGTAATAAATGTGCAATTACCTATTGTTACCCGATAATGTAGAGGCAAAAAAAGGGATACAAAAAATGGATTAAAAAAGGATTAGAGAAATTAATGGATGATTCATTCATGGAGGAAAAACAATGAAGCTGGGAGTGTATAATGAGGAAAGGCTCACCCTGTAGCAGTTCTTCTTTACCATAAACATAATCTATAGCCATTGGAGAGATTCTCATATCTGGTGTCCTTACTATTGTTTAAGGTCTTAATGTAGAAGGTACTGGGTCTGTACATTTGTCCTGGGTTCAGCAGTAGCAGTTGTTTTTCTCCTTCTTGGTAGCTGGTGCAGCGCTGTGTTTTGACTTTTGGCCTGGGAACAGCACTGATAACACTGATGTTTTTAGTTACCGCTCAAATGTTTTAGTCTGACCAAGGACTTTGTGAGCCTCATGCTCTGCCAGGGAGGAGGGGAAGCCGGGAGGAAGCAGAGACAGGACACCTGACCCAAACTAGCCAAAGAGGTATTCCATACCACAGCACGTCATGCTCAGGATGTAATGGAGAGTTACGCAGAAGGGCTGGGTACTGCAGGGTTGGAGGAGGTATCGGTCGGTGCGCGGTTGGGTGGGGTTGGGCAAGTTATCGGTCGGCTGGTGTTGAGGTGTTGTTATTTCCTTTATCATTATTATTATTGGTGGTAGCAGTAGTGATTTGTGTTATACCTTAGTTACTAAACTGTTCTTATCTCAACCTGTGGGAGTTGCATTCTTGTCAATTCTCCTCTCCGTCCCTCTGGGAGTAGGGGGAGGACAAGAAGGTGGGGAGTGAGAGAGCGACTGCGTGATTTATGGATGACTTTGTTTAAACCATGACAACATTAGAACCAGGTCTTTGCAGAGTATTGCTTTCTATCAGACCTGAATGCCTGAGAGCTAGAATGAAAAACTGTATCTTGGTTTCTTTTTATGTTATTTGGAGGGAATTCTGACTGACAAGTGAATGAAGAGCAAAGATTAAATCTTACCAGCTCTTTACTCCAGAATGAGATGTTTACAAGTAGGTACCTGGTCTGTGTTACAGTATAACAGTATAGATAGTGTAACAATATAGAGACATAGTTTCCACAGTAAATGGTAGGGTGTTTCAGAGAGAGTAAGTGGTGAGATTAAAGGGGTGGTTAGATGTCAAAAGTTACATGCTGCAGCTGGTTGCCCTGCCAAAAAAAAAAATTAAGAATCTGTCATCGCATGCGATGAGTTGTGGTGAGTGGTTTATTGTACATTCTCTTTGTGTTGTGCATCGATTTGAGTTTCTGAAAAAATAAAAAGTGTATTTTTGAATGCAAGTTGAACTAGTGGCTAAACTCCTTCCATCCTCAGGCAGTAACTGAAAACCAAGTAGAAGTCCCAATTAAGTACAGCCCCAAGTGTGGGCTGTATTATGTGCAGGAAGAGCTGCAGCAATACCACTGTAAGGTACTTTCAGTCTCTATGGCTTGTTCATGCCTGCTCACAGTCTGCTCTTCTGGGCTCGTACAGCACTTTGTGGGACTGTGTTTTGAAATTGGTTGGGGGTTTGGGGCTTTTTTTCCTAGTAACACTTCCCCTACAAGCCTTCATTTTTTAGGTGTCAAGTTCTCTCTATATTTATCTCTGTGTTGTATGTATTACAGCTGATCCTGTTCCCTAGGTTTGTTTACTTTGCAGACCCACAAAAGTTTCATGAGTGTAGAATGTTGGGTGTTAGTGCTTGGAATAAGCAGTGGGGCAAGACTGCCTGGATTTTGTGTTGCTGTAGAAGGCATTCTTCATCAATATGTTCTTCCTTAAAGGTCCATATGGCTTTTGATGTCAAGTTTTTTAGATTACTTGGAATTACCTAACAGTAGGATTTGGTAATGAAAATATTTTAGGGCAATAAAGAGGAAGATGTTAAGGTGAAAATATGTGATCGCAGGCATGATACTGTTGAGGTGTTTTGTGTTACTTTAGCACATAGGTAACCTGAGGAAAAGAAAATGCTCATTTTGTATTATTTCTCAGTAATATGAACAAGAAAAATACATGTTTGTAATGAATACAGATTTTAAGTTAAATTTATTGTTAACATTTTAATAATGTTTTATCCTAGCTATATTTGCTGTGACACCATATGAAATTTCTGGGGTTTTTTTAAAAGTGATATAATTTGTTTTTCCCAGAGTGCTGCTGTCCTTGCCAATGAAAGAAATGCTGCACAAGAGGCACGAAATAGTATAGAAAATCAAGTCAAAGAGCTGACTGAAGAAAATGAAAAATTGAAGAGAACAGTTGATGAGCTAGAGATTAAAACTGAAGAGTTGCACAAGCAAATTGATAGTATGAAAGGAGAAGAAAATTTAATGAAGGAAAAACTAAAGAGATATGAGGTAAGTTAGCAAACCAGCTCCTTAAGTAGTCTCCTTCCTGTTTGTAAAGGTTACATTGTAGAACAAAATCTGACAAAGGATGGGCAATATAATTGAGAAGATATCTCAAAACCAGCAGGTTGTCAAGAAGCAGGATGCAGTTTGATGACACGTATAGGAATGTATAGGACTTTTACACTGAAAAACAGTGTAAAAGTCACAGCTTGGAACTGGGGAGATCAGTGATTGGCCAGAATTGAATATACCTTATAGCTCAGTTTACTGCTCAGGTTAAAGGCCTTGCCACTGTTTCTAAATGTATAAGTCATATCATTGCAGGAAGAGAAGCAACAATTAGAAGAAACATTGAAATATGCTGAAAAGGAGGCAAAGGAACTGGTAGTGTTAAAAAGGTCTTTGGAAAGCCAGCTGGAAGATATGCAGGTAAGAACAAGAGCATTTTGCAATATTGAAAATTAATTTTTCTGCTTGTTTACCTGAGTCGCTATTGCTTTCTGCAGTGTAACATCTCATTCTTTTTGAAGCACACTCTGTTTTAAAGTCCAGAGCTCACTGCAATCTTCAGATTTTTCCTGAAAGCATAAAAGCATAGGATCATAGAATAGTTAGGGTTGGAAAGGACCTTAAGACTGTCTAGTTCCAACCCCTCTGCAATGGGACACACAAAAAAAGCAGATCATCATCTAATTTAAATTGTTACCTTGACAAAGTATTTTTCTTTTTTTTTGACTCCCACGGATCTAGCAAAACTTCAAGGAGATTAATGGCCAAATAAACTACCTAAGGTTTTATAAGTGTCTTTTATTATTTTGAATAATCATTCAACTCTGGTTGTTTGTAGGTATTTACATGTAGAGGAATACAAAGCTGTATTTGCATATAAATAAAAACAGTAGTAGTAGACAAATGTCAGGAAATTTGATTCTCTATTTTTATGAATCTTATTTGCAGATATTAAATGGAACTGTTATTACAGCACGAAACCAGAGAAATTTAACATATATTGTAGGACTTCCAGCCTCTTAAACTCTGTATGAAGTCCTCTTTCTACCTTGCCCCTTAGCCTATTCAGTATCCAGGAAAGGATATGCTTTTTCCTGTATTAGCTCAGAAATTAATCATGTGGAGAATGGATCTACTTCAGAGCAGTGGAGGGGGATGTTGGCAATACTGTATATGAGTGAAGATAGAATTATTCAGGTGGAAACAAAATGCAGATCTGTTTAGGAAAGAGATGAATATGTATAAATCTTAAAACTTTTCTTACTGGCACCGTATTCTGTATCCAAAAGAGATCCCTAGCCTTCTTTTTTTTTTTTTTTTTTTTTTTTTGCAATTCACCATTTACATGTAGTGAAGAAGCATCTATTTCAACAATATCAGTTTAGATTTCTTTTAGTTTGTTTTGCCTCTAGAAGCAAAGTTTTCAAATGATTCTATCAGACAAGTCAGACTCAAGTAAGATATATGTACATTGTTAGTGGCCCTTTTTTAATGGAACAGATGTTTTACCTTGCTGTCTTCAACACAAATTTTACATTACTGTTCTGAAAAAGAAACTTCTTTGTAAGTGGATTGTAAGACAAGAGAAGATTGTGTTAACCACTGTGTTCCCATGGTTCAGTTAATCATAGTAAAAAGAAAAAAATAACAAGAAGAAAATCCTGTTGTGTCTTTAAAATGAAATGTGCTTCAAGAATATAAGATTTTAACAGTATTGGTAAGGATTTTTTTTTTTCTAAAAAATGTTTTTAAGCTGCTATTCCTTGTAACTCCATTAAAAAGTGTTTCATTGAAGGCTTTTGGTCAGTTGTTTTTTTTTTTTTTTTTTTTCTTTTTTTCAAACATGTTTATCTGTTCTACTTCACTGATTCTCCAGATTTGCTTGTATGTATTGCTGATGGTCTGCACAATCACTGTAGGTGGTACATTGCTCATCATTGGCTTGTATTTAGCACTGTTCTCTAAGAACTCCATTCTATCACAGTCTGACTTGACTTTCCTGCACAACATGAATCAGTGCACCATATGCATCTCCTGCATCTTGATTAGCTTTGGGTGAAGATTCAGTTGTTTATAGCATGGCTTATTAGTCTATCTCGAGTATTAGTGTTAAGCTAGGCATGCTAGCATGCTAGTTTTTATTGGTATTTTTCTCCTTTTCCAGTTAATCTAGAAAAGAGAAATATCATATCCTAATTTTTATGCCCAAGAAAAATGATTGTTGATGAGAAACATCTTGCTTCCCCTGAATAATATTGGAGAATGAAGTAGTATCTGTTGTAATACAGGGTTTTTCTGAAAATAAAGATAATTGCTGTTGCAATGCTCAGTTTTCATGAAGAATATTTTTACCATGTACCTATGTTATCCAGTTTTCTGCTGGCTACATTTTAGCAAACAACAAGGACATTGTTATTCTTCAGTGGTATTTTCACTATTTGAAGAATAAATGATTCTATGACATAGTTACTGGAAAAATAATACAGATCATAGTATGACCTGTATTAAATCATATTAAATAGATTTTGAGAAGGAAATTATGCAGAATGATGGGGTAAGAAAACCACAGTTTCCAGCCAAGTTGAATTCATCAAGCCCGGAGAACAATCAGCTATTCTGCACTTTTCCACAGACAGTGGCTGTGCATTAAAAACTAACTGGTTTGCTAAGAAATAACACTGCTGTTAATTCTTTTTTTCAGTCTGGCAGTTTATGCCAGAGAAATCTTTGCTTTCTTCAGTCACTAATAATTGTGATCTATCAGAAAGGGAGGTTGGAAAGTGCTAGGAACTTCCAAGTGATAGGCCACTTCCTTGGCCTAGGAAATTTCCTGTGATTCTTAGCCCTCTGATTTTCGTGGCACATCAGATGGCTCAACAGCTACTGCTGCATCACAAGAGGGATGTGGGCATGCGAGATTTTAACAGATGGGGGGAATGAGAGTGTGAGGCACCTGAGCTTCAATTCTCGTACTCTGAAGTAGTAGTGCCACTGTCAGTTTATTGTTGAACTAACTAAAATCAAACTTGGCAAAATGGAAATTTCTTCTTGGAACAGATCAGTTACCTAGGAATTGTATTTTCTGTAAAAATAATGATGATTACAACTCCACAACTTTCTAAATTTTAGTGATGTACTTAGTATTTACTTTGTCATCCTTCTTTGTAACAAATAGTAAAAATACGGTGATTGAAAATGGGCAGATGCAGTATAAGAAAAGTACAGAGTTTTCTTTTCAGGATGCCAGAATATAACTCAAAGGAGGAAAAGCTAAATTTCAATCTTGGGCATTTTAGTCTGCCGCTTATCTGAAAATCAAGCATAAGTTGGCATGACCTGATGAAAATTTAGGTGATAAACTGCCTGCGTCAAGCCCCCTAGTATTACTTTCTTTAAATACTGCTTTCTATTTACATTTGTTAACGTAATAATATTTTCTACAAGTATTCATACCTATTATAACTTTAGCAATTGCCCTAGTTAGTAGGTGAAATTTCTTCTCATATTAGGTGATTTGGGTTGGGGTTTTTTTTGGTTTCTTTTTGGTTTGTTGGGGCTTTTTGGTGTTGATAACTGTGAAGTAGAGAGTGACCAGATTTGCTCTGATGTTTACTTCCCTTTCCAGCACACTGGAAATGCAGAACATAGCATCCTGCTGGCACCATTATTCTGCCACAATGTACTTCACTCATCTGTGTCTGCACAGTTTGTTTCTCAAGGATGTGTAAACAAACAGTAAAGTTAAATGATCAGTGAAGGGAAGGAGGTGCACATGAGGTTTTTATGACCTGCTCAAAATATGGCACATCAGCAGGGTCCCAAGATTTCAGCGGCTTTTAGAACTGAAGTGCTAAAGTCGAACCTTTTCAAGGTTCTTAAAATCCGTTGGTGTCAGCTAAACCAGTTCTGGTGTAGAATTAAGCTTTGCAAAACAGCATCTATTAGCCCCCAGCGTGTTTTAGGGTTATGTATGTGCTTCTTAGGCATCCAGCGTAACTCCTGTTCGTATCAGAGATGTCTTTTGTTGATGGGTTGTATAGGAATGTGAAAGACAGTGAATCGAAAGAAATCTCAAACTTCTAGTATTTGACAATGTTCTTTCTTTTCTCTCAAATTAATTCTTTTTTGAGATTCTGATCTATGTTGCCTAGAGAAATACTTTCTGTGTTTTCACATTTAACATCTTTTGAAGTGTGATAAAGTAAGCATCCTAGGTATTAGATATTTAACAAAACTTTAAATGTCCAATTTTAAAATGTAAAACAATGTTTTGGAATGCTTTTTACAATTTATGGTGATTTTTGTTATTTACATTTTTCTGTTGGAACAATTTAAATTTTTCATAATCTGGTTTCAATCAATTTAACGGCGCCTTTCAGGCGTCATAAAAAAAACACCTTTTTTTTTTCAAGTCTTCTGGTGTTGGGCCATTAAGGTGTTTTATTATGGAGGGAGAAGGAAGAGGTTAGAGTCACAACATGCAGATGGACCATAACCTGCAAACCTGCTTTTCTTGTACTGGAATGAACCAGTGACAGTCAGTTATTCTGCTGACGGACAGTATTTAGAAGCTGGAGGGTGTTACATTCTTAAGCATCCTCAGTGCGGTAGCAGATGCATTTGGAGCTCCTGTTAGATGAGCATACAGCATAGCCCTGCACTTCATTTGAAATTTAATACAGATAATGAAGGTCTGGTTTGGATATTAATGGCAAAGGTTCTTTCAGGAAGAGGATTTCTGTGCTAAGAGCCGCAAAGGTCTGTTTGCACAGTGTCTGTCACAATGGAACACCGTCTTGATTAGGGCTTCTGGGTGCTATAGAAGTACAGCAACAGGAAAAAAAGTCCCCACTAGTTATTGCTCATTCATTGTAGAAACAGATTTGTATTTTACTTAATTTTTTTTTTTTACCTGAGGAAAAAATTTCCAAGGGAGTGTTAAAGGGATCATATAGGAAAATGTAAAAGCTAAATATATGCTTTGCATGTAGAAGAATCATGAAAAGGTTCTACATATGGTGCTGTAAATGTTAGAGCAGTGTTTTAGGAATTTATAGGAAGGACAGAGCGCTGCTTTGCTAAAGTGATGTTTGTCCTGTGCTGGCTAGCAAACTGTAACTCCGTAAACTTTTTTCATTATTTAAGATTGTCTTAATGTTACAGCAGCTGTTGCATGGAGAGTGTTATATAACATTCCTTTAAGACATTAGAAAAGAGAGTCTACATGTCATCATATATGTATGTGTATTTATTTGTTTGTTTACTTTTTCATCCACTGCAGGAGAACATCAGTTGTATTTCTCAGGAACGGCAACAGTTAACTCAGCAGTTAAAAGATGAAACTCACCAGAAGGAACAGCTAAAGCAGATAACAAATGAAATGGAAAATGAACAACGGCTACTGAACAAGACTGTTGAAAAGTTACAAGAGGAGGTATGAGTTCACTCCAAAGAGGCAGCAGGAATCTGATTGTTTCACGGATGGAAGCAAAGGAGCCGCCAAATTCTCGATTTTTTGTGGTGGTTTTCTTTGCTTTTTTTGGTGCTCTGTTTTTGGTTTTGGTTGGGTTTGGGTTTTTTTTTTATGTGTAGAAGAAAGTGAAATGCAAACTTTACTTTTAGTCTCCTTATCCTAGAGACTATCAGTAAAAGCTTCTAGGACTGGAACAGTGGTTGGAACACCACTATCTCAGAATACTGTTATAAACCAGCTTTGTTTTGTTTAAACAGGATCCCAGATTTGAGTTCAGTTCTAGTGTATGCTAAAACAATATTCCGGGCTTTTACAGCTGGTTCGCAAAACACTATTGCATTAGACTTCTTTTGTCATCTGTGTATAAACCATGCAACTTAATATTGATACAGTGAAGTGTGACTGTGCAATTCATTACATCAGTCAGGTGGAAGAACTGACAGACAAGACAATAGTTTTGCCACACGTACCATTAGAAACAAAAACCTTACTGTTTTGTGTATTCACACTTCTGCATAGAAATTCATTTCTTTGGGATCGAGTTTGATAAATTTACTAGTTGAAAATACTGAGCTGAATATCAAAGCTGGAGACAAAAACTTTTCAGTATATGAAGTATGATAGAACCTTTTGCAGCTCTAACTTAGGAAACAAAAATGTACTTTTTTTCCCAGATGTCTGAAATGGTAGAGCTCTCGAGAACGTCAACTCTAGAGCTTCAGAACCAGCTTGATGAATACAAGGAGAAAAATCGTAGAGAACTTGCAGATGTGCAGAGACAATTGAAAGAGAAAAACCTTGAGGTAGAAAAGTCACGCCTGGCAACTATGAGAATGCAAGATGAGGTAATGACTTCTGTGTTCAGTGACAAATTCTAACCTTTGGCCTAGAATTCACCTAAGATAATTTTCAAGACAATGAATGTTTGCTATAATGCTTTGGTGTACTCCATCATAAGAGACTGATCTTAATCATCATGCTTTTGACTTTAATTCTTCATGATGATGATCAACATATATCTTCTACCAGGGAAATAGGGTTTCCTGTTTATGACAGATAAATGCAGTATTTGATAAATGTATTTTAAGTGATATGACAAGAATTCCATTGATGATCTGCTGCTCTGTTAATGCTTTTTTAATGTCTGCTACTGAAAGAATTGAGAATGTGAAAATATTCGTGAATTAGAAAAAAACCACCAACCCACAGCAGTTATTTAGAAAACAAAAAAACAAACACCCCACCCACTCAGGAAAAAATCAAATTCTGGCTCTGAAGGAGCTGACATATATTCTACTCTTCCTTTGTATGAACTGAGTTGCAGTTTTAAATGACAAAGGTGTCTGTGCAGCTAAGAATCAACCACAGTCTTGAAGTGTCTACCTCAGCATGTAAATTTTACTGCAAAGGCAATCCAGTCTTTTAAAGATCTACATATACTTGTTCTGCCATTGGAAAGGCTATGAGAGTACACTGGTCACAGAGGTTTTCTTTATGTAGACTCTTTTAATAGTTTGATTTTTCAAGTTCAGAACTTCTCTTGTGTTACCCTGACCTCTTAACAGACTTGGAGAATGGCTTTAAACTAAAGGAGGGTGGATTTATCAAAATATCTATCTAAACATTAGGAAAAAGTTCTTTACTGTGGGGGTGGTGAGGTGCTGGCACAGGTTGCCCAGAGATATTGATGTTGATCCCTGGAAGTATTCAAGGCCAGGTTGGACGGGACTTTGAGCAACCTGATCTAGTGGAAGGTGTCCCTGCCCATGGCAGGGGGTTAGAACTAGATGATCTTTAAGGTTCCTTCCGAACCAAACTGTTCTGTTAGCAGTTATGTCATTGGCAAAATGCTGTCATTGAAGTGCCTCAAACACATAAACTACATAATTATTCAAAAGCTAAAGTAGTGGCAGTCTGAAAATTAAAGGAATAATATTGTGAAAGTTCAAAAGATAGAACCATTTAAAAAGTTGTGAAAATTTTGGCTTGCTGTAATAAATAAAGAATGTCACTGTAAAACCTGTAGTGTGAAGTATCTCTTTAGATATGGTATTTAATCCAAGTTTATTTTCTTGGTGCCATCTTGTGGATAAAACAAAAATCACTGTGAAAAGCATATAGCTCAGTGCAATTCCTGTAACATCTGTCATGTTTGTAGTCAGTCCCCTTTACTGACATAATTAATTTATAGAAAGTACAGTTTAAAGTGTGTTACCATCTTATTGTTTCAGATGCGTCTTATGGAAGAAAACTTGAGGGACCACCAGAGAGCCCAGGATGAGGCAATAACAAAAACTCAGTTGCTAGAACAGACTGTGAAAAGCTTGGAGTATGAACTGGAAGCCAAAACCCACTTAAAAGATGATCGGGCAAGGCAAATCAAACTAATGGAGGTAAAAGGCATTTTTCAGGGTTGCTTGCTTATTAGAACTGGTTAAAATAATTTTGGTGTTTCACATGGATTCTGCAAGGAAGAAACAAAATAAGTGGATGCTGTTGAAAGTCCATGTAGTAATACTGCAGGGGTTATCCTGATAATTTGTTAGCGTATCTATTGTAGCGTGATGTGTTATAAATTGCAATTGTTCTTTCATTGTTCTAATTAGCTTTCATTTTAATTAATTTCTTCTGCAGAATTATATTATTTTTGTTCATAGGCCTATCACTCAGAACATCAAAATAATTTAGATGTGTAAGTTCTATGTAGCATCTAATATAAATCCATTTCTGGATCCTAAATAACAGTGTTATTCTAACTATGCTGTTGCAGGGTTAGCTTCATAACTGTTTAGTTCAACTAAGCTGTCTTTTGACTTTCATAAACAAGTATTTTTATACCATTGTACTCATATACTCATATGAAAAGAGATTTGTCATCCAACTGTATAATATAACAAACATTCTAAGAACAGTCTCTAGAATCGTTACAGAATTGCTGTTACTTTCTGGAGATTGGTGGGAGTGATTAAAAAAGGAAATGAAACTTCTATTTTATTTCCATCACACAATTCCCTTTAAAAACTTATCTACCTGTAATCTCTTTTTCCTAGAGTCTGTATGTTTTCAGACACTTTTCACTTTTCAAGCATAGTCTTCCAGACAGTTTGAGTCCTTGAAGCATAAGGAAGAATGCCCTAGTAGTAATCTGAAGAGGAATGGGAAAGTAGTATGTTGGAATTACTTTTCTTTGTTCCACTTAGGACAAGTTATCTCACCTGGAACTGGAGCTTGATGAAGAAAAAACTAATTCGGATTTGTTGTCCGAGAGGATTAGTAGATGCAGAGAACAGGTACTTCAACAAGTTTTCCAACTGGTGTATAATGATGAAGAAAAAGTCCTATTAGGATTACAAACAATATTGATTGACTGAATAATGATGAGCAATAGGTTTTATATACTGTACTTAAGCAGAGTATGTAAATCTAAAAAAAGAAGGTTCACAAGCTCCTCCATGTCATCACAGACCATTTTTTTTCCTGTTTTCCTAACTGGAAAACTCACACATGGCATATAAAGGCTGAAGTCCAGTATCATTCTTAATGCAGTGAGCTTTGTCAAGTAATGACTGATGCGTGCAGTGATGATGCTATATTAGGTTTGGTTCTAGGTGCTGAGGCTAGCAGAGAAAGCCTGTTGTAGAAAGTATTTTAGGTTGAAAGATCACAATTTTTTAGCTTCCTGAAAAGTAGGCCACCATTAATAGAGTCTTGATTTCAAAGAAGGAGCCACATAGGAAACTGTGGAATTAATTTGTGAAGTCAGCCAAACTGAAGGTGCTGACCAGTTTCATCAGAGAAGAAGCTTTGTTTTCATTACAAGTATAAAATTTGATTAAGGTATATCAAATATGAGACAGTTGGAAAGTGTTTTCCACACAAAAACATCAGTCATTAGTTCCAGAAGTGTTGTATGGGTATATAGCCCAGAAAGAAGGGAAGAAGGATTTAATAGCAAGATTGTGTCTCATGGGGCAGAAAATGTAAAGATAAAGTGAGATTTGCCAAGCTACATGAGACATAATGGGTTAAAACTTAAACAGGGGAAGCTTAGATTGGATATAAGGAAGAAATTCTGATGAGGCACTGGAATGGGTTGCCCAGGGAGGTTGTGAATGCTCCATCTCTGGTGGTGTTCAAGGCCAGGCTGGACAGAGCCTTGGGTGACATGGGTTGGTGGGAGGTGTCCCTGCCCATGGCAGGAGGCTTGGAACTAGATGATCTTAAGGTTCTTTCCAACCCTAACTATTCTATGATTCTATAATTCAAGCAAGTAACAAAAAGGTTCTTGGCTGTGTAAGTAGGAAAAAGAAGTTGTGGAAACTGTATGATGAGGTGTATCAAGAAAGATAAAAAGTAAGCCAGGTATGCCTCTTCAAATAAGTGAGTATTTTGCCTCTGCCTTCAGTAAGGCCAGTGAATACGCAGGTGTGGGAAAGTGGAGTGGGCTAATGGAAATGGGACCATTAAGCTGGAAATCAAGTCTTAAGAGAATTAGGAGTTCATTTTTCTGAAGAAAGAGGGCTGAAGTAAGTGACATAGAAAATTATAGGTCCTGTGACAAAAACTTACAATAAACCAGAAAAGTAGAGAATAGTGCCTGATGACTGAAAAAGTAACCGGAGCATCCATGGTCAAGTAGTCAGTGTTATGGAAGGTTTTCAATAGTCAGTGGAAACAAATATGGTGATGTGGCTGTCTTGGAATATCACTGTCTAGACAACGTTCCTTCCCTTAGTTTTACTTTCTGAAAGATAGAAAACTAGTGTATACCTCATTACAGCGTGTTGTCATGGTTTAACCCCAGCTAGCAGTTAAGCGCCACACAAGCCACTTGCTCATTCCCCCTGCATTGGGATGGGGGAGAGAATCAGAACAGTAGAAATGAGAAAACTCATGGGTTGAGATAAAGACAATTTAACAGGTAAAGCAAAAGCTGTGCACACAAGCAAAGCAAAATAAGGAATTCATTCACCACTTCCCCTGGGCAGGCAGATAGGTGTTCAGCCGTCTTCAGGAAAGCTGGGCTCCAGCACACCTAATGGTGAGACACTTGGAAGCAGCGAAACATCACTCGGAACATCATCCCCCCATTCCTTTTTCTCCCAGCTTTGTATGGTGAGCATGATGCCTTATGGTATGGGATATCCCTTGGGTCAGCCAGCACCAGTTGTCCTGGCTGTGTCTCCTCCTAGCTTCTTGTGCACCCCCAGACTACTCACTGGTGGAGTGAGGAGCAGAAGAAGCCTTGACACTGTGTAAGCACTGCTCAACAATAACTAAAACATCCTTGCGTTATCAACACTGCTTCCAGCACAGTTCCGGAACAGAGCCCCATACCAGTTACTATGAAGAAAAGTAACTCTATCCCAGCCAAAACCAGCATGTATCTACTACTGTAGGTTTACATTAAGGGCTATACCTCATTACCTGGAGGCAGTTTGCACTAAGATTGTTTCATTTCTCTCTCTTTCTCCAGAAAAAAAGAATTGCAGACATTCTTTGGAGTAGCTTTAATTTCAGAGGGAGAACAGAAAGTAAAATCAGTTTCTATGCCTTTTCAATGAAATTGTATATCCAACTAAGACAGCTGGAGAGATTTAAAATGAGTGAGAGCTCAGCTTTCTTTCCTGCATCCTTGAAACACTACTTTGTTGAGACCCAGGTTGCTGAGATTCTATTTGATTGCAGTATAGTCTTTTTGCTTTTATTACATTGATATTGTGCAGACTCTGTGAGTCTGGGTGAATTAGAATGTAAAGGACCCATAATAGTGTGGGGTCATGGTTAAATCAGGAAGCCTTTAATACTGGAATCTGTACCTGTGTTTTAAACCTAGGATAAAAGAACCTCAGTCATAGCTGCACTTGTGGGTTCTATAGTAAGTTAATTTGCTAACAGAATGGAAACCTAAAACGCAGATGGGTGACCAAAATGTTACATAATGGGTAAAAGGCGTGTTTATTTTGAGGTCTGGAGTTTCTCATTTCACACATGAGTTACAAAGGTTGCTTTGTTTTGATTTTATGCCAGAATGACTAAGTAGTCAAATTACAAAAGAGTATTTCAGGGTCTGCTAAGCATTTATAATGACATGAGAAATTACAGTGGATTTGTTTTGGTAATATCTGTATTTCTGTAAATGTGTTATGTTGGATTTTGTTTTTTTAATTATTTCATGTTACTTTAATATACTGATAATGAATGATAATACTTAAATTTCTAGTAAAACCAACTTGAAACAACTGGTTCTTTTTTACATACAGCTAAATGTTGGAATAAACATTGGCAAGGTTGGTAGTTCACATTTCATTTACCATGAAATGTTGGCCTTTTTTAATTTAAAAACCCTGGAATCTGGAAATGGCTGTATGAGACACTGTTCTCATCTTCCCTACTTCATTCTTGAGAAGTACCACAAAAAACTGGAAACAGTAAAAAAATCTGGGAGCCAGGATGAATTGTATCCTATTAGGTTTTAAATGATAAGGTATTAGCAGCTCTGGCAAGAGCAAAATGGTCAACAATCACACACACATAGAAAGCTGGAGTGCTCAGCTGCCCTTTGAGCCTGAAGGGAGCAGGAACAGGGCACATGTTAGTACATGATGGCTTTTTTCCCCCTACAAACAAGTGAGATGAAGCACCTCTTGCCATTTTGGTTTTGCAAACAAAAATGAAAAATACTCGATACCCTCATCAATTCTTGTATTCTGTGAAAATGCAAACGTGGGTCTATTGACTTCAGTAAGTGTGAAAAATGGACTAGTTAGTTTCCATGACAACTTTAGAATAAATACTGAATGATAAAATTGCATTGCATCATTCATTTTCTTTTGGTAAAACATTCCCAATGGATAGCTGTATACCTGCTCTAGCTGGCACCAGCTGTGGGAAGCAAACAAATGAAAATGTGAAGGTTGCTTTTCTGTTATGAAGGATCAAAGGGGGTTTATTTGGCTTTAGTTTTTTTGTTTGTTAAATGTTGGGGGGTTTTGACGAGAACTGTGTATGTATGTCTAGATAAATATATATAGTCATATATATAAGTTTTACATTTCCTTACTTGGTATTAACAAGAAACATAAGCTGTGACCCTAGTGTGAGATGGTAAACAATGGTGATAATACCTACAATATTACTAGAAATCAAATTGTTTTCACTAATAATGAACTCAACAGTTGCTTCTAATCCTAAAGCTGGCACAAAATGCTGTTACATCTAATAAAGCCTTGTAAAATCTGATACTATTGCTTTTCTTAAGACTTTGTTGTTAGCATTCTTCAAGTCCAGCTGTGATAACTGTTGCCTTAAGCTGCAGAAAAAGTTTATTCTTCTAACATAATTAGAATATATTAGATCTGGGAAAGGTAGAATATGAAGCCCAAAGCTCCAGAGCCTATCCTAACTGCTGTGAAATAAGTGAAAAGTTTGAGCACATTTTGGCAGTCAACTGCTTTTTTCCTTTGTGTGTGCTAATTATTTGTTTACTAATGAAAGGTGCAAAGAGATAAGTGAAAACAATTTCCACCTCCCCCATACAAGAAATGTGTGCTGCTGCTCTTCTCTTTTTACAAGCTCTTCTATATATTAGCGCATAGCTTTCTGGTGCTAATCAGTACTTTGTCCTCTCCCACACTGTTTTTCCGTGAGGTTGCTTTTACCCTGAAGTGTCCAACAACAGTAGCAGTTATCTTGCAAATATAATAATTGTCCTCTAAATAATTCCTTAATTTGAGATCTTGAGAAGGTTGCACAAATTTTCCACAGCCTTTGAGCACAGCAGAACTTTACAGCGGTCCATTAAACAAGATCCTACATAAAACAAACCCCCTTTCTTAACAGTTATATTTTTAATTAGTCATTCATTTTACTATGAATTTTGCCTTTTTTTTTTTCTGTCTCTGTCTTCATGGCTAAAGCAATTACAGTGTAACGTTCTATGTAATCCTTCACATTGTAATATTTTTCATGTATTTCATGAACAAATGCAGTTACTGTGGACGTGTGATTCTAATTTGTATACATAAAACTTCTAATATGTAAAATCTTATACTATATAATGTATATTATTATTATTATCATCATTAGGCTTCTATACGAGAGCTTTTAGGAAATTGCCCAGCTGTTGAGAACACAGCCACATGCTAATATTTGTAGTCCAGTGACTGTTATGACCTTAGTTTTCAGGAATGCCTTCTAGTGTTCTGAAACTGTACTGTGACATAGGATATGCAACTGCATGTATTGCTACCATTGTTTGTATTCATATATTCATTCCAAAGCTACAGACACAGTGTAATGACTTCTTTTAAACATGTGATTAACTAAACAGGCATCTTTTAATATTATAATGTGGTTAAAAAAAAACCCAAAACCCTAAGGTAAAATTTCATGTGCTTCACTTGTTTGACCTTCACATTCTTAGCATTGCTTTTGGATTTTTCTATGCAAGAATTCCTAATGGCTTTTAAACGACCTTTAGTGAGATAAATCTGTAACTTAAAGCTGCTTAACTGTGGTGGTGGGTATATGCAAGTTAATATGTAACTGTCATAAAGCAGGAAAGAATAGTGTGGCCACTGAAACATTTGTCAGTCTTCTTGGAGATACAGTAATTGGCATGTTCCCTGTGTTCCCCAGGTGACATTAATCATAGTAAACATTGTGCAGGGAATAGCACAAATGCTGTGGTAACATTTGCTGTGCCTGCAAAGGCATTTGTAAATACTTGAGGGCAGTCTCAGCAGGAATGAGAGGGAAGAAAAGTATTTGGACACTACAAACTTTTTTCCTTTAGCTCTGAAATTTCATTAGCAGCTGTTAGGCAGTTTAGAGTTTCTCTTTGGTCCTCAGAATCTTTTTTCCCAGTCAAGTCCAACAGAAAGTTAAACCAAACTAATTTTGTATTCTTATCTAAATTCTGTATTGATGAGGTAGTTTTTTTAACATCTTACGTGTGGAGAATATACTTACCTTTTGGTTATTGAATACGCACCTGAAATATTTACAGAATCTATAGCAAAAGTTGTGTTTTAACGAAAGAAAGAACAACCCCCTCCCCAAATCCAGATGTTGATGCTGTCCTGGTATGAAAGACAGAAAAGTAACTCGAGGAGGGGAGCAATCAGTCTCTTGAAAAAGAGGTTTTAGTATTCTCACAGACACAGAAAACCGTAATTGTCTGTAAAGTGTCTCACTGAGTTGTAGGCACTTCTCTGTAGTACCAGTTTGTGTTTAATAAAGTAAACCTCTAAAGTAGAGGTCAGCAGCTTAAAGGTAAGATGCCATTTCAGAACTTCAGACTTAAGAATGAAGAAAACAACTGTAGAAGGTGTTTGAAGACTGTTATGATGTTCCAAAACACAGTTACCTGCCACATGATGTCTCATGCAACACGTTAGAGTTCAGTTCCCTGCTATAGAATATATATATACTGAACATCAACAATACCCAGTGCGGCTGGAAAATACCGAGAGTAAGCACTAGGAATAACATGGGCTTCCCAAAGTGGCTTTTTAAAAATTATTTTCTTTTCAAGATTCTAATAGTAATCTTCAGCGGAAATCATGCAAATGTCTTGAGTTCTAAGAAAGAGCAAATTTTTTCTCATTGCATAGGTATATGTACTTTATGTATTGGTGTATATATATACACATAGCACCATATAGATAAATGTAAATTAAATATTTAAAATTTCTGTCTTCTTTCTATAATAGATTGAACAAATGAGGACAGAGCTGCTTCAGGAAAGAGCTATAAAGCAAGATTTGGAGTGTGACAAAATTTCATTGGAAAGACAGGTAATTATAATTATGGCTGTCATGTCATCTCACTGGCAAGATGACAGGGTGGGTATCTGCCTTCATTAAGTCATTCAAGTAAACATTTAAGGAATACATTTAGTAGCTGTCATTATCTCACCACAGTGTGCTGCTGGAAGTATGTTTTGGTAAGAATAGATTAAAAAACACGCATCTTACTACTGATTCTCAAAAGAAAATACTAAAATATTGAATTAAGTCTAATCTTAGGTTTTTTTCTTTTCTTCCTGTACCCGCTCTTTCAGTTTGAGGTGTGTCACAGTTTATATATTTTATGTACTAAACATTTGCACTATGCAGGTTGGCTGGAGCTAGGTGGTCTTTACGGTCCCTTCCAACCAAAACCAGTCTATGATTCTATGCATACGTATGTTTCATATAATATAGTAAGACATTTTTGTTGTGGTAAAAGCAGGCATCTCTGTAGCACCAAATCCTGTCTATACATTTGAGGATCAAAGACATTAAATGTAAGAAATGTGACAGTTGATATGGTATGCTTTTTTTTAAATAAAACTGGGATATCAATATAGAAATTTTAAAAAGGCACATATACAGAAAAGACTATAGCACATTGCAGACATGGCTGTCCAGTTTAGCCATAAATCCTTTGACCGCTTTTTGAGGAGCTGTTCTTTACAATTTTAATAATATTTCAGGAATGGTGTTGAAGGTAGATCATAATTTCAAGTAGTTGTGATTTTCGAGTATTTTCTTCTGTAGAAGCAAACAGTGAAAAAGTGAAAAACAGCATGCCACTGAAAGAAGAGACACAAATTTGACAGAGAACTTTACTCTCTGTTGTCTGGGGAGGAATGTGACTCGTGTAAATATCTGTGACGGAAAGTATGTTAAAAATACTTTCTAGGTTTTTGCAGTATTTTGTCCTGCAGCTCACTGCTCTTTGAAAGCAAGGTTATTACCATAGCCCTTAGCTGAGATCCGGAAGAAAGCTGTCTTAGCAAATGATAGCATTACTGTCAGTCCCAAGAACATAAACCAGACTGTAATGGGATTTTAGAGAACGTGTTTCTACCAAGCACCTGATTTGATGCTTTAAATGACGTGAAATTAATCCCATCTTAATTGTTTGAAGAAAAAGGAATGCTGCCTGCATGTACATCTTTATATTTTGGATCTGAGTTTTCTGTCATAGGTTTTTTAGTTTTGAGATCTGAGATCATGGTTTGAAGCTGTGTAACAGAGAATATGTAAGGATTCATGGAACGCTTTATTTATTTGTTTATTTATTTACTTATAATTTTATTTAATCATCAGGTCACCATTAAAAAATAAAATTATCTGGCCTCATAAAAACTAAAGTGTAAATCTGGGCAAAAAGTGTGCTTTTACAAATCATGAAGCTTGCAGAGTTTTTCAAACTATGTGGTAAAAGTAGCATTAAAAATCTCACTGACTTGGGTTTGGGTTTTTTTTTTTTCATATTTCCTAACTTAAAAATATACTGGTCACTTTATGCTTGCCTGGATAAATTTAGTTTGTTTTAAGGTGATATTTGTTAATATCAGCATATATGTAGTAATCAAGTATGTTCCAACTATAGAACAAAGACTTGAAGAGCCGAATCCTTCACCTGGAGGGTTCTTACCGATCCAGTAAAGAGGGACTTGTTGCTCAAATGGAAGCAAGGATCACAGAGCTAGAAGAACGACTTGAAAATGAAGAGAGGTGAAACTAATTATATTAAGATGAAAATATGCGTGTTTATGTTTGTTAATATGGCTTCTTACTAATATTAAGTCTCTAATACAATTAACTTTTTTCCAACAAGCAAGCAATTAAAATGGTTATTGTTTCATACAAGTATTGCAAAATTTCTTTTTGACTGAAAGAACACTAGATGTTCCCTTGTAAATTTAAAACTGAGCACAGTGCGAACATGGTTCCATACCTTATTATATTATCAATGTCTAATATCAAGTAAGAGGCTTAGAAATACAAACTATAGTTTAACATTTCCACATTCCCCTTAGTGGTTCATGCTTGTGAACAAATTTCTTAATGTGTTACATGGAATCAGTAAATCAGAGCAGGGGCCATTAGTGTTTATTTGAGTCTTACAAAGTTGGTAAAGATTTATGTCAGCAGGACTGGAAGTATTTTGGTTCCTTTTTTTAATAAGCCTGTCTTCTATTTGTTTTGTTTTTAGGGATAGAGCTAATTTCCAACTAAGTAACCGCAGACTTGAGAGAAAAGTGAAGGAGTTAATGTTGCAAGTAGATGATGAACATCTCTCACTGACTGATCAAAAGGACCAGGTAGAGGGAAAGACTAATATGCAAATATTTGATACTAATTCTACTAGCATAAATCATCATATAAAAAACACATGAGACTAATATAGGTAGATGCTGATAAGTTTGTTTATGAACATCCATTTAGTGAGATTCATAGTTCTTATTGTCACCATGTTAGTTTGTCTAGTACTAAATCATTACTCATTTCTAAAATTATAAAAATAAGGCACTTACAGAAGCAATGCTATAATTAAAGAAATAAAGCCAATAACAGACAGTATATGATCCTATAAATATATACACCAACATATGATGCTATAAATATTTACACTAACAATATATTCTGGTTTCCTATGGTTAAATACAAGCTGTAAGTGTAAAGCATACGTTGATACTCGAATAGCAATGTGCTCTACCATTCCTGTGGTCTTTGTTGATTCCTTGCTTAAAACGTGGTTTGTTTCAGTATGTGAGTCAAATAGTTAATAGTCTGCCTAGAGAATGAAATATGTTTCAATTGCAGACATCTTTTAAGAGAACAATCCTTTCAAATCCTGAGTTTTTGAGACATTTTAGAGTATCTGTCAGGTAAAGTTGCTTAGCTTTGACATACTAATAGCTCCAGTCTTCCCTTACTGAGAACCAGCTCTTGCTATTGCATAATATTGTTTTACTCTACTGAAGGTATGTTTGCTTGTTGGTGTTTTTTCCTTCATAAAAAACTGTATCCCATCACTATTCACAAAGTCTAAAGCTGGCTTTTGAATAATTCTGAAGCATGGGATTACAGTGTCACTACACTGGCAAAGTTGTGTCTTTATTCTCCCTCTCATAGATGCTGGAAGAATAAAATTCCTTTATTAAAATAGTCTTCTAATCAGCTGACATGTAAATATTTCAGTTGAGTTTGCGTTTGAAAGCAATGAAACGTCAGGTTGAAGAAGCTGAAGAAGAAATAGACAGACTGGAAAGTGCTAAAAAGAAACTCCAGCGAGAACTGGAAGAGCAAATAGACATAAATGAACAATTGCAAGGACAGCTTAACACTGCAAAAAAGGAATTAAGGTAAGATGACTTCTCAGACCTTACAATTATCTATTACACTGCCACTCACAAGATTGATCTCTTGCCGCTTTAGTCCATTAAACTGTAGGCTTCCTCTAATAGACCTGAAGGTTGTCATAAGCTGACAGTTTAGGACACAGACCTGTGAAACTCTTCTGCATTTCCTTTCTCTACAAATGTTCTCCAGTTCTTTCCAGGGTGCTCTAGCTGTCCAAACCTTCTTTCTAAGATGTGCATGCTGCATCAAGTTATTGAGGCAGGGAATGAAAAATGGAAAAAAGTAGTTGAACTCAACACTTTTATCATTTGTAGTAATAAAAATTTCCTGCTGATGACTGAAAGGTACAGCTACCTTGTGTTAGTTTTCTTCAGCCATCTTTGAACCACCTCGGTGTGCAAGTTTTATAGTTTCCACTCTCTGTGACTTTAGAGGTGCTTGAAAATAATGATCTTCATTCTCTTGAATGTTTCTTTCATACAAGATGTAGTCTATGATAAACTGCCCCTATTGGAGCACAAATTTCTTTGGCATCCTTTAAAACGTAAATCCTGTCAATGTTTTAAACTTTACATAAGTATTTTGCATGTAGATGTGCAGTTTTAATAGCAAAGATGTGTATTTTTGTTTTAGTAGACTGAAGAAGTCACCAAGTAAAGTGTTGGCTGATTCTGATGATGATGAAGATGATGATATCAGTACGGATGGTGACAGTCTCTGTGAAGTACCTTCAGGAAATAACTTTTCAAAAGATGATGATACTAAAATCTAAATAAGTGTTGATGTGAATCCTTGAAAGTACTGGAAGAATAACGTGAATTATCAAGAAACTTGGATATTCTAAAAGCCAAATGACATACAGGGATTTAAGTGTTGGGAATATAATGTTTCCATCCATACCGTGCCATTTTCTCGCTTAGATCTCTGCTATTTATTATGGAAAACAGGATTGCATTATGAAACAGGTATAAAACACAGAGACATAACTGTTACTGAAAACATGGGATGTTTCACATTGGAAATGTGATTTTGCTAAAATTCTGCTCAAGTAAAAAGCCATTTGAAAGTAATTCAAAATTAGTTTGTAGTTATTAAAAGATTTTCCTTAAAATTAAGGAAACCACAAAGGATTATTTAATAATTGTAAGTAGGGGGAAATTATGTATAAAATGTAAATATTTTAAGCCTAATCTTTTTATTGACTAGTACTATTTTGTAAAGTTTCAAACGTTATATAAATCAGTTTATATGTAAAGTACTTAAATTTATACTGAATGCTATATTTGGATTTTACCTACAAAGAAAACAAATGAAAATGTATTCAATTTTGTGCATTACAGAGCCGATTCACAATTCCTGAGCCAAGAAGTACATTTGCATTTTTAAACCAATGTAAGCTTTATTGTATGTATTCTGTATATTAGAAATCAAATGTTAATCCTGCCTGTGGACTTTAGAAGGATGAGTGTGGTTTGCCTAGAGCTTTCTTGTAAACTTTGTTTGGAAAGCTTTCTGTTCTTAGTAGGGAAGAGTGAGAATGAGGTCAGTTATTACTTGGCATCTTTCATTTCCTGAAATGGGCTTCATACTGCCAGAGGCAGAACATTATAGGCCTGCTGATTTGAGGGCATCAGGACAGGCTTATCTTAAAGTTTCTAACGAGTCCCACTTATTCTGGTAAAATTACTTGTGGTCATTGAATTAAGTACATGCTTAAATCTGTTCATTAATTGATCCCCAAAATTTATGCAGTTGCAAGAAATTGCACCAGGGAAACACAAAGCATGTAATCCGATTTTTCTTTCTAATCTGTTCTTGGCCATCTATTTGTGATGCATTGTAGTATGTGGTCATATATATGTTAGTATTTCAATTTACAGAAGTATCTGCATTTCAGGTGATCCATCTGTTCAACAAACTTTGAGGGAAACTAAAAAAGAATTGCAGATTTTATTTCAAAAGCATTTTCAATTTTATTGCTGTAAATACTTTTTTTGCTATTTACATTACACCAGACTGGTTTTGCCACTTTGCAAGTACAGAATTCTAAGGAAAAGGCACTACTGTGTAATTTTGTTAAGAAACCATAGCTAAGTCCAATTGAATATTAGTATTTGTCCACAGTTACAGGTTAGTGAGCACTTTCTTGTTGAATGGAACAAATAATTGTGTAATGTAATTGTAAAAAAAATAATTCAAGCTGAAGTTGCTGGGAGCTTCCATTACTCCCAGAAAGGCGTCTACTAAAAAGGATGAATTTAACAACTCTGAAAGTGAGGCTGATAGACTTGGTAATGGCAAAAGTCCTGACAATGGCAGTAGCCATTTTCATACAGTTATGTGAAATGAAATTCCTGCCTGTGGGATCAGAAATACTATTAATGCATAGCAGATTACGGACTCTTGCCCTTTAATTCCCTTCAACTTGATTTTGATGGTTTGAGATACATGAGGAATTATATGAATGGCAGTTGTAATACTCTTAATCTTTTCAAGTAGTATACATACTTTTTTGCAGTACTCGCATTACTGTTTTGACAGTGCAGAAAGAGACTTTCCTCCAAGAAGATCCGTACTATACTGTACCGACAATCATCATATAACCTGCTGTGATGTATTTTTTGTTGTTTTATTTGCATGTTTATGTAGATTTAACTTTCAACAATGGATTCCAGTCTCAGTACTCTGTCCTAATGTTCACAGACAGCTATTATTTCAAATCACTAGAAGAAAATCCCTAAATATTACATCTACCTCCAGTTACAGTAAACCGTAAAAGAAAAATTCACTTAATCAGTCAGGTTTTTCACTTCTGCTTTGTACATGCATGACTGAATATGCACAATCTGACAATTGAATTTCTCATGGAAAATTCATGTGTTTAAAATATAACAAGAAAATAATTATCTAGGAAATACTGATGCTGTAAAAAAGTTTCTGCATTTTCTTCTTATTTGGATAGTTGCTTTCTAACTAGTAAAGCAGGTGGCGCGTGTAATATCTAGAAGACTCCTTTTCTCATTTGAACTTCAAGTTTGAAAGAGGGAGATGCAGCTTTGCAGACTCCTAATGGGAGTTATCCTGCTTATTAGATCTCCCCCTCTCTGTCTTCATAAAAAGAACTGGTCTTTAGTTTGTTCATTTATACTTGGCCCTGGCCTTTCCTCTTTGGAGTTCTCAAACAATATGATGAAAATCAAACAAAATCTTAAGATGTTGAAAAAGATACTTCAGCTCCTTCACAAAACAGTTGGTAGTTCAGTTTCTCAATACATGCTAGCTGTGATAAGGGTAGGGTGTAGATCTTGATTGCCACAAAAACCCCATTGATAATAGTTTAAGGATGTCTGATTTGTTCACTCCATCTCATGGTAGGTTTTCATCAAAACTCATTTCAAGGTTTAGTTTAGAAAAATGTTCCCAATATTTCTATGTAATCTATTTGTAAATTAATTTCAGAAGTTCTTGACCCAAAACAGGAAGCAAGAGGGAGAATATGTGAAGAAACATGGTTGTGAGACAGTCCCTAGAAGTTTGTGCAAGCATCAGTTTCTGGTGTATTAGACATGGCTTGAATTCTGAGCTTTAGAGACCTTCAGTTTTCTTTGATGATATCGTAATATCTCATAAACAGACCCAAGCTTTTGATACAAGCCTAACCTGATGACTTGTGTAGTGGATGCTTCTCTCTCAGGGTAAGTAACCTATGGTGAGCAATGAACTTTTTGTCCTTTCTGGGATTAATGGCTTTTCATATCCCACAGAGTTTTTGACCATTTTCCTGGTGAGAAGTTTTCTATAAAAAAGTATTTCCTTCCCATTAGAGTTCTGTTCTGTCTAAATAGACATGTTCTTCAAACAGCAGTGTAAGATTAATGTTGCCATATTCAGTTCCTGACAATTTGTGCCTTAAGAAGACTTGCATGGTCATTTATAATTCCTGGGTTTGAAAACCAAATCCAAGTTCTGTTTTGAGGATTTTCATAGTCTGTTACAGTCTGGCAGATTCGCTTCGTTTTCTGGGCCTACTTTTGTAATTGGGGAATACAATTTAACTTCTACAAGAATGTTTTGATGTTTTAAACTACTAACATTTGGCAAATGTTCCAAGATCTTTCAATGGCAATTGCTGTACAATGCAAAATATGTAAATGTGAAGCAAGCAAACAAAATCCTTCTGTTGTCCAAAGACTCCTCACTCACTGTCCAACTAATAAAATTAAGGATATTCGTCACATACATTGGATTTTAATGCCCTTGAGTTTGGAAGATATCTCTTTTCATAAAAGCATTAAAGTCTTTAAGATATAACATCTTTTTAGTGTATAGGAAAAAAAAAAAAGGAAAAAGTCATTCTCTTCTTACTGTCCCCTCTACCTGCTTCCTTGTGCTGCACTTTAAGGAAAACCCTATCATATGCAAATACTTTTTTAGTTCAGCATTGTCAGTTGCCTTTTATTGTTCAATCACCAGGCACGTTCACCCTCCCTGCCCAAATGTAGTTAATCTTATGGTGATTAGACTATAATTTGTTTAATAACCTGCATATTCCTCCTCTGATTTATCCTCATTCCTCTCAACTTAATTGTTAAATAATCTGTTCTGATTTATAGCTGATTTTCTAAACTATTCCAGAAACCATGTACATTCCTCATTTTTCACAGATCAGCTGTGTGCTTTGCTGAGTGAGTTATACAGTGCAATAGCTTCAGCTTTTTGGCCTCTTCTGGATCATGCAGCATATTTCAGTAATTAAATGTTGATGCTTTTAGCTTACTGGAGCTTTCTATGCTATGAGTAGACTACACATTTCAGCTGCTTAATTTCTACCAACTGCAGTTATCAAGTAACATTGCAAAATGTTCAAAGACTTTGCTGAAAGAGCAACATTCTTTAGAGATTGCCAGAACAATTTATTTGTTCTTTTTTGCATAAGGTGCTGAATAGCTCACTTGTCTAACCCCCTGCCCCTACTATATAGCAGGGAAAATTTCACTGTTATTTCAGAATTTATTTGTAAGCATTGGACTGTTGAGGAAAAGGTATAGATATGAATAGAAATGGAGTGGTTTGTTTTTTGGGGGTTTTTTTGGTTGGGTTGTTTTTTTTTGTATTACAGGTTTTTCTTTTAACATGTAAGAAAGAAAGACTTAAGAAGGGGGTAAAGTTCAACAGACAAGGTTAAGTGCAGTAGTGGATTGGGCTCACCTACCTCAGTAGAAGTGACAGCACTTTAATGCTTAGTACCAGTGAACGTTATGTGAGGTCAGCAGAGACTATGTTTTGTGTAACGGGAAACACTTGATCTCTTCTCCACAGGGCAGGGGGACCTAAGATTTCAAGGATCACCTCCTTCTGGAACTAGGTGATCTTAAGGTCCTTTTCAACCCTAACTATTCTATGATTCTAATAACAATTTGCTGTCTTATTCAGATCCTGAAGTTTCATGCCATTAGCAGAACAGGCAATAAAAATCAACTTCCAAGCACAGGTGGATGATGAAGGTTTAAGCTCTTCAAGTTGCCAGTAAGAAAGCTGTAGGAACACTTATGTGTGAGTGCAGAAGAGGGACTCATTACAGGTAATCTGAGTTTTTCTGTGCTTTCTGTGTACTTGCGCTTCTTCAGCAGAATTGGCTTTCTGAACACTTTATATATTCGGTTGCAAAGCACCAAGTTTCACTATACTAGTTTCAAGCAAACCATCTCCTTTGGCTGCATGCAGTCTCGCTAGAATGAAAACTATCAATGGCATAATGTGAAGTTATGGAGAAAATACAGATGGTGTGAAAGGCGAATGCAGGGCCCAGTTCTGATTGATTTGATTATGACCTTCGCTTCATGTTTCTTAAAGAGCCTGGTACTAAACGTTGCTTAAGCTATTTTAAACCTACAGATACGTAATTTGGGCTTGGATGGATATAAGATTTTATTCCCAGGGAAGGCCTATAAATGTTCAAGATCAGAATTGTAGGGAGCACATTGAAGTAGTGCACATTGAAATGCCTGTTTCCTGTATACGTTCACAAAAGAGTCCAACTGAGGCAAATGATAGTGCTGAGAAAGGAGCAGCATATGTTTCTGATACTTCTGTGGGTGCACTGTTAATGCAGACTGATTAGCTGCGTAGCCCTGTGCAGCATGGGTAGTTCTGTTTTGCAAAAATGCTTTTAGTACCTTCAAACCGTGGATACCCAAGTGCCTGCCAGTATCAGAAACACGTATTTTGTGTCACTCACGTTTTAGCTTTATCTTTTTTTTTCCAGAAAGAAATTGTGGTTCTGTGTTTTGCCTTGATTCGGCTTTTGGTCGAAGATGTATTTGTATTTCCTTAGATGGGTTTTTTTTGTGAGAGAGAAAGAAAACATTATTGCCCATGGAGTGGAAAGAGAGATGAAACTGTTTGGGACTTATCCCTGGGAAAATTCAGTCTGTGTTAGAAATGAAATTTACTGTCTAGAAACCAGTTCCACTGTGCAAAGGAGAGGTGAGCTGTTGACAGAAAGTTCACCTCTGACAGCCGCATAGCTGACTATACTCAGCCCAGTATGGCCTTTGTTTTACTGGGAGATAAGGACTGAGACCTGTAACTTGACTTGGCTGAGGCTGCCAGCATGTGATTTATGTTGTATAGAATCATAGAAATATTAAACTTGGAATGGACCTTAGAGATCATATAGTTCCAACCTCTCTGCCATGGGCAGAGACACCTTCCACTAGACCAGGTTGCTCAAAGCTCCATATAGATGAGGCTGAGATTGGTATACTTTTAATTTTGTTCAAGTGTTTTGGTTAAAGCACAGCAAATAATGTTTAAGGAAAAAAGACTCATTGGGTATTTGTGACTAGAGCATGCAAAAGCAAATACCTGTGCACATACACACATGCTCTGAAGGCAGATATGGGTATGCATCACTGCAAGTGCTGTATCAGCTGATTTGGTGCCTGCCTGAAAACATAATCCATCTTGATGTTTAAAATTGATACACACATTCAGTGGCTACAGTCACACTGTGCTTACTGTAAATCCTCAGCACAAACCACCTTCATCTGAGTTCTGGTGTTTTCTTGGATATCTGCTGTGTGAAAGAGCTTTTTGACAGAGGCCTAAGAAGCCTCTTAATTTGTCTAAACAAATTAAAACAAAGGAAAACAAAGGAAGCTGAACCATCCAGAGAAGACAGGGTAGTCTAATAGTTGGAAGTAGAGCACTGAGAAATAGGAGGATTCTAATCTGTTTGAGCTGCTGCTTCAGTCCTTGGCCTCCTCGTGCTTTTGTCGATGTGCCTAGTTTATGGAACACAAAACCAGGCTTTGAAAACTTGCTGTGTCTATGTTGAAACTTCCTGGATAAAAATACTAGGAGGAAATGCTGAGGATCTGATTTTTCAGTGAATCTCATTTTTCAGCATATCTGCTTTTTGTGCTGTGTTAGCCCTTTGCCCTGCAGTGTGGGACATGCTGCAATGCTTTCCTAGTGGGGTGCTGTTTTACCTGCCACGTATTTGAGATTGAAGATCTGCAGTAACTGGCAGGCTCTGTTGGAGTATCTTTGCTGCAGAACAGCCTCAAGTATAGATTTCCTTGCTTTATGGGGAGTTTCAATTTTTTATATTTTTTGTAATAATAAAATGGTTTATTGTATAACAGGTAGAATGGCTATGAAAAGAGGTAAGGAAAGAATAAAGCATAGTCCAGTAAAAGTATGTAAAAGCTGGAACATGAGCCAACCAAAGAAAGGAAGCCTCCTGAATTGGGCTGTTTACTTTAAACACAGCTCACTGTGCCTTGCTATTTCAGTAAATATTGTGTGTGGTATCCAGCTATTTTTAAGATAAGATCAAATTCACAGTTTAGATCAAAATGTCTTTCCCAACTGTGAACTTCTTAAGCATTACTAAGAGTCACAATGGAAGACCGTGGTCTGTGTATTGCTGTATGTGATACGACGTAAGGACAAATATTTATCAGGATGTCACAAGGGCTGTCTGAGCTTCCTACAGAGCTCAAGAGAATTCATCTCTTCAGTTTGCTTGGCAAACTGGTTTCCTGGTTAGGAATCCTTTTCAGATGGACTAAATTAAATAAGCATTGTGGGATAAGCAGAGAAGATAAAAAATGAGTAAGAAATAGGGCCACATATATGAGGGGAAAGGAATCTTTGTAGATGTGCACACAATAAGCCTACTGTATGCAGGGACCACACTGGTGCTATTGGTGTGGAGCTGGGATGGCAGAAGGAAAACTGCAGTCTACTTAACCTCCTTTTGTCTTCTGTCCTTCCTGCTGTTGTTGGTTTCTCTACTAAGAGGATGTGTTACAGTGGCATTGGGAAGCCCCTGCTCAGTAAGATAATCCTTCATATTCTCTGCAGGAGAAAGGTAGCTGTAAGTTTGTACATACACAACAAACCCAACTCAAAATGCTCACAAACTCAACCATTTGTTTCTAAAATTAAATAGATTCCATTTAAATGCATGTGTATGTCAGGAATTAAATGTTTGAAGTATAATTCCTGTGGAATTACTTTTCAAAGACACTGAATTTTCATCACATGTCCTGTGACAACTCCCATGAAACAAGCCCCAGCAGTTCCTGCTGGGCCAGCTACTTATTGCACAGTAGCTCTATGAAGATGCAGGTGTCTCAGGGGTACCAATGTGTGGTGTGCTTTCTGACATGGTTCCTGGCTGACAGTTTTTCTTGCACTTCTCAGCTGAGGTCCATCCTTCATCAGTGACAAGTACAGACACTGCTGGAAAACCCAGTGCATGGCATTACATGCACGAAGGCAGAGGGGAAGTGAGGAGTCCTGACCGCCGGACTTTTAGAAAATGCAGAGTTAACATTAGCTTATTCACAAAAAACACGGGTTCCCAGGTGCTGACAGAAAGGTGTGGCTGCTGGGACATTATGCTTTTTTGGGGCAGGTTTAGAGTTTGGAAGTGGAAGGTTGTTTTGATCAGAGCTAAGAAAAAAAAACAAACAAGACCAAAACTGAGCTTGGGGAGGTTTCTCTCCTGGTTGTGTTCTCAAGGTGTCTGTTAGGTTTTCTTTCTTGTGGGTGAAATTTTGACTACATATATGGGATTTTATTTTTGCTTACCTCATGTCCACAAGTAAAGTGAGAGGCAGGCAGTATCTGTAGTCTGCTGTGATGACATCACCAGGCTGGTACGACAATGATGCATTGTGGACATGACATTAAACACCTATCTTTCAGCTTGTTTGAGCAAATGAGTGAGCTTTCTGTACTTCTGCAGTTAACCCCACACCTAGCGTCTTGTGTATTCACCTGGAGGGCTTTTACTGCAAAGCTTCACAAGGTTGTTTTCAGGGAAGGCAGGTGCTTATGACTCAAAGTGGGATGACACTAACCTCAGGAGCCTGTGTATAAACTGCAACATCCATAGACGTCCATGTGCCATCAAATGAATGACGTTAGTAGTTACATGGGAAGGGCAGTACAGGTGGCAAGAGGAGATAGAATACCTGGAAACTCACTGAGGAATCTGTCCAGCTTTGTTCTATATGGTGTCAAGCTTGCTGCCAGTGCAAAGGATGAGTAACTCCTAGATAGAGTAGGTCTCCACACTGAGTGATTACGCAGACATGTACCTCCTATACCTGCCAAGCCTACAGCATCAGATACCAAGTAACTGAACTTTTATAAGTCATGTCATTTTAGCTATTCTTCTCAAGAATATGAAGATACCAACCGGCCACAGAGCATCCTGGTGCTACCTACTACACTAACTGCAGTTACATTTCCCTGAGGTATACATGCAGTGGCATGCTGCTGAGCACCAATGGGAGTGTGCATGGCTGCCAGAGAGCAGCTGTGAGGCCCTCTGAGGATGCTCTGCAACCACATGCAGAGAATCAGGTAAAAGCAGCACATTTTGACTTGGATTGGGTCTTTATCCAGAGAGTGCAATTTTTCTCATCACCTTTATAATTTTTACAAATTTAGAAGTAATATGGAGGAGGAAAAGGGAGGTTGATACCCATAAGTTTTGCTGCTCCTCTGAAAGTTCTGTGTGCTTGGCAGAGCTTGACATTTCTGGCTCTGGAGCAAAAAAAAGTAAAAAAGAGGATACAAAAAGGGGAAAGCTGGTGCAAGTTTTCTGGAGTGTGGAGGGCTCTTTCCACGGAAAACTTTCCAAAGTGTTAAGCATGGGAACTGTGGTTGTGCCTAAAGTGCCTCAGCGGTCCCTCTTGCCATGCCAGGCAGGGATGCACCCCGCAGGCCCCAGCAGAGTGCGGCAGTGCCGGTGCTGGGAATGCCCACCTTGGTCTTGGAGTGCTGCAAATGCGGGTCTCAACCTCATTCTGCAGATACACTTTAATACATCCTGAACTGTGTTTAATGACACAATACCCCCTGAATAACATGACTGTATGTTTTTTGCCAAAATACAGGGGTTTGTCATAAAGAATCTCACACATCCATGTGCTAGTCACCACTTCCCAAGGGCGTGATAAATTGCTCAGAGGCACTACTGCCTTTTGTTGCTGGCATCCTTCAGTATAGTGAGGATGGCAAAATTCATCCCTCTGCACTGCTAAGCAGCCAGGGAGTCCTGCTGTGGCTGTCATTGCAGCTGAGGCATTGCACCCTCCCTCCTGACCTGTGTTAATTATCCCCTTATAGTGCACCTTTTGTCTTGTTTTCCCATGCAGCAACTGATGTGGAACCAATTGTGATGCTCCCTCTGCAAAGAGCCTTCATAGAAAAGAAGGCTGCGTGGAGACCTCATAGCAGCCTTCCGGTACCTGAAGGGGGCCTGTAGGGATGCTGCGGAGGGGCTCTCATCAGGGACTGTACTGACAGAACAAGGGGTAACAGGTTAAAACTTAAACAGGGGAAGTTTAGATTGGATACAAGGAGGAAGTTCTTTCCTGTTAGGGTGGTGAGGCACTGGAATGGGTTGCCCAGGGAGGTTGTGAGTGCTCCATCCCTGGCAGTGTTCAAGGCCAGGTTGGACGAAGCCTTGGGTGGGATGGTTTAGTGTGAGTTGTCCCTGCCTGTGGCAGGGGGGTTGGAACTAGATGATCTTGAGGTCCTTTCCAACCCTAACTATTCTATGATTCTATGATTCTATATATACACTAACCTAAAAGAGAGATTGGCAAGCTAAAGATTATCTCAAAATTTAAATACTGAGATTGAGTTCCTGCCAGAGTACAAGTTTCTTGCACTGCTCAACAAAGATCCTTTTCAGTATAGAACCATAGGGAAAATAGCATTCAAGATATTAAGGTGCAGGAGGTGACCTACGTGAGAAGGGGTATGATGCTTTCCTAGAAAAGTGCTACTGCTGTAAGAAGTACTCGGATACTATTTTATGACTCTTAGGAGGACAGAAAAATGAGTGGTCCTGAGTCTGGAGAAATTGATTTAAAAAGGACAGAAAGAGCATAGATAATATCTGCTCTTTACCATTTAGAACACTGTAGCAAGGAGACAATCACTAAAATAAAAAAAGTAAAATCAAAATTTGTACTTTTTTATGCAGCATGACTAGACACACTGGTGCTGATGGTGATAATTTAGCTAGAAATGAAAGTTCATAGCTGGCAAGAATACCCATTATTCATGAAAATGTGTCAGCAGGAGTTACTAAACCTATAGTTCGGGAAGTAAGCCAGTCTCTAACGGTTAGAAATCCAGGGAGATTTTTGGAGAGAGTGGGAGGATAATCAGCATCTATCTCCTGTGAAGTTCTTACATGTTTTTCTGAAACAGGAAATCCTGACCACTGACAAAGATAGCAGCTCTGATACAGTCTGAGCATTTGTACTACTCTGCATAATAATGAGAAGCAATATGAGGTAGTTTGTGACTACGGCTGGACAATGACTTCACAAAAAGAATTTCTTGGAAATGAAGTTGTCTTTTACCTCAACATTTTAACATTCTCAAACAAAAGATTTTCAACACCACCCTAGACCTGGGTTCATTCCACCTAACTTCAGGCACTGACTTAGGAAGATGTCAGCAGTGCAGGAAAAGTACAAGCAGGTACGTTCATGCTTTCATTAAGGGTCTGGAGAGTTTACACTTCTTATGGTCTTTCTCAGATATTTCCATTTTTTTTTTTTCATCTGACTTGAGAGATACAAGGATGTTCTCTCACTGAAAACATGATTTGTTTGATGTTTGCTTATTGGAGTGTAGATCAACACCACACCAGTGGCCAGCAAAAATACTGTTCGTGTCATGCAGACCATGACATCTACAGACTGATGAGGTTTGAGCAGTCACATTTCACAGCATGGGCCCTAGGAGTTCCTCCATTTTTCCAGAATTCACAGAGGAGAGAATGAACTGTGGTGAAATGTGTGTGGTTTATTTACTGATGACTAGCCATGTCATCAGGTATCTGTAAAATTTTATGGATTAACAAGACCATAATTTCTACTTGAACAGGTTGCCCACTTTGTATCACCAAGCTTTGTACAAAATCATGCTGTTCTAGCCCAAGGGAAACCTCAGAATTTCTACACAGGGAAAACCTAATCTTTTTGGAAAGTTTTACATTAAAATGATCAGATGATATTTACCAAAAAGCAACTAAAAATTCAGCCAAAGCAACTGTAAGTATCTAGATCACATGTGGTTCCAGGAACAGTGGAATTCAAGCTATATCTACATAAGATGATCAGTGAATTACAACCTTTGTGTTGCTGTTGCAAAGTGGTTGCTGGTGCCCAAGCATGTTAACTGAAATGTAGCCAAGGAATCTGACCTCTATACTGCAGCTATTTCCAGCATTGTCAGACAAAGAACACACTAACCACAGGCTGAAAATTTTCCAGCAGGTTTGATGGGATCTGTGGAAATTGTGCCAGACACCTGAGGTATTAATAGAAAATTTAATAAACAACATCATAGGATTATAGAATGGTTGGGGTTGAAAGGGATCATCTAGTTCCAATCCCCTTGCCACAGGCAGGAACACCTTCCACCAGACTGACCAGGTTGCTCAAAGCCCCATCTAACATGGCCACAGAAGGTTAAAAACTGAAGAAATTGTATAGGATCTGTAGAAACAAATAAAAGACATTTGAACGATGCCAGCAGTGCTATTTTGGCAATACAGAAACAGATTGCAAACAATCTTGAAGCTATTTGGTTGATAATACGCACTCAAGAAATCTGTGGATGAGAGCCAGTAGCAAACATGCAAAAAAAACCCACCTTGTTTTGGGTATTCTTAATGCTGGTGGTCATCTGAATGTGTGAGTGGTTGTCGTGCACTGCAAAAATCTGTGTGAAATGTGGAAGTTAATGTCAGGTTCACATCAGGCTCTAATCTTCAGCCAAATATCCAAATGTTTCAATGTTTATTTTGCTAGATCCTTCAATTGCTGTCAGCAACTCACATTTATACTGAAATGTTTCCAAATTTGAGGGTTAGATCCTGTTTATGGTTACAGCAGATTTATGCAGAAAAGGCATACCTTTAAACAGGAAAATTTGGCCAACTGAAAGTGTTCTAGTTATACTGATCTTTCATTGCAATTTATGCCCACATTGGCCACTGCACCTTGCATAAACCAAGGAAAGGAAAACTATTTCATGGAGAAATCTGCTTCAGCATTGTCTACCTAAGGACTGGGACAGAAATGCTCAGCAGAAATACAATTCTGGAGGGCACCTCAGTGACTTTTGTCCAATGCTTAATTCTGTGGGATCTTTTTGTCTAAGTATTTTCTCTCTCTTGTAAATTCATCAAAATACTAAATGCATATGTTAAAACAGGAGAACCTCAAAATTGATAGACTCCGTAACTCCAGTCATATGAGAAGTGGGAAATGCACCAAAACTCCTCCATAAGAGCTTGCTACCCTGTCTGCTTTCAGAATATTTTGGTGTACTTTACAGTGTCATAGGACAGCAGACTGAAGATTTTTGGAGTGTTTGTTTCTCCCCCAAATGGTTTACTCAAATAAAACAAGCTAGAAAATAAACAACCATCAGGCATTTTCAATGTATCCAGTGCATGCTATTGATGTATTAATATATTTAGCCTCTGTTCAATGTCTGCAGAAATTACTGAGAATTTTGCTATTTATTTTAGAGAGAGGAGGATTGGGCCTTGTGCTAGTATATTAATCATTTGGTAAATATTTCTCTAAAAGGTAGGAATATAGAAATTTCCAGCAGCAGAGTGATGGTCTAACATCCTGTTTTCAACAGTGGTCAATTCCCAGGGCCCCACAGGAAGGCAAATCCCCTCCTTTCCTTCCCCCATGTCTAGAATCAGTTGTGTCACAGGGGACTACTGTCAGTCTCTGTTCATTGCTAGCCATGGGGTAAACCTGATTGATAGCTCTGGCTGAATTCACGCTAACTAGCTCACTGTTTTGTCTGACCCAGACCTGGTCCTGTGTACACATCTGTATGTATCTCTTCCTATAACGCTAGTAACTTTTTTGTTCAGTGACCTGCAGCAGCAATGGATCTCCAGGTTAATTATAAAAGGCAATATTTCCTTTGTACTACTTTAATTCCATTAACCTACATTAATATCCAGAGCATCTCCATTTACTTCTCAGTTATAATCAGACAGATGCTAGTAAAAACGAGAGCAGAAGTAGGGCAATTGTCTTTTAGTGATTATTTTTTTTGTGTCTTTCTGCTCTTGTTCTGCAGCAGGGAGGTGTTCCAGACAGGTCTGTTTTAAGCATTCCTTACTATCCACACCCTTCTTATATCTGCTTTCTCTTCTTAGATTAGAAGAACACTGCAGCTGTAAAATCAGCAAGTTTAAGTTGTACTAGTTAAAAGACTTTGTTAATCAACTGTCATGCATGTGACTGTGTATGTATGCATTTTAAAAAAGCTTTGCTAACTACACTTAGACAAAGCTAGTTGGAAAAGAACACCCCTTACAGAAGATTCATCTTGGAATATATAGAGCCCTATAGTGCTCACTTTCCGTTCTGAAATACTTATGCAGAAAAGAAACCTACAACAGGGACGAATTTAAATAGATCTCTTGAGATAGACCATTTCTCTTTCTTCCTGCCAGGTGAAGATGAGATTCTGCCCATACAACCTGTATGATATGTGCCCTATTAGGCCAACTCAAGGAGGCCATATAGAATCTCATGTGTAACTCAGTCCAGCCACTCTGGTAGCTTTTCAAGCTTTTAGGTAACTCCTTTCAAAGATTTCCAGAGGTGGGAATGGTGTTTTATTAATGTACTTCTCAAAGAAATACTGTGGGTAGGCCAGAAGTGCAGTAAAATGCTGCACAGTGAAGTTACAAAAAAAGCAGTTGATCATTCAGGGGAATTTAATTTTCGAATTATTGTTAATGGTACCTTTTAGAAATCTGTATCTACAAAATATATTATCAAAAATAATTTGGGCAACTAAAATCTTCATCAACAGCATGGTTTGAAATCTTTATGCAAAGGCATGACAATAGCACTAGACACAGGGCCAGGCAACTGAAAGAGTAAGATAAAATGGAGTTAATGTGAAAAAGAACTGGCCTTCTCCAGAGCCTACAAGACTTTATCATACTGTGCATGGCTTTCTGTGTATGTTTTTTCCCTGTGTTTCCCATGGATTCAAGTAGCTGTGCTAGGCAGAGTAAATTTTAGGCACATTTTAAAATACAGAGAAAGCAGAAGAATTTCATGGAGACTTCTGCCATCCAAATCTCTTGATTGGAATAAATTTACAGAATTAATCAAAACCTAATGCAGGTGAATGAGTCTTTCAAGTAATTTCAAAGGTCTTTTGAACAAGAACTCACTGCTTCTTGTGATATTCACTGGAGAGAGAAACCTGATGGGAATGGTTCAACCGCCAAAACAGTTTACTTTCATAGTAGAAACTTTAATTTCTGAATTATAAGTGATATTGCAAATTGTTGTTCGTTTTCTTTTGTAGACCAGCCTTTGTCACTCAAAAGCCACAGGTTTATTTAGATTTCACATTACTATTGAGCAGAGAGAATATCAGAAAATCCTGCTCCAAGGATTTCCTGGTCCAAGCCACTGATACCAGCTTGGTCTATTTCAGTCTGCAATATTTCTCAAAAGTGCTCTCCTGGAATAGTTCGAATCTTTTGCTCTGTGATTGGGACTTGGAGACGTGCTACTCTCGGCATCATTCTTGCTAACTGGATGATGCACTATATGCCGGTGAAGGAAAAACATACTCCTCCTCCTGGGCTGAAGCTACCTGAAGGATCACACACTGGAAATCTGGGAGGGGCCATCCAGATTCACAGATACAGTGTGTGACCAAACACGTAAGTGGTTAGGTGTGTGAATCTATTTCCTTCCTAGGTCTGGGCCTATTGTTAGAGGGGCATTTCCCTAAATAATATTTAGTCATTGGGGTTGAGCTATTGGTAAGTACCCTTAACTAGTTAGTCCTCCCTACACTCCCTCCTAATTTTTCTGTGTTGATTACAACTTTATTTCTTCTTCTATTATGGTAATGACTTATGCACAGAGGAAATGAGACAATTCTCGGTGACAGGATAAGAAAATTTCGTCATACTGAGATAGGTCCACTAGAATGTTTTTTGGAGCTGGAGGAATGGAAGTTTTCCTGATGAAAGTCCCCTGAAATCAGAACCAAATATGACCTGGTATTTTATGGTTAAAATACCTTCCTGTCTACCTAATTTTCTTTTTATAGGACTTCTGATAAACTTTTTTTTAGTATGTAAGAGGAAGAGAAGTGATAGAACCTGACCTTCCACTTGTACTTCACAACTTTCATGCACAGCTCCCTGTGCCTGCCCAGCTATTTTTGCAAAAAGGCAGTGGGCTGGAGAGTCATTAACTGCTGAATTCCCACGTGTATCATTCTGAGATGGTGAACGTGTAGGCCCTGAACAGATCTAGACCACGGGGAAAGCCAGACAACCAAGAACTGTAGCATCTGTGCAGATGTTCTAGGCAAATGCCTGGTTGCTTTGTTGGTTAGAAAAATGTTCCATCATCCTTTGCCGTGAGGCAGGGCTGAAGTCCAGTGTTTGCTATCCTGGACTTCCATCATAAAATAGAGCTGAAGCAGAATATAGTTTTTTCCATACATTTTTTCTGTAGTTTTTTCCCTTCTTTCTCTTTTGTATTTCCTTTTCAATGGAGAAATAAAGGTGAAATGTGTCTCATCTTCCCCTCCTTAAGCTGAAAGAAGTCCATCAAATACATGGATTTCCTGTCGTTAGTGCTCACACTCCCTGAAATACGTCCATTCCTTACACTTACAGAAGAGCTTGCAATTTATTTCTGCCTCTAAAATTTTCTAATTTCCTGCCACACCGACAATACTGCAATCAGTCTTCTGGAAGAGATCTATCCTTTGATATTATCTCTAGGGAGGGGAATATGATTTTAAATGCAGTTCGCTAACAATATAACTGTGGTGCTAATGGTGGGGCGTGCCTGTTTTCCACTCTCCTACCTACCTTAACCAGTTCAATTACATGACCTGGCCAGGTCACACCCCAGTGTGAACAATGCTGCTGCTCCTGTGCTGCATTACTTTTACATGACATTTATGCTGAACTGTCCTGCTTGTGTGGACTGACTAAACCAAAACCTACTGCTGAAGAGTGACTGACAGGCTTCTAGCATTGCACGTGTGTCTCAGGCCAGACTGCTAAGGGCTGTGACCCAGTTGTTAACTGAATTGGAGACCTACATGAAAGAGGAAATGGTGAAGATGAATCAAGGTGTGGTACTTTTTTCTGCTGAATCAGAACTGGAGTGATGCCCTATATGCTTCAGCAAAATCTGAAGTGATGCTACTTAAATCCCTAGGATTTTGTGATTGAAAAATTATAGTGCTATTTTTTCATTCATATGTGGCCATGTTCTTGATAAATTAAACTGTCCTATATTGTCTCAATATATTTCCGAGTTGATTTTAGTAAAGTCCAAGCTTTTATTTTTTATCTAATAAAATAAAAGCCATGACTATATATATGTGCTCCATCCCCGGCAGTATTCAAGGCCAGGCTGGACAGAGCCTTGGGTAGCATGGTTTAGTGTCAGGCGTCCCTGCCCATAGCAGGGGGGGTTGGAACTTGATCTTAAGGTCCTTTCCAACCCTAACTATTCTATGATTCTGTGATTGTCTAGCAGTGTAATTATTATGACTTATGGGCGTGCTCAATCAAAAGCCCTCCCAAGTGAAGCTAAATATATATATGTATATATATATATATATTTCCCCCCCCAAAAAAAGCCCTCATAGTGCTTTGCAGCCTTCTTTAAATCTTGGCAGTAATTTTTATTTCATTATTGCTTTCTAACAGTCTAAGTCTGCAAATCATAGCTACCAGGTGAAATCCTCATTTTTCTAACTGCTAGGTACACTAACAGTGTGAAATACACTGACATACATATATATGCATAAAGGTACATGGCAGAATCCTGATACTAGTGGCTTCAATGGACCTGCTCTATGATCTTGCCCAGATACAGCTTTGAGTGACTAATCCATTCTCTTTTGTCTTTCTGTCTCTTCCAGAGGAAATGAGGGTACACATTAAACTGTGCTACTTATTGAGCTATCTAGCATTTTGTGACTTTATTGGCATATGTTTAAAGTATTTTGAGAAACTCAAAAGGAAGATGGACTTTAAGTAGGAAGCTAGGACAACAGTTAAAAGCAGAAAACACTTAAAGAAACATTTATTTCAATTATAGTCTGTGACTCTACATTATCACTAAAAGACGGAATCAAGCTGTTACTGCAGGTAACTCCAGGAATCTGTTTTTATTCAATTCAACCATAACTGAAATAATCACAAAAAATGGGTACTGAGGGCTTTGCAAAATAAGATGTATATTCTGCATTTCAAATTCCTGGTGTGGGACTTCCTAATTATAGATTTGTGTATGTGAGATCAGCGAGGGAGGCTCTGAGTTCATGTAGTAGTCCTGTATTAGCCATGTCCCCTCTACTCTGCTCATACGAAACCCCACTTGGAACACTGTGTGCAGTTCTGGTATCCTCAGCATAAGAAGGACGCAGAGCTGCTGGAGCAGGTCCCGAGAAGAGCCACAAGGTGATCTGGGGACTGGAGCGCCACCTTTATGAAGACAGGTTAAGAAAGTTGGGAACTGTTCAGCCTGGAAAAGAGAAGCTGCATGGAGACCTCATAGCAGCCTTCCAGTATCTGAAGGTGGCCTAAAGGAGGCTGGAGAGGGACTCTTCATTAGGGACTGTAGTGACAAGACAAGGGGTAATGGTTTTAAACTTGAACATGGGAAGTTCAGGTTAGATATAAGGAAGAAGTTCTTTACTGTGAGGGTGGTGAGGCACTGAAACAAGTTGCCCAAAGACGTGATAAATGCTCCATCCCTGGCAGTGTTAAGGGACAGGTTGGACAGAGCCTTGGGTGATATGGTCTAGTGTGAGGTGTCCCTGCCCATGGCAGGGGGTTTGGAACTGTATGATCTTAAGGTCCTTTCCAGCCCAAATCATTCTGTGATTCTATGTATCAAGAGCGTTAAGTGACAGGAAACAGTTTATTGATCAGCTTAAGAAGTGACATGAATTTGGGAGCTCAGCCTCTAATATGTGTCTCTTAACAAGCTCTTTCATGACCATTAGTAGGCTAAAATTTTCATGCTAGCTGTAATGTCGAAAAGAGAGCTTCAGAATTATATGATGCTGGGCTAAGTGTGTGTCTGTAGAATACAAGGTTGAAAGACAGCAGGAAAAAATAAACAACCCAGCTCTCAGGAAAAAATAGGTGATCAAGCCCACAGTTCTTACTGAGTCTGGTTCTGAAATCTCTTACATGCCTCTGTCCATTTGATAATCTCTATTATATACATTTTTCATGCTGTAGGGATGATGAAGACAGAATAGATTTTAATCCCCCTGGAAAGTGAGGCTATTAGAAGTTAATTATAACACCTCGTTTTTGAAGGAATACAAATGGGACTTTATAACCTTGTTGACCACAGGTGGGGGTTCGATTCGTAACTCTGCAATTATTCCCAAATCCCTCAGGATTAATATTCCAGTTAATCAAGTGCTATTGGAACTTTTCTTCTTCCTGTGGACTCTGTCAGCAGTTGGCATGGAAATGCAGATGAGATCTTGATGAAGAAAAATCAGTCTTTTATCGTGCCCCTATTTAGACAATTTGTTAAGGTAAGACCAGGTTACCCACTCCTGCAGGAATTCTTTTATGATCTGCTATCCTTTGAGGGCAGACCAGCTTCCTACTCCATGTGCTCTATACTGTTGTCCATCTTGTGGCCAAGGGCTTTTCACATAAAGGCCTGTTGATCTGTGACATCCTGTTTCACTTTTCTCACAGCATAATGATCTTCGGGTCTCCCAGGAAGAAAGCATTTCAGTAATGCTGGTGGTGGGGAACAAGGTAGTCTGCAAAAAAATTAAGAAGGTAGCTACGCTTAAAATTTCTTGCAGTTTCTATGTAATTATATTAGCTGTTTCATAACAACTATTGCTCTAGATACTCATACTGTAGTGTCATCTTGTTATTAACCTGCTGTGTCTTTGGATCATTGGATTCACAAAGCAGTAGCAGTTTTTGAACTTGAAAGTTCAGCATCCTGGTCAAATTATGTTCTGCCACTACATTGTATAGTATCCGTAAGTGGTCTGTATGACTGTGTATATATTTTTTTTAGTCTGTCCAGCTGTAAAGTGAGTAGAATGAATGCTGTTGTTTTAGTCAAATTTAACTCTCAAGTAGTCATTTACTTTCCATTCCTCCATCCTGTTTCTGTAAGATAGTGCTATATCGAAAAGACAGCATGAAATGCTCACAACAGTGTACTGTGACCATTGCAGGGGAAAAGAGCTGTAAACTGTGGTAGATCTACATCAGCCTGTATGAGATACCAGGGAGTTTCAGAGGTCCTGGCAAAGAGCAACAAGTTGAAACCAAGCAGACATTTCTCCCTGATCTCTCAGGGAGTGAAAGAGGGAGTGATTCTTTGGATTGTCACTTCTTGGCTTAAGTCTCAATAGGGGCAAGAGAAAAATAAGCTCAGAGCTTGCCCTAGGCAAGGACAGATGCTGGGCATGATCGCTACTTTCAGAGCAGAGAACTGTAACCTGCTAGAAGCTTCTCACCTTTACCGCTATTGGTGGGGGGTCATGTTGAGGTGGAAAAGACAGTGGTCAGAGGTCCTGTCACAGGAGAGCTATCAAGAAAGCAAACCCACACAATTCAAGGACCTCCTAAGTCAGTAGCTGTAGATACATCTTCATGTTTTATAGCCCTCATAGCTTGCCTTCCATGAGTTTACCCAGCTGCTTTTTGAGAGTTCTTAACACTCTTCATAATCTGAATATGTGGTGCCTGGTTTACTTCAAATCCATTGTTCCTGAGGGAAGGAAATAATGAATAGCCATTCCCCATTCACTTCTGCATATTGGTCATGATCTTTTATGCTCCCCACCATTGTTTGTTGTCCAAGCTGAAGATCACAAATCTGTTTGTTCTCCCAGAGATCCGATTATTGTGCCTTACTTTCTCATGCTGTAGTGCATGGGAAGGGAGGTCCTTCCCCAGATTGTGGCACAAGTTTAGTTTTTGTACCTGTTCTTAGAAAAGCAGCTCTCCTGTTTGTGCCTTGCAGTGACTAAACAGCCCTATGTCCATACCTTTTCCCACAGGGCAATGAAGTCCAGAAGGCACAACTTTTCACTAACCAGGAGAGTCTCATGGGTGTATGAACTCTTTCCCAGCTGAAACCACAAAGGCCACCAGCTAGCTGCATAGCGGAATTTCAATTGAGAAATTTCTGCTCATCAGAATGAGCAGGAACAAGTAATGACTACTATTAAAGGACAGCATAGTGGATAGGTAACATACTTGTGAAGGAACATGTTCCTGTTGTTGAAGATAAACCTACTTTCTACCTGTAAACCTACTCTGAAACAAGCATTACAAGCAGGAGTTAAGACAGTGGATTATTCATACGGAAATGCAATTGTTTGTAGGCACAAGACACCTTGGCACAAAAAAAAAGTAACATGCAGTAAATCTTGAATTGAGCGAAATCCAAATACAAGTAGTTATTCTAATTTATTGTCCTCGAGCTACATTACCTTCCTCAGGTGAAGGAGAGATTAGTAGCTGGGGAAACAACAGAAAAGATGCTGAATACTAAATGCAGACTCTTCATTCGTTCCTCTTGGCCTGGGCAATGCTTTCTTCCTCTCTTCCTCAGATCCTGGTCAGTGTTGGTAGCTCAGTATCTTGCCCTGGGGACAAGGAACTGAGACACAGAAGAGAACAGGCACATTGTACATGATGGGTGAGGCACTGGTAGTTCAGTGCAGTTTCCATTTTTTAATGCAAATTACTTCCCTCTCTTCGTCATTCTGCAAAACAGGATCCAGTATGATCATTAACATTGTAATGGGCAAGGACATTGCACAGCCATAACTGTGTTTTCTCATGGTCTTAATTATTTCAAGGTAAAATGCTGTTATAGGTATTTGTTCTGCAATTTCTTTCAAACAAAAGCATCTCCTTTGGTTGTAACCCCTTTGATTGCTGAGGAATGTACTGCTAATGACAGATGCACAAGGCTGCAGATGAAGATACTGGTGCCTAGGCCTGTGTTCAGTGGTGTAGGGTTATGGCATTCCCTTAGCCCAGATCCTGGAAGAGCTGAGCATCTGAAATGCTGAAGTCCACACCTGCAATCTGGCTTAGGGCCAATTGACTCTAGTGCACCAGACTCACCTCCTTGTTGGACCTTTGGCACTAAGGCTTACATTCACCCATGCACTGAGCTGCATCAGTGCTCAGGCTGTCTCGGATCTGAGTGCTTCCTGATCGATCTGTTACCTGTTCCTGGGGCACTGCTAACAAACTGAAGGGCCTGAATGGCTTATGAATTGCAGCTGTGGGAAGGACAGCGTCCAGCTTCCCCATAGCACTCTGGTTAGAGCACTCAAGAGGTGGGTACCAGAGAACGGTACTGAGTGGACTTCGGTGGCTCCTCCGAGCCCTAGCCCCTGTTTTCCACTGTTCGGGAAGAGCTGAGTGATGCGCTGATCTGGTCTCCTCTCAGAGCCCTCCTCCCCACGCGGCACACCCAACACTCAAAACTCCCGGGAGCAGAGGGGATGCCACCCTGTTGGGACCTCAGCATCCCAAGGACACCTTTCTCGTGGGGCCGCCTCCCTCAGTGGCTTCGCCCGGCTGCCCCCGAGGGGAAATCGGGCACCTCCGTGGTGCGCGGGTTGCGCGGAGCGGAGCCCCACTCTTGGCCCGCCCCCGCCGCGCAGCCCGGCCCCTGCGGCCGCCCGCGGCCATGTGCGCCGGGGCGGAGCGGCGCCGCGGGAGCCGCAGTCAGTGCCTGCCGCGGGGATGCTGCGCTACAGCTCGGGGCTCACGGTCACAGCCACCACCCCCCGGAGGCCGCCCGGCGACGGCGGCCGCGCCCGGCGGAAGGTGCGAGGGGCAGCGCGGAGGGTGGCGGGAGGTCCTGCGAACCGTGTGGGGCCGGTTTGATACGCACTCTCCTCTTCTTCCTCCCCTTAGAGTTTTCCCTTGCTTATTTTCGGCATTCTCAGGTGCAGCTTGCGGTGTGCGAGAGCACCTTTTCGCGCTTTCGTAGTAGGTGCTGGGAAATTAAGAGCTTTTGGGGTGTCCTACAAGGCTTTTGTTAGTGCTAGTCCCTGGCTGTTCTTCGGGAAACCTGCGAGGAAGGTGTGCTTGTGCTGGAGAGGACTTCCCCTCCGCTCTTCCTTCTCCCCCCCCGCCCCCCCCCCCCCGAAATGAGCGTTGATATTTACAACTGAGAACTTGCCTATCCAGGCTCTAGCTATCATGAGGAAGCTCACCGTAATGATTTAGGTGGCAGTAGTAATTTCTTTTTATAATCGGCTCCTCAAATACAGAAATACGGTTTACTGATGTATCTTTTGTAATTTTTGTAAATGAGATGGCTAATAATGCTGTATTAATCTGTTGAGAAATCCTTCTAAAAAGTTGTTAAAACTCTGGCAGATACGACAGGAATGTCTCTACAGCCACCCTGTTTTAAAGAGCTCTGTTTTGCTGCTGTAACCACACTACTGTCATTGTACATGCACTTTCCAAGTGTGAAGAAATAAATCACAATAACTTATAAGGCTGTTCTTACAAAGGAATACAATCGTGTGATCATGATGCTTCTTGAATTATGTAGTGATTGTTTTGATGCTCCAAAAATACAAGTTCGTAATTGAAACAATGAGGAATGCCATGTTGCCATGTTTTACAGGATAACATGAGGGTCAGGCTCTTCCGCAGAAAAAAATCCTTTGCCTTCATAACAGCGATATTACTCATGTATGTGGAAAAATTAAGATGACTTGGTAATCACAGTTATGTTCCTACATCTCTTCCATGTTTCCTTGGAGTTTTCCTGTTTTAGTATTTCTTAAAGAAGTTAAAGCTAAGAGAAGTTGTGTTAAAGTGATAATTTTCTTACTTTCATCCCCATGATGTATTTCTCAGGGACAGTGTAAAATGAACTGTATTTGATACATTCTCTTAAGGAAACTGGCAAAACCTAAACTGCAAATAAAACCCACTGGAAAGCTGCTGTTGCTTTTTTTAGTGAAATGTGATTCCCTTACCATGAGTTTTCAAAAGAGCGGAGGAAGACAGAGTAACTGCTGAATAAATGAAAGATGTGTGTCACATTCCTGTGTGCCTGTGGTCACAAGAAAGGTGACGTTTAATTGTGTGGGGAATCTCGCAGCAGAGATTTCATAAATGGAGCAGGCTAATCAACAGATAAATGACCAAAGAAAGTACTTTCCTCTTTGCTTTTTAGGACTGACTGAGACTAAACATCTACTCCTTTTCTGCTTTCACCTTTAAGGTCTAAAGCTAATGTTGGGTCTTAGGCAGAGTGAATGATTTTTGGCCATTGAGCTGGTATGTTAGCTGATAGTTACTCAACAAACATGCTATTTCAAACCATTTTAGTATTGGACATTAGAAAGATCACCAGTGTTAGATTTGGGTGGTGTTTACTCTAAAGTGATGTTGAAGCTAGATAAATATTGATCTAGCTTAATATCTAGCTCAGTATCTTTTGGTGTCTTCCCTGTGGGGGTACTGTAAAATATCTTAGAATGAGAATGGTTAGTAGAACAGACTGTACTTTTCTATTGTTGTACTAGTAACTTTGGTTATTCCATAAAAACACTGCTCATTATTTTAATGGTAGCTTGTTAATTACTTCAGTATATAGTTAACTATGATCAATGGCTTTCTGGGTGCTTTAGTTTTTAGAATGGGAAGAAGAGGCTGAAGGACATTACTCAGACTGAATCTGTCATCTCTATTTGTTTTAAGTTGCACGCTAGTGATTTGAGTAGGATGGTAAACGTGCATGTGGATTGTGGATCTGGGCCATGAATTCTTAACATTTTTAACTAACCTAGATTGGCTTTTTTCTTAACTGCCATACTGCAGTAGCTCTCATCTATGTTGTCCCACTAGCCCCTTAGAAATTTGGTAAAAGAGCATGTCTTCATGCGTTAATTTACATTGCACTCAGCAAACTTTAGCTTTCTTGTGGAGTGCTGGGCTGAACCTCTCAGCCTTTGTTTTCCTGTCTGCGTATTCATCTCACAAATGATGTCAGACAAGCTTTGGAAATACTGTTCCTGGGTTGTTGGTGCCAAAAAGCCAGAAATGAACACAAAATGTTGGCACAATTAAGATTACTTATGTTGTTGGCTTGCCATAGCTACAGATGCTGCAAATCAAACTAAAGGCTAGAAAATCTGATGCCCAGTTCTTCTTCTACCCAGTATTTCTTTCCGAAGTTATTCTCACAAAGTTACAATGTCAGTGGCATAAAAATGGGGTAGAAGACATATCTGTCCCTGGTTTTCCTCATTCGTTCTTACTGTCAGTCAGCATTTGAAGGAAATTGTATCATGGCTTTTTCTCTGCTTGGGGAGTCCTCTTTCATTCTCCTCCCTGTTTTCTCTCCAAATAACCCGATCTGTTTCTCGACATTACTCCATCTTCAGTTGCCCATTATTCTGCTGCTGTTCAGCACTAAGTCGAGGCCCTTCCTGTCACCATTTCCATTTTAAGGCATCACTGCAGCAGTGATTTGCTGTTGGAGGAGGGTTTGCTGCAATTTCCATGTGAGCCTGCTCATTCATTTGGTCAAGTAAACTTGCTGACAAATGGTAGAGTGCATTGTTTCTCCAGGAAGCGCTGCATAGCAGAACAGCATAGGTACAGTATTCATAATTGCTTCTGGAGGTTAGAGAAAAAGGCAGTGCCTGTTATTTTTCCCTTCCAATCTCTATAGTGTTCTTGAATTTTAACAGCTTGCTCTGTAGTTCTGTCCTTAGGTAGAGTACATCTTCTGTGGCTCAGGAGGACCTGGAGTGAATGGCTACTTTGTATGTTTGCTGCTGTTTCCCAAGGGATGCTGAGGAAGTCCTATTGTTATAAGCAATTGCAAAAGTACAGCCTGTATAAGTTTGTCCTAGTGAGGAATTGGGTGGTACTTCACCACTTCTGTACAAGCCTCACTGGGCATGGCTTCAAGGCTGGAATCATTAGATGATTACCAAACACCCTGTGTTTGGTGTTTGCATGCAACAGGCTGTGAAGTAAAGCATTAGAACTTATCTTTTATCAGAAATACTGCCAAAAATATGATACTGATTTGAGTTGCTTTAAAAGTAAGATAGTGTGGAAATGAAGGGGAGGGGGGGAAGGAAGTGATTTTGGGGGTAATGGAGAAGGCAGTGTGAAGAGAAAAGACCAAGAAAAACAGTTTAAATGGTAACAACCCTTTGATCATACAGGGGTTTTAGTCTCAACAAATTACCACTATTAAATTGTGTTTCCAACATAGTTGTGATTTGACTGCCATCTGCATTGGGCTTCTGTGATTTCCTTTATAGTAACCCTTTAACACATCAATTGCTGTAATATGACAGGCAGTCATGATTCACTAACTGGTGTACAGGTACAGGGATAATAACTTATTTACAATCACTGTACTGTGTTTATCTGTAAGTATGTTGACTATAATTAGTCGCATATTGACTAACAGGCGAGCCATTTGCCAGCTTTGGGGAATCCTACACAATTCCATTTCTCCTAACTTCATGTTGCCAGGCATTATCTCTTCCTATTCATTTGAGGTATTTTTAATGTTTTCTTCTAACAACCCTTTCAATCCTTTTAATCCAGTTTTCCTTCATTTGAAATTGCTGTAAGAAAAAGTTGGCCTCATCTGTCACTTCCTGCACAGCACAGCACAAATTCAGTTCTGTTTCCTATTTATGGGCCTGGTCTTTCTTTGTTTGCCTACATGGAGGAATGCCAGATTCTGCTTCCCTTCTTGTGGTAAACAGCCGTATTTTAAGAGGAAAGAGCCTTGCTAAGCTAATGGGAAGAAAGAGCATAGGGAAATGGAAAATAAATAGGTGAGAAAAGGTGGCATTAATTACCTTACGAATCAATAAGCTCTGAAGTTGAGAAGTTTCTAAGTAATACATCTTGATAACTAACTCGTAAGCAGGAAGCACCTGCAGCTTCTGCAGTTTATGGGGAGAGTCTGGCATTCTCAGAAGAACACAGCAGACAATCAGTGTCAAAATCCAATGTGCAAGAATTCATTTTAAAACACGTTGTTTGAGAATTCTTTAGCAAATGTGAAAGCATAACTTTTTTTATACTGAGTATTGGGGGGTTTATGTCACTTTTGCTGTGGCTTCTTGTTCTAGATTTGCTAGCAGATGGGTGAATGATGAATTAATGGTGAGGAGCCCACTGCACAAAAAGTAGCCTCCAAAAAAGTGTCGAAAGAGTAGATTATATTTCACCTTGATCATCTTTATAATATGGACGCAGCTAACATATTTTACAGGAACCGTATCTGTGTTTCAGGACACTGTTCCTTATTGGTAGAAGGCCTTGCAGACCTGAAATACCAAACCAAGAGGAAGGTGTAAAGCAATATAAAGTAGTATTTTTTAAATCCAGTTGGCAGCATACCAGTAGTCTAAACACTGTTGATTTGTTGTTTCAACAGATTTAAAGAAAGGGTGGAATTAAAATAGTGAAGTTGCTGCAGGTAGTTCTTCCAACTGCTTTTGCTTGGGAAGAAGAAAAAGTTAAAGCTTGTTGGTAAAGTTAAAAAAGGTACATTGTTTGGAAACAGGGAAAACAGGAATCCTTGTGATGCTGAGTAGTGGTGCTCTGAGCAGGTTGTGTTGTAAAGAGCCTTGAAAGTTAAGTCAAGTTAGCTTAATTGATATGTGAGACAGTTGGAAGAAGCGAATTATAAAATGGTAAAATTTGGGGTCTGTGAAAAGTACTTTGCTGCTGTGCTCCAAATGCCTGTGAGCAGACGTGCTTGTCATTTTCAAGGCGAAAGGAAGTGCTGTGGTGACCAAGACACAAGCTGTGAGCCTGGAGAAGTGCAATTGAAAGGTGTATTTCAGAGAGAAGGTACACATTACACATGACTGAAGTCAGTAGTTATGAGAAAAGAGAGAGACCTAGATCTGATGAGATTCTGGAAGAACAGTGGTGATGGCCCACAGTAAGCATGAAAGAGATATTTTAGACATCTTGAGAAAGAGCCTTAAGAGTTTGTTATCAACAAACAGCTTCAGATTTTAATAGACAGATTTCGCATTCCATTATTTTCTGTGCTCTGCTTAGTACTTGCAGTCATTTTCCATGAAAATACAGGACAAAGACTGAAAGTTTTAACCAAGTTTCTTGTATGGAATGTGTTGTTTGAAGAATATCATTACACCAAAGAACTCAGACAAAAGCAAGGCAAACTGCAACTGGGTGTAGACAGGTATGAACCCCACTGGCCTATTGCCTCAGTGAGAGAATGGCTTTTTTGAAATCAGATAGGAAACAATACCTCTTAAATTTTCTCTGAAGTGTTTTGAAGCTTAATTTTTACAAACAGCTTGTATGTATCAGATTTCAATAATATTCCTATTCACACTCACTGGAATTGCAGTGCTAAGGTATCCTCAGATCAAATACTTGAATACATATTGAACAGAAAAGAAGCATTCAGTCCAGAATACACATTATGTTTTTAAATAATCCCCTTTGAAGATTAAAAGTATGCTAAATCTGCAAACAGAACTGAGAAACTAGAAAATCATGTTCATTGTTCTGTTATCTCAGCTCTCAATGTCATTTATGAGTACATAAGAACATGTTGTTGATTGAAATGGATTTTTGCTATTTCAGGTATGTAATTATGGGGATGCCCTTGAATTATTTCTTGCCAGCTAAAACCCCCTCCAACTTTAAAAAAAAAAGAATCTTTTGTCAGCTATGAGGCAGCAGGTAAAAAATGCTAAATTAAAACTTGAATGTTGGTACAGTTCATTCTGTAATATAAGTTATTAAAATAACTTCTTGTAACACATAAATCTAAAAGCAAACCTTTCTTTTTCTTTCAGATGAATGTCTGTAGGTTACGCTTGACTGTACCTCCTGATGAAGGCTCACAGCCTGAACAGGGAGCAAAGGAACCTGAAAGAGTGAAAAACGTAAGTTTTGAGAATCAAAGTTAAATTCTGTATAAACAAGGACTAAATGTTGCCATCCACAGAAGCTAATTTAGTTGTTTCGGGAGCCCAAAGCCCAGATCTCGGGAGACCACAGAACATGTGGAAGCTGAGCAAGTCAGCTGTGAACTTTAAGCCTGAGCCTTGCAGTTGAGGACAGCAAAATTGTATGTGAAGTGGGACAGTAGTAGAGGAACAGCATAGAGATTGTAGGTGATTTGTGACTAAGGTACTTTTAAGACTTGATTATTTAATATTTATATATTAAAGAGTAGGAAACTGCTATCAAGAACAGGTATTGCTTTAAACAGGATCTTGATCCTCACCTGAAGGGGATTTTGTATTTCAGGTAGGCTTAAAAGTGTGCTAGATTTGAGCTTTAATGTGTAGGGAGCTCAAACCCAGATGTTTTGCTGTGTCAGCTAATTTTGGTAATGGGTGATGTACTGTCATGGCTTAAGCCCAGCCGGTAACCCAGAACCACGCAGCTGCTCACTCACATCCCCCCTTCCTCCCCCCATTCCTGGAGGGGTGGGAAGGAGAATCAAAAGAATGTAACTCCCACACGTTGAGATAAGAGCAGTCCAGTAACTAAGGTATAACACAAACCACTACTGCTGCCACCAATAACTATGACGATCAGGGAAATAACAAGCGGAGAGAATACAACCGCTCACCACCCACCAACCGATACCCAGCCTGACCTGAGCAGTGATCTCGCCCTTCCGGGTGACCGCCCCCAGTTTATATACATACGGGGCATGATGTGCTGTGGTATGGAATACCTCTTTGGCTAGTTTGGGTCAGGTGTCCTGTCTCTGCTTCCTCCCAGCTTCCCCTCCTCCCTGGCAGAGAGTGAGACTCAGAAAGTCCTTGGTCAGAGTAAACATTAGTGAGCGACAACTAAAAACATTGGTGTTATCAGTGTTGTTCTTAGGCTGAGAATCAAAACCACAGCACTGCATCAGCTACTAAGAAGGAGAAAAATGACTGCTACTGCTGAACCCAGAACGTATACTAATAAGAAATACAAAATAAAGAATTCAAGATTGTTCTGAAGTGAAAGTGATTTGAAGGTCATGTGCATAGAGTGGTTCAGAAGTGTGTACACACACAAAAAAATCTTACAGCTGCTTTGGTGTAGAACTAGTTCTTTAAGAGCTGTTTCAGAACTATAGATGATGTTTAATTTGTCCTAAGGATGGAGAGAGACTAGAAAGGGAAGCTGGACAGTCTCCACAACTTCACCACATTTACACTTTGGTAAACCAAAATTAAACAAGAAGTTGGCTAAGTTTGCCAGAGCCAGTGTCTGAGTAGCAATATGGCATTAGGAAGCAAAACAGCAATAGGTTTTATTTAAAATAATTTCTTGGTGGTATTCAGAAGCAAATGTAACTGTAAAATGGCTCACAAAGACAAGCATTTTAAAATGATAAAAGTAAATGCAAAGAAAAATGGTCAAGATAAAGATTCCTTCTCAGAAATCTTGTATACACTCAGCTTTTCATACACTACTTCCCTTGTTGCGGCTGGGACAGAGTTAATTTTCATCCTAGTAGCTGGCGCAGTGCTGTGTTTTGGCTTTAGTCTGCGAACAATGCTTATAACACACTGATGCTAGTTGTTGCTAGGTAATGCTTACCCTAAATCAAGGACTTTTCAGTTTTCCATGCTCTGCCAGTGAACAGATGCACAAGAAGTTGGGAGAGAGCACAACCAAGACAGCTGACCTGAACTAGCCAAAGGGATATTCCATACTATTAAACATCCCACTCAGTATATAAATCTGGGGGTGTTGGCCAGGAGCTACCAATCACTGCTTGGGTTGGGCTAGGTGTCAGTCAGCGGGTGGTGAGCATTGTATTCTGCATCACTTGTGCTTCCTGAATTTTATTTCTGTCTTTCTCTCTCTTTTCCCTATTATTATTGTTATTTTTTTATTATTATATTTTACTTCATTTAAATTATTAAAACTGTTCTTATTTCAACCCATGGGTTTTTCCTTTTTCGGACTCTCCCCTCCATCCCACGGGGAGGGGAGAGAAGCAAGCGAGCTGCTGTGTGGCACTTACTTGCAGACTGCAGTTAATCCGCAAGATCTGCTCTGGCAAAGTAATCAGTCCTTGAGGATCTAGAAGTGTTACAGAGTGGATGAAAGAGGCTTCAATGCAAACTAGGTTTGAGCCACCATTACATAGCAATAATTCATTTTATACAGAGGTGTTTATTTATAGGACATTGAGTAGCTTCCCTCACTGCCTACTGTCAGTCTCCTGTCAGTTTGGATCTGCAGAAGCTCTGAGACTGGCCTAAGCATATGGGTCCATTGCCTTGAGAGTAATGTCAGTTTGTTTTTGAGGAGGATGGATATTGACTGGTGGCTTACTCATTTTACTGTGCTGAGTAGTGTAATAATAAGAAAGAAGTCTGAATGATTAGGGCTTGGACAGTTTGTAGTGACTTTCTTACGTGACTACTTTTTTTTCCTGTGGGACCTTGTATTTGATGAGACCTGTATTTCCGCCATAATAGAAATAAAGACAAGTGGGGTTTATATCAGAGGATGTTAAGATATTAAATAAGTTATCTGGCTCATCTTACATTCTGATATATTGACCACTGACTTTTGAGAGATGGGTCCTTTTTAGTTGAGACGAAGAAAATGGTATGTTATTAATGATAGTTATTGTATGTTTTGAGTAGTTTTCCAAAGTTCAGTACTTTTGCAGCGTTTAAGGACCTCTAGAAAGCATACGTGCCATCTTCAGAGCTAGGTGGGATCTGATTAGTCAATTTCATAGCAATTAAGGAACAGAATAATTGTGCTATTGACTTGTGTCTCATGGTCTTTGTGTAATTTAAAAAGCAGCCCTACAAATAGTCATAGTGCATAGAAGCAGGTACAAAAAAATCACATCATGAACCCTTTTTTCCTCATGTCTCTAAAACAAGACAGTAATGTGTTACCTGAAGGGTTTTGTCTATGTAATGTACTGCTTTATGTATTTGAATGGGTTACACAATAACGTACAGTGCACACAGGACTCTTGACAAGTCTGTGATGCTTTTACTGCAAAATTTAAATTAGAAAAATAAAGCATCTCCTACAAGCAGTGATCCAGTGTCTCTGCTGATCTGCCTGTCTTCAACTGACTTAGTGTTAATGAAGTTGTTCAAAGCACTTTGAGAATAACAGGTTTTACAAATGTTAGATAATCCTTGCACAGTCCTATGAGAACTGTGCCCCCTTTTTGGAAATAGGGATAACAGAGAAATTAGGGAGCTGCTCAGTTTTCTGCCTTGCACTTTATAATCTAAGGTCAAAAAATACAGCTTCACCAAGAACCAAATTTAACAGCAGGTTTCTTGTTGGAATCTGGAGCTCTGTGCTGGGGGGCTTTAAGTGCTGAGTATGGGGAAAATGGGAACATGTTAAATGGAACATGTATTTAAAATATGTTAGTGTGATTTACAGAAATGAACTGCAGGGTAGTTCTTGGGTTTGTACAGTATTTGGTGGAGTACTCAGGCAGATCAGGCAGTCTGATCCTGACTGCCAGGCTCTCTCTTGTTTGGGCAGGACAAGTGCCAGAGCGAGACAGCCTCTCCTGCCTCTGCCTGCTGCTGGTGAGGGAAGAGAGCAGGGACCTTGCTGTGTTAGAGGGAATGCCAGAAAACTATAAATATACTACGGCATGACATTTGCTTGTAATCTCTTCTTTCAAATCTTTCATTAGGAGGAGGTGATTTTGAGCTGCCCTAATGTGACATAGTGATAATTTACTATTTGTTACTTTTCTGTATCCTTCTGGGGCTCAGTACTATTAAGAGATGTTTCAGTTGCAAAATCAGCTAGTGAACTGCATAGAAGCTCTTGCTAGTGTTGATCCTCCCAGTAACTTTTTTTGGAGCTTGAGATCAGATCAGATATCACCACTTCGTTGGTTGTGTTAGTAGCTGTTAGCTTAGCCTTATTCATTGTAGTCTGAGTTTAGCAGCAAATGTATGCTGTATTTCATTATATCTATTGTCAGTGAATTAAGTTTCCAGATGGACTTTTTATTGCTATACATCCATGAAATAAAAATGAATCAGTATGCGAGATTAAAACACAGTGATGGAGCTGGGCAGTTTTGTTGTAACAAAATTGCTGCAGGCATTATTGTACTAGGATGGCCTCTCCCCATCTTTTGTGAAGGGCTGGCAGATGGTATGCAGAAGTTGATCTCAAAAATAGAAGGGGGTCTGAGCTTGTGCTCAAATTGGATTTTTGTATTCATATTTAGGCATGATACCTTGAAAGAAGCATATGAGAACTGAAGTCACAAGTAGAGGCTGGTTGACTGGTTTGTTTGCTTTTTACAAGCTAAAAACCTACTGCTAAATATTTCTGAATTGCTAGCACTTACATAGGGAGAATCTGAAACAATCCTGATTTTGTTCCATTACTTCTGTTAATCATAGACAATGGATGACAGTAGTGTGAGGCTGTTTTCTTCACCAAGAAGTACAAAGGAATATTGTGCATGCTGGATTGTATGTAAAATCTATATGTCTGAAGCCTGCCTTGTCTTGCATAATGAAGGGTTACTAGACAATTGTATTGTCCCTGTTTGGGATTGGGCTTATTTTTATCCATCAGCCCCTTTCTTCACTGGCATGGCTAAATTTGGAAGTGTCACTGCAAGCTGCAGCTAGGCATTCGAGGGTGGAATATGGAGACATGTATACACAGATTTTTAGTTTCTATTAGGACACATGAACATGAGAATTAAAATGAGATAACACCCTAAAAATTTGTGTCACTTTCCTGTCTTTGTAGCTTTCAAACAGAGTTTGAAACAGTGTGTAGTCCTAAACTCTAATTGATACTTTTGCTGTATATATCCTCAAACTCTTTAATTTTCTTATGCTTTTAAAGCATCACAACCAAGAGGTGAAACTCTTTTTGCTTGCTAAGCAGGAATACAGAAGCATAGCAGACTTCTATTTATTTTTTTTTTTCCCAGCAAAAAAGTAGGCTGTAAAGAAGCCAGAAGGGGAATTTGCTCCCGTATGTGATGGAGAGAATCGAGCAGAAACTTCTGTGAGACCTGGATCAGTTGTGCATATTGAATTTAGGACAGTGCCGATTTTCTCTGCTGATCTGCTGCTGCCAGCTCACTCCCATCAGCACAGCAGAAGTTGTGTCATAACAAATGTGGCTCACCTGCTAGAGGTGGCTAATGGGTTTTTCAGCCTCTGCAGCACTGATTGCTTGATTTTTGATGTGTACTAGGTAAGCGACACATTCATTAAAACAGGACTACATGAAAGCTACAGAAAGAATTCCACTGACTTCTGTGGTTACTGCTGTATTTTTTTGATCTTACTTTCTTAGTGTACAAGTATTGCTAATCTGTGTACAGATTTCATTGACTAGATACGGCTTTCATGTAACGCCTGTCACTTCTATTTTTTGGGAATGTGTTAAATGATGCTTCTAATTTAGCATCATGAATCCAAGAACACTCATGTCTATGTCTTGGCATACATTCCCTATTTTAATACTATTTATATATGAAACATCCCTAAATGTAACATGAGTTTCATGGGCTGCAGAGGTCTACACAGCTGCTTTTTGTCAGAGCACTGCAACTTTCCTTGGTGAGCTCAATAACATAAATTTGTCATTTTACTGAACAGAAAATATGTAAGCTAACTAAGAATGTGGATGTTCTTTTTCCTTGTATACAACTAGTGAACAAGTAAAAGGTAACTGGATATTTCAGAAACCTCTGGAATGTGGCGACTGAAGAAAAGATAAAGCCTTGCTTAGCTGATACGTTTCTGTTACGAGAAGAGTTGTTAGATTTTGTAGTATATAGAAGAGCACAATTTAACAAAATTTTAAGGCCATATGAGTACTAAACCCAGAATTGTGCTGGTCATTATGTTAGTTTTATTTTGAGGTAAAAGGACCTTTTCTGTAGATCTGCTTCCAATTTTGGGGCAGGGAGAAAGTGTAAAGTGTGGTGGCATCTGACTTACATTTCAAAAACTGATGAAGAAACCCTGGGAAGCAAAGAATCTCCTGGTGTTATTTACATAATGCCAATAAAATAACTGGCTATACAAAAAGCAGCTAACAACTCATATTTAGTGTTCGTGTTGATAGTGTCTTTGCTTCACATGTTTCATGCTACTTGGGCTACTTCCTTGGACACAGACATAAACAGGATACATGGCAATTATCAACACTTTTGCAACCTTGGGGTGTAGGCTTCTGTTTTAAATATTAAGTAAACACAGTCTGTGTTTCTTTAGTACATGCCATATGATCATACCAAATGCAACATGACTGTTGCTGCAACATAGACAAAACATGTTCCTGGAAGCTGCTGTATTCATGTGCGCCAACATGATGTGTTCTTGCTATTACCTTGGTCTGTCATATAGCTGACTGTAGGTACAAAGAAACAGACACAAATTGCCTAAGCTAAGTTCGCCTTTTCAGATCAGCAGCTCCCATCAGAAGGATTTTTAGCACAATTTGAGGCAACAACTGTGTTTGTTCCAGTGTGGGAAGTGCATAGGCAGGTGGGGAGAGAGGACTTCCCTGTTCACTGGAGCTAGCTGATACTTTGACCTTAAACAGGAATGGCTAACTAATCTAATGAAACCTTCCATCTTCAAGCACTGGTTAGATTTACAGCATTTACTTGCTCCTAAATACTTGCACATAATTACTTATTCTCTTATCATCACTGAGATGCCTTGCTGCAGATCAGGGTGGAGACAGGCAAGGACCTTCTCAGAAAAATACCTAAGTCCTGAGAGTGGATATGCATGGCACATGAGGAAAGCAATGAAAAATACCTGGCTTAGAAACATTCTGTAGTCCCTGGAGATGTGGAAAATGCAAGATTTGTCAAAATGAAAAGATGTGACAGAGGAAGAGCAGAGGACAAGGCACTGAAGGGAGGAAAATAAGCAAAGGTGGGTGGAAGTAGCTTAAGACAGGAGACAAACTGCAGAAAGGATACTCAAAGGGTACTTACCAATGCAGTTCTGTGGAGCAGTTTGAGAAACAGCCTTTCAGCAAGGCCTCCTTTGGAGTCAAAGGTATATTAAAAACAAGTCAACAAGCAAAGCAACCTATCCACTTCTCAAACCTGCACTAAGCAAAGTTTTCTGATTGTGACCCTTCCTCTAAGAGGAGGCTGTATCAGGTTAGCCCTATTTTGTCAGGGCATATGCTGAACCCTGAAACAAGTGGTCATTAAGTAGAAATTAAGAGTTACTAACCAGAGAAACAGGGGTGTAGAAGGTGAGCATAGCTGAAATACAGCAGCAAGGAAAAAGGCTAAAGAAATCAGAACAAATATTTGTATAGCTGTTGGTTTGCACAGCCTTAAATCAAGCAAGAACTGCATTGAAATTTTAACAGGTGCTTGCCTGGGGGTTGTGATAAGAAGGAGAAATAAGGGTGGGGGGTAAGAGCAATATCTTGTATTTTAAATGGCACGTAGTAGAACTGGGACACTGAACAGATGATGGAGGTTCTTTTATTCTTCTGAAAGAGAAGTGACAAAAGCATCTTGGGAGGCTTGTGCAGTATAGACAACTGGGAAGTACAGGATTATTGCAAGAGACATGTACCCACTCTGGCTTTGTGCATACTTAATCCTGCATGTACTGCCTATTATGATGTAAATTTGTCTGTTTTCTGTGAAATATGTAAGTGTCATGGGTGATTCTCCACCTGCAAACCCATTGGTCTGAATTTGTAGGTGTTTCCTTGGGGGGATCCTTCAAATTAGCACATTCCTTAGGAATGTGTTAATAATACTCTAAAAATAAGGAGCTTGCAGAATAGCAAATAGCATTTTAAACAATTCTGCTAATGTTTTGGAGGCACAAAGGATCTTAATAGTTGCTGGTATTCAGCTGTTCATCTCATAAAAAAGGAATGATCATGGGTAAAGGGTATGGATTTATGAATTCAGTGTCTGGCGCCTTAGTAATCTCTAAGCAATCAAAGCGATTATTCTTTTGGTTATCAGGAAGATGGAAACTTGTATGTAATCCCTTTATACAGATGCAAGGGAGGAGCTGCGATGACACTATCAAAGAAAACATACAACCCTGGAAGCAAACAAACACAGAAAATCTTGAGTCATGTCCCCATCTAGTTTCTGTGTTCTCTCTATTCTCAAAAAAACAGGTGTGGGCTTTTTGTTTGTATGCATCCAAACCACAAAACAAAACCCCCAATAATACATAATATGACACTTCTGATTATCAGGATGTGAAGCTTTGCATATAATGTTTTCCAAGTGCAAAAATGATATCGTGTAACGAAAGCTGGTTGCCCAATGTTTTTCCATGAAGTGGTTTTAAGGCTTTCTTTTTAAATGATTGCTTTATAGCCTTGTTGTTCTTTGCCTGAAACATTCTTCATCAGGCATCTGCTCTGTGATTGTCTCCCTCCCAGCCCTTCAGCAGGAATGCCAGTAATGATATGGTGAAGGAAAGGACTGTAGGATTTACAGTGTTGAGAAAATCTCAATGCCATGTGGGAGGGCAGTATAAACCAAATGTCTGTCTTTACCTATTTTTCTTAATGCAAGTAGATTTTCCTGTTCATTTTTCCCTTACCCAAAGAAGAATTTATTACATTGCCACCACAGTTGTGTTAGTTTGACTGCTAAAAGCTGAAAGTGGTACTGCTTTAGACTGCTTTAGACTGAAGATGCTATCCCCACTGTCAGTCATGGTGAAGGACTGGAGACTCTCTATGATGCAGCTGCAGATGGATGTACGATGCTGAACTTCATCTCTTTCAGCCTCTGCTCAGTGTCAAAGACAGTATTAGACACTGCTTAGACTCTTAACTTAGTAAAGAATCTCAAAGTTTGTTGGTTTTCCTACAGTATCATTACTGAACAACAAAACAAACCCAAACAGATTATGCCATAAGATCTGTGTAGTAAATACTCCGAAATTTAGCCATGTCCTCCTATATCCAGTGTAAGACTGATTTGTCTCCGGCACTGGCCTTTCAAAAACAAGGTGCAAAGCTAGGCAGTAACAACTGTGTTTCCAAGACTGTGTCTTTCTAACTTTCTATTCAGAAATAATTCCTAATTTTAGGTTCCTGCTTTGCAAATATTCAAAGTTAGGTAAAAATCTTTTTTTCCCTTTTTAAAAAATCATAATGTGGAAGTCTTCATCTAAGCTATGTTTTTTAACTCTTTGTAATCAAGAGAAGAAATTAGTTCTGGAGACTGACTTGTTTCAGATGATTGCTACAGAAGGATGTGTCTCTGGGTTGATTGGAATGGAGGTGATGGTTCCATCTGACCTTTCAGATATTTATTTACATGCCAAGGAAATGATTCCTACTCTTAGCATGAGTATTTTTGTTACTAAGTACATTGATGAGATGAGTAAGAGGAATCTGTTGCAAAGAGTGCCTTAAAGAAAGACACAAAATTATTGTCTTACAATAATTCTGGAGATCATTAGAATAACAAATGTAGGCACTTTAAAATAGCCTTTCTATTTACCTATCAAGACCTGATTTCAAACTTTTATCCTCCTACAATAGTTAACAACACTGAAACACCCACATAAATGCTCTTTCATAGCTTTGTTTTGGCTCTTGCAATCTTAGTTTGACAACTTCTATAAGAGCAATGCAGCTTTGAAATGAATGTTTGATTGCTTTGGAGGTTCTTAGTTAGCTTTAAATGCAAACTGAAATTCTACTTTATTTATCTCCAGTATAAACAAGTACTTTCTGAGCTCCATTTAAGGGATCTTGCTTAAAATGTTTTAATTTAGTTTCTTCTGAGAGCTTTCTATAATTTTGATTGAACTTGTGAATTTTTATATTTCCTGCAGGAGGGAGTTTGGGGAGCGAGGGGCAATTCTGTGGTTGCAAGAGTTTAAAGGGAACTGTGAGAGCTAAAAGAATGCAGAACATGTATTGGTGAATTAAAGTAAACCAGGGTAACTTTTTCTCTCACGTGCCTTTACCTCTCCCTGCACAAATCCAGCCCGTTGTCTCTAGCTATACCTATATCACTTCCATTAAAGCCAGTGGAAATTAGACATTTCTATCATCTGTATCAAGTATAAATTGATCATTCATCTTCCTAAAACCATGAAGGTTGACTGTCTGGCCCCAAAACATTTGAGAACTAGTGTTAGGTACTGCTGTGCTTTCATTAGAGTTGACTGTCTCCTGTGGCCCTGCGATACTGTATTTTGGTTTGTTATTTTTTTATTCTAGTACTGACTTGAAAATAACTTTCTTATTTTTTCCTGTTTTTAAGGAGCTCTACCACGTACCTAATGGCATGTCTCCAGGGAAGCTCTCTCATGGGATGGTGTATGGTGTCGTGCACCGAACTGACAACAACCATAAGAGAGAAATGGTGGTTTATGGCTGGTCAGCTGATCAGCTGAAAGAGGAGATGAATTACATTAAAGAAGTGAGTTATGCTTTCAGCTTCAAAATTTGTCAAATATCCTTTCCATATATTCCTGTAGAGCTGTGAATGTATATGGGTTGACTGATGTCTAGCCCAACACCCGAATCTGAATTGGGAACCTACTCTGAGCTGAAGACTTGCCTTCTTAGTGTTTGAGTTGGAAAAAAGTGTGCTCTATACCTGGGAACTGTGCAGTCCAGACTCAAGGTCTCTGTGTCAACTGATACTTGTTAGTGCTTGCTGACTGGGCCTCAGCTGGGTGTGCAGACTGCCAAACAGGTATTGAGGTTCCTGTCCTGAAGCCTTCAGAATTTCAAATGTCATACAGAAGAAACTATGCAGGCAGACACCTTAAAGGGTAAACTCTCTCCTCTCTTCTTCTGCTTCCCCCCTGTTCCCGAATCCCCCAGTTTTGAAAAGGCTCCTAAATTAGGTGACACAATAAAATCACTTGGGTATATTTTGGGGCAGCCTTAAAATAGTCAGCCTAATAAGAATGACTTTGTACTACTTTCTCTGTGCATGCTCACTTATCATAATTGGCAGAAGCTCTCCTGGAAAAAGAAAAAAGCATTTCTGACACGGCTGGTTTCTGTGCTTGAAACTCAGCATCTCTTTGACCATCAGCACTTGGCTCTCAGGCTTTGGAAATAACCCCCTAATTAGTGTAGGGCAAATAATCTGACCTTCTCTTTCCATCCACCTTCACCACTCAGGAAGTTATTGGTCTATGTGTTACACTGATGCAAGTGCAAACTGAGTTGATATAAAAGGGAGCAACACTGAGTCAAACCAGCAGTGTAAGAGACTATAATTATGTGTGCTCTTACATCTGCCTGATCTCTAGCTATCAGCACTTGCTTCCCTCCGTTGCTACTCACAGTTCTTTGCTCCTACCATTCACCATGCTCAAGTTCCTGCATTCACAGTTAGGGTATGTCACCACTGCAGTGCAGGCATGGCATGTGAGCTGCGTCGGCTGCTGGTTGCCTGCCTGGTTGTTCGCCTGCCCTGCTGGGGTGGTGTCAGGGATGGGTGAATTTGCATGAGGTCTGGCTCCCCGGGCTACCCTATTGCTCTGTGTGTGCTTATGTGTGTGTGTGTGTGTGTGTTCAGGGTACTGATTCTTACAGGAAAAAGTGGGAAAAACATGGGAAGAGATGAACTAGCTCTTGCTCTTTTCTGGCAGCTGTGTTCAGCTACACTAATTGAACTTTGGTCTGCCAGATAAGTTGCATGTTTAAAAGTAGTCTTAAACAAAGTCCTCAGCTTATGCCACATATGTGAAGACTTAAACCAGAAATGATGGGCCACATCAGAACTGCTGACAGTTTCCTCTGTAGCTGAGTCAAATATGCACCTTGCAAGAAGGGGAGTGGGGTGTGTGAATGTGCGGGGAGGGACAGGGGAAGGGACTTTTTCAGAGGTGAAGTGCAGAAATCAGCTACCTTTCATGTTTCTTATCCTAAATGGACCACATAGCTTGGGGTAGGCTTGGGCTTACCTCCTGCATAGATTTTGTGACCAATGCCCCTCTTTCTGGGAGAGAGTGGGTATACTGCAGAGCTGCTAGAAACATCCCCTCTTCTATAAAGCCCTACTGTTCTCCCCTTGCACTTTCCCCAAGCTTGTGCAGCGAGGAGGTAACCTTGCTGCCCTAGATTATCTGCAATCAGTCTGTGTTTGATAGGGAGTGGGGGGAAGAGGAGTTAGAATTATATAGCTGGAACGCAAACTGTAGGCAAACATTTAACTAGTGTTTACAATGTGTGCTCTTGAGAAGGTTGGTTGTGTGCATGATTGCAATGGCATGTAAGCCCAAGCTGTCTTCCAGCATGCTTTTCCTCCCTCCCCCCTTCTATTCTTTTTTGGAAGGCAAGGTATAATTTACATCCTTGGTTCTTAAATAAAATCAAATTGATTACTCTGTTCTTCAGATTTGAAATTGCATTGATAAATTTATGCTAATATATTGTTTAGCTAGGTACAAGCCTAGAAGTCTTAAAGGGTTTATCTTCAAAGGATACTTAGGGAAAACTAATTAACCACTTTGAAAAGTATGAAGGTGTATTAAATCCATGTGTGGATGTTTCTTTTTTTTTAGAATGAAAACATTATATGCTCAAATTAATTTTAATTTGTTTAGTAATCAGGTTAGAGTGAATTATGGATAATTTGTTATTTGAATTATTAATCTACAAGCATTTGAGTGTGCACAGAGAAGCCTAGAATTACTCAGAGACATTTATTTGTATCACCCCTACATAGACAAGTCTTGAGAGTTAAGTTTGTGTCTTGTTCTTTAGAGTAAATTGCTGTTGATTAAAAGGTAAATTAATAATGGAAATTACTGAAAGTAGCAGTGAAGAACATATCAAAACCAAAAAGTCACGTCTTAGTATAAATAGTATCATCAATAAGTTTGATAAAGGTATTCGATTTTTTTCTGATACCAGGTTAGAGCAACTCTGGAAAAAGTAAGAAAGAAAATGTATGGTGAATATGATGAAATGAAACGAAAAATACAGCAACTTACAAATGAACTGAAAGTAAGTACACATTCATTTGGAGGTAAGGCATATGAGAATAACTGTCCCAGTGTTACCTAAAAAGATTTTGTGGGTTTTGTTTGTTTGGTTTTTTTTCTTCAACAGAACAGAAATAATTTCTCAAGCCATTCTAGTTCATTGTTTTATGTGACATCTAAATTTTTATCTATTTATTTTCCCCTCCAGGAAGGTAAGGTAGGACAGGAATGTTTTCATACATGGAATTACTAATCGCCTGCTTCTTGGAAATAAAAGCGTGATCTTAATAGCATTGTCTGTGTGTATTGGTAATTAGTGGAGATGTTTGTACCGTGAAGCTGCCAGGTGAATTGAATAAATAACTTACATAATTAGGAGTAAAGTGCAATTTGTTGTCATTTCAACAGACTTTGCTCTGGTTTACTGACTTTATTGTTTAAACACTATAGTGAAAGAAGCAGCAGTGTTTTTTAATATTAAAGTGCTTAGCAGTTCTAAAAATTACTTGCCTTTTGGTTCTTAATTGAACCTTGTAATAGTTATTTGATGACCTCTCTTTCTTCTGACATGCTGCTTTAGCAATAAAAGCTGCTGCAGTCTGTAGAAATAAGTATCCTTCATATAAAACTGCTGAGTTCTTTGGTCCAAAAAAATCTCCCTGAAAACTTGCTGTGGATTTGATATTCAACATTGATTTTCACAGCCCTGGTTCAGATAGAGCTTTGGCTATTAAAGGTATTCTGACTTCAGGGGACTGGGACCCTGACTTGTGACCTTCTGCTATCCTCATTTGGAGACTGCCAGTTCTCTGCATGCTCTATTGTGTATAGAGATCAGAACTTGCTGTTAAACTCTATGGCAACTAGTCTCAAAAAACCAAAAACAGCCCAAAAACCCAACAACAAAAAAATCACCGTGACTTGAGAGGAGGAGGGGGAGAAAATTTAGTTGCTGTAGACTGTGTCAAATAGTCTTAATGATGCCAACAAGGTGAGTCTCCCACCCAGCATGCACACAGGCAGATGCTGATACAGATGAAGTTTTGTCATCTTTGCTGCTGATCCTTACTGAACAGTTAGTGATGAATATCACAGTGGTGATATCTGGCACTTCCAGATCTTTCTGTCAGACCAGTAGAAATCCTGCATGAGTCTGGACATCTCTCTTAATTAAGGGTTTCTGATCAGCTCTGACAGAATCTGCAGCAAATTAGCAGTTCATGAAGTACTCCTTCTGACATAAATAGCACATTATGAGACACTCTTCCCCCTTTTTTAATACTTTACACTGCCTGCAATAAAACACAAGTGTAGTTCTACCTAATAATGGATGGTTGGGGTTTTTTATTGGCTTTGGGTTAACATGACTGCCGTCATTCATTCTACTTGTGGATTCTGTTTAAAATAATTTATATACTCTGCTTCAGCTTTGAATCACTATGCTTTCTTCCCATCAATTTCCAGGACCACTTTTTGTTCATAAAATTCGTTTGTAATTTGTACTTCCAATATACTGCCCTGGGCGGTATGCTTCTTCACCTCAGTTCTTATCTTGTAGCCTTCTTAATCCATCCAAAGCATTTCTGCTTTTGTTTGTTTGTTTTTACATAAGCACATGTTTATATAGGGTTAACTGTAACTGCTTGGCTTATGCTGACCTAATCTGTGTATGACTTGGTTACTAAACACTCATTGTTCTCCATATCAGTCCCCAGCGTTCTTATTTTTTTATCAAGAAACAGATCTGGTCCATCTAAGAATGTGAGGTGGGCTGGTCTCCATTAGTAACAATTTCTTTCTCTTTATTGGATTTTTCATAATTACTTACACAGCTTGGGCTTTGGTCTCTTAAATGATGACAGCCTGTGCCTATCATCCCCAAACCCCCTCCAGTTTTTAAGCATGTGTGTGTTTGTACACAACAGAAGATGACATTTTCACACAACAAAGCTCTCTGCTGACTTTTCCTACCTGCTTCCTATTGTTTCATCCTTAAGTCTTCTTAATGTTGCTTCTTTGCAGACCTGATTACTCAGTTCCTTCTTAATTAAGGCTATTCTACGGTTCACCAAAACCTGTCTAGATTTCCTCATTTCTTGCGTTATTCTGCTTTTCACTCTGTGACTTCTCAAAATCTGCCCACTCCATGTACATAAGCTTTCTGAGTAGCCATCTGCTAAATATCCTCTTGTCCTTCTTAAAAAGAACAGCTTTTACAGCAATTACAGACTAGTAATAAACATAGATACTCGTGCCTTATTCCTGTTAAGAGTATTTGGATTCTAAGTTCTGTTTGTTTGTTTCTGAGGTACAAGAATATGATTTGAGGCCTGTATATTTTAAGCATCCTAGTATCCTAGTACTGTGAAAATTAACCATGGGGTCTTTCTCTTACGTAGCTCCCTTTGAAAGAATAGGTAAACTTGATCATTATTCTATATAATTTTTATTTATTTTTTCTTTTCCTGCTCAGGTGACAAATGCTCATCAGGAATCCTTAGAGAATCATGTGCGAGTGCAGGCTGCAGCCTTAGATAGCTTTAGTGAAATGAACAGCTCCTTGACATCAGCATCAATAGACTTGCAGGTACATTTTAATAGCTGTTTCACAGCTGACGTCCGCCTTTTCTGACATGGATTTAAAAGCATACATAAAACATGGATGACAGATACAGATTCTAACACTAAACAAGCCCATAAAGTACTGTCTTGGCTACCTAAGGCAGCTAATTTAGGAAGCAAAGACCAAATTCCAACACCTGTGTTTTTAAAAACCTATCAAAAATAGTGTACAATAAAGAGATGCTGATCTGCAGCAGACTAATATCATTAGGCATGTCTCTATGAAATATCTAAGGTGAAAATGTGATTTGTTTCATGTTGTGCAAAACGGTTCATCTCCTGACTGATCTCTGCCTTCACTGGTTAACAGAAATGGAAGTGGCCTGTTTGGATGCTAAACACTTGTGGGAATTTACGTACCTGTGAAATGTAGCGGGAGGGTGAAGGTGGGAATGGATTTTCTGTGTTAAAGACTTACATCTATGAGTTGAAAAACTTAATGTTCCTGCTTTCTTGTATGTCACAGTTTTTCCTCAGTCTAGTGTATTTAACATGTATAACATGGCCCTTAGAGAGAAGAAAGGAAGACTGTTGGAAGTAGCATTCATGCTGAAATATATCCATGTTCCTTCGTTAGTTTTCTTTATAGCGTTCCAGGACTTGATTTCACTAAGCATGTTCCTCATGGAAATATCTCCTGGTAAACAAAATACAACTAGAGCTATAATTTTAAACATTAAAACATGCAAAATTGTTCCCACTGCATTGATACATCAGGAAACTAAATGTTCTGTCTGTTCCATAATCGCTTGACTTATTAGTTCACCAAGTTATCTGTGATTTTTAATATGTGGTTTGCCTCTTTCCTCTAGAAAACTCTAGTTGACGTTACATTGGAGAACACTGATATAAGGGAACAAATAAGGAATTTAAAATATACGCATGAGCAATCTATGGAAAAGCTGAGAGAGAAGCAAAAGCAACTGGAAACAGCACAAATTGAAAACCAGTTACTGAAATTAAAGGTGTGTTATATAAACTCCCCTAAGAATATTGCCCAGTAAGGGCATTAGGAGTATGTTAAATTAATTCCTATGTCACATTTGTAAAGTGTTCTTCATTCTTCATGCCTTCATCATTCCCTAGAGCTGACATATTGCTGTAAATCAATACTGGTTTAATAACAAAGAATCTCAGCTGGCAGCCGTCAGTCTTTCCATAACATAGGATTGACATTCAGGGATGTTGGCACATGAAAATTTAAACCATAGAATAGTTATTAGTGTCCATTGCTGTAAGAAAAGGAATATTATAACTCTATATGGTGCTATAAGAATTTCTTCATGATGAATTTCTTTGGTATTGCACAATTTTTAATAGGTAATCTGTTAAGTCTTATGAGCGTGTGGTCCACAGATATATGCTGTAACAGCCAGTGTCTTGGAAAGAGAATTCAGCTATTCCTTTCAGAGAAATGCAAGGGAATAAAATGCAAACTGAAAAGTTTTACGTGCAGAAATCTTGACCGTGTTCTCCACTCATCTGCCAAATGTATTCCTTTAATGTCATTAAAAAAACCCCATCCAAAACAACAAAACAAAAACAAAATCAAAGCCAAAAGCAACAATAACCAAGCAAGCAAAAAACCTTCCGGAAACCTTTGCCTCTTCTAAAATTGCTCAATGTAGACTAATTTGGATATAGACTGTATCAGGATTTGTCACTGAAATTAAGGTGACTGCTGGTTTATTAATGTTTAATTTTTGAAATGAAGATGTTTCCTTTTGGCTCTCTAGTGACCTGCATTCATGCTTAGTGATGAATGGTTAAAAGAGAAGAAGGTATTTCTGCTCCTAAGGGCAGAGAACCACAGGTTAAGTCCAAGTTCAACTGAATACATAAAGACTTGTTTCTCTTTGAGCATGTCAAGGTCTGCATAACACATACCCTGCTTTAATGAGGGAAAACTTTAAATTTTGCCCTCAAAGTTGCAGTTTTAGTATGAAGTTAGTGGATAAAATACTTCATTGCTGTCTTTGAAAGTTAAACACAAAATTGCCAAGACATCTGGGATTTAATTCCAGGGGTGAATGTAAGAGGAGGGTTTGAAATCTGGGGGGATAGCAGTTGAAAAGCAGTAACTACCATATGCTGTGATTCTTTTCTGGGTAGGAGAACACACCCGTGTAGCTTATTAAGGATCTTTGGCTTATTCATACAATCATAAAAATACCTGAGGCTGGAGACGCTGCTTAAGAGTCCCATAACAGATGCCCTGATGCGCCTACCTTTTTATGCTTGTTTTTACCCTCCTCATTGCTCAAGCTGTAAGCAAAGGAATGATGGAGAGACAGTGCCAAAGATCATACTCCAGCATATCTTAAAGACTCTGGGTTTTCATTGTTGGCTTTTTCTGAATTATATGATTATTTCAGGCTTCTTGAAATGTGGAAGGTTTCTTGTTGTACTGAGAGCTAACTCCACTCACTCCCTCTCGCAAAGTACAGGTTGCTGCCCTTGCCCCAGTGCTGGTCTAGGTGAGGTGCCAAAGGAGACAACTGCAGTACAAGTAATGTTCTTCAGAGCTCAGACTCTTTTCAGAATGAAATGCACTGTTGTCAAACAGGGTAGTAAGACAGCTTGTTCCCCCCCATGCAAGATAAACACAGGGGTTTAATAAATCTTTCAGTCCTTGAAGCGGAAAAACAAACAAAAACCCCAGGAACAAGCAAGCAAACTCACAGATCCAAACCCACACCCTGAAAAAGCCCCCAGCGATACCAAAACCCTAATCATCAGAACCAGGTATTTTGTGGTTGTGTGAACTGTAGTGATCAGTGAGGAGCACTTTATTCTTCTCTCACATGACAGTGTATTCCTCCTCTTCCTGACATTTTTGTAGGACCCTCAGTGTTTCAGTAAAACCTTGTCTGATTTATAGCATCTGTAATAAAAGAACTAAGTCCTGGACTATTTTATTGATGCTTACAGAGTAGATGGGTTTAAGCTATGACTATCCTATCTGGTGTTTAATGACCGAGGGTGTGGTTCAGTCAGTGTTTTGAGCCAACAGAAGGGGGAAATCCTGTCTCTGAATTACCATTCCTGCCCTCTTCCCTGTAGCAATAGTAAAGTTTCTGGTTATGTGGTTAGAAATTAACCCTTCCACACCCTGAGAATATTAAGTCTGATTGTTCTCTAATCTGCTTTTCTTCATGGGCACCCCAGTTTTTGTGCCTACAGAAAGAGCAGTATGTGGAAAAGCAAGGGAGAGGAGGGACCATACAGCCGTGTCTTCTAGTTAACAAGACATGCTTAGGTCCAGCTTGAAGTAATTATTTCTTTGAGGCTCATGATCATTTAGAAACAATAGTTGAGTCTAGACCGTCTCTAATCTATGCTTCTTTAAAATGAGGGGAGACAAATATCTCTTCAATGGGAAACAAGTGATTTGGGTCTGTCACAGAAGGGCTTAGTAAAGAGTCAGGTCTTGGATGAGCAATAACTAGTTAAATTCAGACAATGTGAAACTTGATGAAATGGTAACTTCTACAAACTCCAATTACTTATATATTGGCAGAGTATTGTAAATGGTCTTGATGCAAATGAAAATCTGCTTCAGCAGCGTCAAATTTATAACAAGGTGGAGCTGAAGTTCAAAGTGCTACTCTCACATCATGTGAACTTCACTCCTCCTGCTACCAGCAGTGCTGTACTGACTGACAGGTCAACTTTCCTCTCTCATAGGTGGAATCGTCGCAGGAAGCCAATGCTGAAGTCATGAGAGAGATGACAAGAAAACTGTACAGTCAGTATGAGGAAAAAATGCGAGAAGAGGAGCAGAAACATAAAGCTGAGAAAGAAATCCTCCTAGTATGTACAATCAGTCTGTAAGAGCAGTGCTTAGCTTGGGTGTTTCTAAATTACTTAATACTCCAGAGCTGACGTGTGTTCCTTCACACTGTTCACTTCTCTGTGAACTAGTCATGCCAAGGTTACTAAGCTTTCCAAGCTTTTGTGATTGAAGGACTAAGAAAACAATGTGTTCAAACACAGTAACAGTGATGATAATGTAGATTTCAAAATTTGATATGGAGTAAGTTGCGGGTTTTGACTTTTGATTCTCTTTAAAAAAGGGGAAAGGAAAACATAATGTCCAATTTTAGTTATAGTTTAAGAAGAGAGGGAACAACTTAACTGGATACTACTGGAGGAAGAATTCTTCCTGTTCCCTGTTTTCCCTCCACTCCCAAGTAAAACCTTTCTATGAGCAGTTAGTCACTGCATTCTTCTAGCAGATAAAGTAGATAATGATGGAAACTGAAGGTAGATTCCCCAGTCTCCTGATATTGTTTTATATATAAGGAAAGTACAAAGCTGAACGTAGCAAACCTTGGTGTCTAAAATCCTATCTTCTGCAACAGCATATTTTTCTTATGTTGTTACTCATGGCATTCTCAGAAGGGAAAACAAATATCTAAGAAATGGGTAAAAGTTTTCCTCAGATTTTCATAATGATGTTTTAAAATGCACTTCAAAATACCCCAGATCTTTTGTTCTATACATTTCACCTTTAAGGTCACAACTCTTCCAGACTTCTGGGCAGATAAAGTGAAAAGCTTTGAGCTCTGCTTGAAAGCTATTATCCTGGCTCCGTGGGATGTTAATGTGACTGTAAACGTTCTTATTTGAAGGAAGAAACAAATCGGCTTCTGAAGGCTATTGAAGAGGCAAATAAGAAGATGCAGATTACAGAAACAAGCATACAAGAAAAAGACCAGAGAATCGGTGAGCTGGACCGGCTGATTGAACGCATGGAAGAGGTATGAGAGTTAGTTGGGTACTGACTTTATATGAAATATAGAAGTGCATGGAGGAAATGAGTTTCTTTTTTCCCTTTCCCTTTTCCATTTCCACTGCTCAGTACCCTGATCAGTGACATACCATTGCTGTTTGCATCTATCTTAATTATTGTATCCATATAAGTAAATGGACCTGGTCTACCACAAAGACACTAAGATTAAGTGGTTCTTCTATCTTTGTAGTGGTCTTTATAGTCAGGGCTACCTAAAGTGCCAACATTTATTTATTAAATTAACCATTATTTTAAAAAGAGAGTTTTAAAAGACCATTCAGTCTTCCTTCAGTGTGCAAGGTCTCCTAAGTCTAATGATCCAAAGTCTCTTAAAATTGCTGTTTGTAGGTTCACGGGGTGCACAGAGTTTTGCATGGGGATAGATGAGGAACTGACTGAGAGCATAAATTGGGGTTGTTGGTTGATGAGAAGCTCAACATGACCCAGCTGTGTGTGCTTGAAGCCCAGAAACCAACCATGTTCTGGGCTGCATCCAAAGGAGCATGACCAGGTTGAGGGAGAGGATTCTATCCCTCTACTCCACTCTCATGAGACCCCACCTAGGGTACTGTCTTCAGCTTTGGGGTCCCCAACACAAGAGGGATGTGAACCTGCTTGAGCGAGTCCAGAGGAGACCACAAAGATAATCAAAGGGCTGGAGCACCTTTCCTATGAACACAAGCTGAGAGAATTGGGCTTGTTCAGCCTGGAGAAGAGAGGGGCTACAGGCAGACCTTAGAGCAGGTTTCCAGTACCAAATCTTGATCTGATATTTAAGGTCCCTTCCAACCCAAACAGTTATGATTCAATGATTGATTAAAATGTACTTGGTTAGCAATAGATACTTCTATTTAGCTATTTATAGTCCTGATTGGAATTGTATCTCCGAATTTCTCCACTTGGGGATGAAACGCTAAACTGAAACCTTCAGACGAAAATGTCTTGAGGGTTTTTTTGTGGGTATCTAACAGCCATTTAATCTTCCATGCTGATATCTTATTTAGGTTATAGCTCAGAATAATTTGAGGAAAGAATTAAAAAAATCATTTTTACTGCCTTTTACTCCAAAACTTAGGTTCTTCCTTTCCTGCTGGTATTAAAAAGCATTTAATTATTCCTTTCCCTGGCTAAATATTCCCTACCAAACCGTAATTGAGAGCAAGTTTTTGACAATTTAATTTTAAAGCTCTGAGACACTTACCACTTGTGACACTGTCAAGCGTGACACTTTTGTAAAACTAGTTGTAGTCCTTTTTGCATTGCTTCATTGTATTTCCTTATTTCCCTTCTTCTCTTTCATGGGATACACTCCAGGGCAAAACTCAGACTAGTCATCAAATTACTATTATTTTAATGTATTGTTAAGCCTAAAAGCATTTCCTCTTAGTTTTCTGGTATCATTCCCCTAACTGAGAATGAATGTAACTGTTTAGTCCTCAGACTGAATAGTGTCACCCTAGACAGCATAAGAGTAGCCCTTCCAAAAGACTTCAGTGCTCTCGGATGTACTTTGGCATTTCTCATTTCATTTAATAGCAGGCATCTCATAATCTTTAAAGATCTGTGCTTTGCTATCTAAAATACAGAAGCAGAGAGCATTCTAGTAAGTGAAGGGATGATGATCTTCTGTTCTTACACATGAAGTGTTTTTTCCAATAGCTTAAACTTAAGTATAGTAAATATCTGTTACCAAGAAATAGATTTTTACGAGCCTGTCTTGTTGGCTTGACTGAGTAGTCTAATGTGCATTTGTATTGAGCCTCTTTTATCTAATGCTTGCAAATCTATTAGCAGAACTAGTGATTATACTGAGAAGTCGTTCAGCTTAATATGCCCTTTAGCAGCTCCATTAATTTAATCTGGGCTTCTCCCTACAATTTGTATTTTGCAGTGAATAAAAGATTGCAGTATAGTTCTTAAGTACAGATGAGTTTCTACATGTTGGTTATTTAATTTGCTCTTATCTGGCCAATACTTGCAGAATAAAACCAAATGCCTCTTAAATTCCCATTAAAGTGGACAGCAGACTCCTCTGTTAGTTTGTGTTGACTCAGTCCCCAAAGCCTCATAGGTTTTTCACAGGCGCTGTGCTGGTGGACACCTGTAAATTAAACAAGAATATTCTGGGGAAGAAAACAGAGCATTTTCTTTTACCTCAGCCTTGGATTGAGAGATTTTTTGAAGGGATAACTTGGAAGATTTTACATTTATGTAGTTTAAGATTGTGATGACTCATCTTTTTATTCAAAATCCTCAGTTTCAAGTACAACTGTACATCTTCAAAAAGGAAATTGAAAACTCTGATCTTATTTCCATGCATAGCTGGGAATTGGATTTTATTCTTATGCGTCCTGTGCGCCTTCATGAATTTTGTTTAATCAGTTTCTATTTTAATTTCACAAATGATCTTTTGAATTGCAATGAAATATGCTTTATGAAGCCTTTATGTTTCGACACACGGATAACTGAAGGATAACATTTCTTGTTTAGGAACGTCACCAGCTGCAAAAGCAACTTGAACTGAATGAAATGCAGATATCTGGAGCAAAAGCCGAAAACAACTCCGACACTGAAAGGTGTGATATGTCTTGTCTGTGGAACCTGTAGTATTGCTAAGAAACTTTAGGGGGTGGTTGGTTTGTTTTTTGAAGACACATGAATTTTATTTTATCTATCTAAAATTGCAGTCTTGTAGGGATTGTCCAGCTGAATGTAAGCTTATTTACACATAAAATATCAAGAGGATTAATTTTTTCAACAAACCCCCCACTTTGATACATCTTTCTTAAAAATTGTTTGCAAACATGCATAAAAGAGGGAAAGCAGGAAATATATTTAAGGCTTGAAGGAGCTGGCCTATACATGTGGTGCACATTAACGTATGCACATGAACAAAGTGAAGGTGTGGAAGAGATCTGTCATGTAGCATCACAGTGCAGAAATAAGCTACAAAGTTATTTGGGTAATGTAAGGTCAATATTACTGGCAGTGAGTTCTCTGTGAATGGTTGTTCTCAAAAGCATGAAGCTTAGAAGAAAGATCTAGTAGTGTGGTGGCATCTGGATGTGCTGTTTCTGCCCACAGATGGCATAAGCATCCATTACTATTTATTTGAGGCTGACAGAGCATCATTACCAGGCAAAAGAAAAGTTCAAGCAAAGCCAAAGGCAAAGTTTCAAGGGAAATCTATCCAGCACTGAAATAGCATAACTGCCGTTTGAGTGAAAATTGCATCTGCCATTTAAAAGTTTATATGACACTACTGAAGTAGGTAAAGATGAATCGTAAGTAGAGACTGAATGATTGTTCTTGATAACAACTTCTATTTCTGTGGCACCAAGAAGTAAAGTTTTAAGGTTTTGGCATCCCACTGTTCTTTAGGAAGCATAACATAAAAGGAGGTCCTTGCTGACAGCATCTCACTGCCTAGTTGTATTGATCTATAACCAGCTTATCTGGTTTAAGGGTAATAACAGCTTTTCACATCAGCTTGTTATAATAATAATTTAAAGTGAGCAGATATTGCATGCAACGTATAATATGGAGATGAAAGATAATTGCTTTCTTCCTTTACCTCTGCATAACAGATACTCTTCTCGCTTCAGTGGATCCTGCCCTGGCCACTCAGCATGAAAAGTTATGCTGCAGTATAAAGAGTAAAGGCAGTGTTCAGACAAGAGTTTGTGAAGTTCAGGGGTGCACAGAGTTTCAATTTATGCAATGCAAGCAGTGAATGTGGGTTCAGATGCTGAAGTTCTTAAGTTCTCTTTATGCATCTGTACCTGACCAGACACTTGAGCTCCACCTGAGGAAGGACCTTTTTTACATGGCTCCATTGCCATCAGTGCTTAAAATTTTGAATCTTTCAATGAGAGACCAAATATGTGTTACAGTTGCAATCAAAATGTAAATTGTGGTTTTGTGGGACCTTAACGTACAGGACTGAAAAACCTGCAGCACTGCCTTGCTTTTTTTGAGTCCTTGTCAAAGTGCTGCAGTTATAGTTCTGTAGAGTACTTCACTGCTAACAGAGACTTTCTGGGGGGAAACAGCTTTCACAGTCATTCACTGAAACCTTGTCATGCAGTTTGCCATCTGCTGCTTTGCCTTTGTATGGTTGTTCTAATTGCAGCTTCAACAGTTTCTTCTGCTGTGCACAGACCAAGATGAAAAGAGCCTTTTTGGTTTTGATTCCCCTCCTCCACTTCTCAAATTCTGTCCAGTGCTGAATCTAAGAGTACAAAAGTTTACTTTGTAAGCAAGCAATTGCTTTCTTCGAAGAATTGCAAGAATTGTACATTCAGATAAAAGTGGAGGCTCTCATGGCCATCATGCCCAAAACTTACTGAAACGCTTCCCTCCTGTGTCTTTGTGTATTCTAAAACTCCTTTTCTGGTAAGCTGTGAAACCAGCTTGTGGCAAGAGTTCTGCGGGTCTTCAGTTTTGTTCTTAAACAGATTTGAAGAAATGCAGAATCTATCTAAAGAGTCATTCATGCAAACTTAAAACATTCACCACACTTCCTGCTTTTGATGAGTTAATATTACTCCAGTATTAACTCCAGAATACTAACTCCAGTTATTATATATAGTTATTAATACTAACTCCAGTATATTCTGCTGCTGTTGACAACTATGCCAAATCCTCAACTGTAGTGGCAGAGCTTTGAAAAGGATGCCAGCAGATGTGCTTCCTGGCTTTTACTTAGTATGCATTTCCGAAAAGATTTCAGGTGATAATAACTCAAGATAAATGTGGTTTTTGGTGATTTGTAGTGGTAGGACAAGTGGAAATGGGTTTAAACTTAAACAGGGGAAGTTCAGGTTAGATATAAGGAAGAAGTTCTTTACTGTGAGGGTGGTGAGGCACTGGAACAGGGTGTCCAAATAGTGGTGAGTGCTTCATCCCTGTCAGGCTGGGCAGAGCATTGCACAACATGGTCTAGCGCGAGGTGTCCCTGTCCATAGCAGGGGGTTGGAACTAGATGATCTTAAGGTCCTTTCCAACTCCAACCATTCTGTGATTCTGTGATAAAGATCTAGTTATGTAAATGCTTTTCACTTCAAGGAAAAACAGACATCTTAAGGAGGTGAGCTTTATCACATTGTTTAAGTGTCAGCACTTCAGGCTCTGAGTAAGCAAGCCAGTATGCGACACAAAGGTGGGTTAACTTGGGTGGAGACAGCCACTTTGACTAAAAGACTACCATTAAAATGTACCTTGGACAAACTGACATCTGTCAGCGAATATGACTTGCCTACTCCTTGACCTAGTCTTCCGGATTTATAGTGGGATTGTGGAGCTTGTTCTTGTTTTGCTTTTATTGCATAGATTCCCACTCATATGCTTAATTCTTCCATGTTTTGCTAGGTCACAGCATTTGGAGGAGGTAGCAGCTAGCCTAAGAGAGAGAATCAAACATCTGGATGATATGGTCCACTGTCAACAGAAGAAAGTCAAGCACATGGTTGAGGAGGTGAGATCTAGTAAAACAATTTTAAGCCTTTTGAGGGAACACTGTTTTACATAATCCAAAGAGAGCTCTGTTCTGTGTGCAATTTCCTTATGCCACCTTAGTTGCAAACACAATGAAAGATGAGCTAGTGAAGCAGAAAGACTAGGTGAAAGCAGTTTAATCTAGTGAGTATGGTTTATACACTGTGATTTTTAGGCTGACGCTAATTCTGGAACTCCTTATGGCAGTCCAGGAAATACACATACAACTTGCAACTTAATTTGAAGCATGCAGAACGTAACTGCAGAAACAGTGCAGACTGCTCATTAAGGGTTTCCTTCCTGTACAGACATGGAAGGCAAAAACTGCCTTTATTTTTTAACTATTTTTCTTTTTTCAATGTGGTTCCTCACAGGAATAGCCAGGCAAACAGTTTTTCACCGCTCATCTTTTTCACCCTAGTCTGGGGCATCGTTATCAGCTAAGGCTGATAAAAATTCCTGTAAAACTTTTAAGTGGCTTTCTGCTGGAAAGTGGCTTTAAGTTACACACTGCCTACATGCCAATAACTTGTTCAGCAGTCAGAAGGCTGTGATTGCAAGGATCTGTGTTTCTCCAAGTGGATGAAAGAATGACATGGGAAATAGGTAAATTAAGTTTAAACTGGAGCTTTACAAAGCAGACTGACAGCACTATTACACAAGCCTTGCACAGAGGAGAGGCACTCATGAAATATCTTTTATTTGTATTTGACATCACACATTCACAAAATCAAATGTTTGGAAATCATTCTAACCTAAGGCATTCTTTCTGCATTCACAATGTGCTACAATAGAATTTCTGATTAGACATGGTGCTTTTCCATTTTTATCAAGGTGGAATTTATATATAAATACCTAAATGCCTACATCTCTTTTGTTTTATAAGATTCTGATGTAGTCCTGCTGCACGACCCGATGTGTGATACTAAGGGTCTTTTACACAGAGGCATGCAAAAGTATCTCTTTGCATTAAATTTCTTCTGTCATCAGTATAACTAGTATAAAGTCTTGAGGTTTTGTTTCTAGTTCAGCTTGCCATTTTCACGATTTTCAAACATCACAGCAGGTGGTCAAAAACTGAGCTAACACTTTATACCATGGTATTCTATTCAGAAAAACATTTCCATTCTAATAATCCAATCCATCGATTTAATGGATTATGGGAACAATTATTTAATGTGTTTTGTATATCTGTAAGGCAACCGTCATATTACCAGGTTTTTTTTGTTCTAACCAAAAGTTCTAAAGGACTTGCCACTTTGCGATACATGTGGCAACCCAAATGATTCTGGTAATATGAAATAATAGTAACTGGCCCAAGATTTATACAAGTAATAGCTTGCTGATTCCTTTTAACCTATCTCTGCTGGTGCCTTCACATACACAGAAGGCCCTTCCAGATCTTTTTGTTACCCTGTTTAACAAGTAGAATGTTAGGTGACCAAATGGTTATTTAGCTGTCTCAGTATTACCTAGCTTGATGTTAAACTACCTTCTTCTCAAAATCAATTAAATATCTGTACAAATCCTTGACTGCCATGTAGCCAGCACTTTTGTGTTCTCTCCTTTAGTCCTTGTGTGTGTTAGCTTTTCTTTTAATTCCATTTCCTTGATAACTGCATGAACACCTGTAGCTACATCTGTGTGATGTAACTGAAGTTACTGAATCTAACTAAAGATTCCTGTAACATAAGTTTGGTCACGTCAGATGGTACTAAATACATTAGGCACTTAATGTTTTTTGTGCTGTCCATGGGTTGTGTTTGTACTGTGTTTGAGGAAATACATATGATACAGTTGGCAGGCACTATTATAAACTGGACTCTTTTCATTAAAGGTCTAAAAATAGCAGCTTTAATAGTACAGAGGAGGGTAACTGTCTACCATGGGGGAAGATTGAAAGCACTGCAGATGTTTGTGCCCTGAGCTATCCACACATGTGGTATTTTTCATGATTTTGTGCTCTTCTCTGAGTAAACATTAAAAAACTATTTTTAGGCTTACTTTAAGCAACACTTGCTAACTATGCCATAGAAGCTGAGAAATCTAAACTAATAAGCAACATCACTAAAGATGTTGTACATTAAAGATGTACATCATTACAAGAGTAAATAGGAAAGACTGTGTAATTGTGCTACTGTTTAACTCCCAGAAAATATGTTCATCAGGGTATACATGAGCACAAACCCCCCCTACTTAAATTTAACTAAATGTGGAATGTAACCCATAGGAATATCTAAAAAAGTGTCATGAAAACCTACCATGTTACTCATTACTGAATACTTTCATGGCTGCTGTCTGTAAAATAACATTCCATTTTAGGGTTTGTGAGGGCATTATAATGATCAATAACTTGCATTTAAATCATATAATTGAGAAAGAATTATCAAAGCAGCTAGATAGCCTGCTTTCTGAAACACTTAGTGCCTCTGTTGATGAGAAGAGACTGATAAGAGGCTAACATGGGAAACTCAGAAGAGAAGTGGAAAGAAAGTCATCAAAATTATGAGAAGTATTGTGCTAGATGATGAAACAAAGCTACTGTATGAACTAAGTGAGAAGGATGGCTAAGCCTAGGCATGCTTGACTACAGAATGAGCTTTATTTAGTATTAAGCTTGGTATATTTGGACAGAGACTTCAAGTATGAGGGGTTTATTTTTTCAGTGTAATCCACAACAGGTTTATGCTGTTATCATCTCCAATAGAAAGTGCAGCTACAGAAATGATGAATTATTTCAGTGGGGTGCTGAATAAAAAGATTTGCTGCTTCAAACTCATACAGAGAACTGTCAAAATTGAACAAGTGCTGAGATGAATATGCTGGCTGAAAAATCACAAAATAGGTTGCTCTTCAGGCCTTTTTAGAGAAAGATGATGGATTGTTGGCAAGTGACAGATGCAGGGCATTCTGCAAAAGAGCAGCAAGCAGTAAGGAGGAAGTGAAAGAGAAACTTTATAGTGGAGTTTTGCGATGCAGTAGGCAGCTCTAACACCTCCAGTGCTGTCTGATGGCAAATGCGTTAGGAGGCTGTGGTCAGTTCTAATCTAGGCATGCATGAAAGGGGATGCTGGCAGAGAAGCACCAAACGTAGGAGGCCATGGAGGAAGAGTATTAAAGCCTCCCTTTTTGAGGACCCATCTTGTTGGTACTGAATGCAGTAGATGTGTGACCTAGGGAACTGAGCCCAGGCGAAGAAGAACTATCACAATTCCATGTGCTTATACTCCTTAGTGAAGAAATAATTTGCTTCTGGTTTTTTTTTATCTGAAAAGAAGTCCTTCCATCTCAGGCGTTAATAAAGCATTTGCCAACCTGACCTAGTCAGACCAGACATAAATTAAATAGGAGCATGGAAAATAACTTTCAGAAAAAAATAAATGGAAGAAATTAAATGGAAGTTTGCTGGACTCGGTAACTTTCAACATCTCTGCATGTTAGATCCCACGCACAGGGATCAGGGATTCACAGCCTCATAGGGATTCTCTGGTGTGAGAGCCAAGATCACAGCCCATTAGAGCACCAGCTGAGCAGAAAATTATCCTACATTGTCTTAAAGCCTCATGTTCTTGTTAGAGGTTGCAGATGATTTAAGGCTGACAGATTTATCCCTGCTTTGAACCTGTTTGTTAAGTAAATCTGTTTGTTCTCAGCTTAGTGCAGTACACTTGATATAAAATGCAGGACTTTGTTTGGCAGATGTGTGGAAACCCAGCCCGTTTCTCATACTATTTGTACATAGCAGGCTTTCAAAAAAGCCTTCTCAAAAGATTCAGACAGATGGCCAGAGTGGGTCACCCAGAGCTCAGTGGTGAAATCGGTGAACATTAGTAGGTATGGGGTTTTTTTCAGCTCTTGTCTTTGTAGCCCTCTTAAAATACAGCTGGACAGAGGGGGACTTTCAGAGACAATCCAGGGAAAAGCTAGTTCGATCACAGGAAAAATCTGCAGGAAGACTCATGGTGTGAAAGGTGGAACTGTGCTAATTTTGGGCCCTTCCACTACAGAGTTTCCAATGCAGAGACAGAACTGGGCAGGCAGAGGCAGGCACAGAGGTGCAATAGGAGGGCAAGAGACGCTGTTACCACATTGTTTCTTGCAGGGATGAAATTGCTTTTGCTTTTTGTGAGAGTGCTGGAAGCTTGTCTTTTATGCTATCTATTTGATATGGTCAGTCAGTTTATCCTGTGTGTGCCATTCTAGGAGGTGGGAGAGAGTTTAGTGTAATGTAAAGCTAGAAGTCTTCAAATGAAATACAAAACATTCATTTTAAATCTGCAACAGATGTTTTTTCTGGCTTTATCTCAATTTCAAAGAGAGATTTCAGAGAGCTTTGATTTTGAGATCTGTGCAATTGACATTGAAATAGATTACCATTTCATGGCACAATAAGCTTATTTTATATGTAATATTGTTTCATTGTTGAGAAGCAGGAGAGGGAAGGAAATAAGCATTTACATTTTGTAAGCAAGGTGAGTGGGTTGACACAGATACAAGGAGCTGCTGTAAAGGGTACTGAGAAGAGAAAAGGATATTTGATTCCATGCCAAGAAATTATCTACAAAACTCAGATGTCACATGAAATTCCCCTAACTACTGAATTGAACTGTCTCTAGGTCATGGCCCATGAGCTGTTCTCCACCTTTAGTCTGAGATTCGTTGGATAATAAATGGTGACCAAACCCCAGGGAGAAGTTGTATCCTGTTCTGTTGTAGAAGATACTTGTACGAAGGACAAAGTGCTAATGAGCAAATGATATCCCAGATACTGAAGATACTTTGTATTATGCAAGTGGGGAATAAAGAAGAAATTTTCCCACCGAAGACTTAATAACCAGCTGAAAGCTTCTGCAGCAAGATACTCCAACTCCAGATACACAGCAAAATATTCCAGTTTTAATATGGAAGTGAAGTTTCAATTTTAGGTAAAGTAAAAGAAGCCACAGAGAAGCATAAGGGATGAGAAGATGGAATTACCAGCCACAGACAGATGCCATTTTTTTATTAATCAAAATCTGCTTTGCATAGTACCTACAGTAAAACCCAAATCAACAACAAAACACACAACAGCAAATGCAGAAAGAGAAACCCATCCTCGGAGCTGGGAGGAAGAAGATAAATGGCAGAACATAAATAACTCACCACCCCCCTGTTCAAGTGTTTGGCACGCCTCAGTGGACTTGAGCAATGCAGTATGTTGCTTATCTTTTGGCAGAAGTAGAATCACTGCTGGTGTTTGGTGAGAGTGTTTATACATGCATAGCATCAGCTGTTTCAGCTGAGAATTGCCTGGCCAAGTCATTAATTAGAAAACTTGCACATTACTAAGGTAGCTCTTAATAAAGTGGGTTGAACTGTTAGACAATGCGCCAATGTTTATAATTCATTAGGGCATCTAGGCCCTGTGGGCCTGCTTTAGCAATAGATGTACATCAGAGACTGATGTAATGGGTTCATCCAGCTCGTTAGTTTAGGAAGGTCTCTATGCTGGTGCATTAACTTAAATCAATCAGTTGTTACTTTTTCTTTAAATATGAGTTTTAAAATAAAAAAAGGTACTGAGGGGCTCAAGTGATTTAAGGAAGCTTAAAAGGCGAAGGTGCTCATTCCTATTCACTGTATTATGTTCCCTGAAAAAAATCTCAGCACTCTTGTCTTGCCCCTGAGAATTCCTGCTTAAGGTCCAGTGAAATACTGGACTGAGAAAAATCCAGTTCTCCTTGTACAGCAATTATCTCTGAGAGTTCAGGCTGATGTTGCAATGTCTTGCCTGTCTTGTTTTGTGTCACATATTATGTGTTTGTCCTCTGTTTAGTCATATTTATGACCAGTTTGTTAATGTCTGCACCAGTGTTACAGGTGTCCAATCCATGAATGGTAGACGAATAAGGAAAATGCAGGATACTTAAATAATATGTAACTCTTAAATATATTGACACTGTCATGTTCTGACAAATCTTTTGAACTAATGGATGGTAATATCAAGTGGCAATTGTTGACTGAGATTATCTAACAGCTGAATCTGTTCCAATCCAATAGATCACTCTATATTTCAAGCCTCCAGAACTGTGTCTAAGTACACAGAATAAAGTTTGCTATTTCATATATTTTATATAAAGGCTCTACAATTGGACACAACTGGAATTTTCTCCTAAAATGTTTTTTCCTTCTGCTTGAATAGCTTTGTAATTCTGTTGACTTCCCTTCTAATACCACTACTCACATCTCCAACATTTCTCTAGAGACTCTTCTAAGTTTTGCAGTTCTCCTTTTGACTGTTCTTCTTAGGTGTTCTATCTGTGAGACCAATTTAATGCTGTTGACTCTTACATCTAGCTTTCCATCTTATTGAAGCAAACTTTAGTTGATTGGTGGAACAAGAGAAATTCAGAAGTGCAGCACTTCCTAGAAAGTCCATTCAAGTATCATGACGATTTTTTCTGGTATTTGAGGAGAGGTATTGGAGACTATAAGGTGCAGTAGTGAGAAAGAAACAGATTTTCTTTGATAGGATGAGCAAGATTAATTTAATTTTCTGGGAGCTGCTCCAAGATAAAGTAACAATCTGGAACTCAAGGGAGTTTCAGAGAAATGACCTCTGAAAAAGATTTCATAAGGAAGCAAAAGCATGGAGGTGGTAACAGCAATAGGACTGAATCAAGGAGGAGGAAGCTTGAAAAGGAGTGCTGTGGTCATATTAATCCTGAGCCAGTGGATAAATTCAGGATGATAACATTGCCTGTGAGGCTTTATGTGCTGATTCAGGTCATTGGAAATTGCAGTGGGTATGTGAAATACAAGCTACACACCCAACACAGTCTGCAGGGAACTTCATGGATCCTGCCATGATGGGGAGAGATCAGGTGTCCTTCCTGCGTCTGACAGCAGGGATTGAAATGGGGTGGCTGAAGGGCTGAGCTCACACGCACCCTGCTGCGCTGGCCTGTCACCAGGCACAGAGACCCTGAGCAGCATGCACGTACTGGGTGACGGAGCCACAGTTCTTATCTCCTAGTTGTTACAGCACTGGGGGAATGCTCCCCAGCCCCTGGGGTGGCCTAAGAGCACAGATGCCCCTCAGTCACTGACAGACCAGATAAATTATGAACTGTAGCTTGGGCCTTGTAGCTCTTCCCTTCCCAGGTTTGGAATAATCAAGCATTTCCCAAGTTTGGGAGAAGTGAAAGCAGGAATAATGAATACGGTGGGGTGGGAGAGATAAGAGATAATCAAGTGATAGGTAAAAGGGTGATGGTGTGGTCTAGGGTTGCTATATTCACATTTCTACTGTTAGCAATTCACGTTTCTATTGTTTTGAAATGGAGAACCTGAGAGGGTAGTTCTGCAAAAGCCAGATTTGGGAGCAAGTTGCTGAGCTGGCAGTGAGGTGAAATGCTGAAGTCTAAAGGTACAGGTTGAGGTGGATTATAGACCTTGGTTATTGGGCAAAGAAAACATAGGAACATCTTGGTGATAGTTACGTCTTGGAGTCAGTCCAGAAGTGACTGAGGTTCAAGAGTCAGTCTATGGGAATTGAGAGTCTTTGATTTACAGGCATTTGTTTCTGACCCTAGACTATTATGGCCACCACATGGGCCCTCAGTTCAGGGTTGTGTTTGACCTATCTTACTTCTCCTTTCCTTCTCCTTACCTTATATTCAACCAAAAGGCAAAACCTATTGCTCTGTCAACTGCTAGTTGTTCTCTTGCTTTATACAACTCCTTGAAACAAAGACACTCTCAAGACTTGGGTTTGTCCAGTACAGGTTTATGGTGCTGTAAGTGTTATCATCTTATTTTAGTTTGCCATAACTTTCTTATGCAAAAACAAAAATGACGTTAAGTAGCATGGCATGGATTTTATTCTTGAAGTGCTTTTACCCAATATCAGCATTATGACCCAGTGTTCTTGTTATATTCCTCTCGTAAATGAAAGCATCACTTTTACTTTTGCAATGTGACATACATAAATGTATTGATTTAAGGTTGTATTTTATTTAGTATATTTAATATAGTAATATATGAATACATAAGCCCCTAAAGTTGGTCCTGTTTTCCTGTGCCATATCCCCTCAAGGGTTAATCACATCAGGTTTGCTCACTCCTGGTGCTAATGGCATAAGATGATGTGTACTCAAGTCCATATTCAGTAAATAAACTTTTTTTGTAGTAAACTACTCTGGTGGGATGTGTCATCTGTCAGGCATGTGGGTAGGTTTAAAGGTGTGTCTTAACTTTGGAAGTTGATTCAGACCTTGGACTGCAGTAGCTGCTGAGATAACTAGTTGGCCATGTGTCTGGGGGTGCAGCATTCTGTATGAAGTAATACAGGTGCCCTGCTACAGTCTGGCCCTGCTTTCCTTCTGCAAGGGCCTCACAAGGTAGCTCTGCTGCATCTGGGGAGCAGGGACTGCAGGGATTTTTTCCTGGTGCCAAATCAGCCTCTCATTTTAGCAACTGATGAAATTCCCCTGGAATATGTTTGGTCTGTGTGGCTATGTCTTTGAGTTCACAATGTTCTAAAGATCCACTGAAAAGTTTCATGTAAGTTAATCCATTCACAACCTTATATCTGTAATCTGCATCATCTAATCATTCCATTCTGGTTTACTGCTAGACTAAGACTTCGTGTGTGTGATGATACAGTGCCACATTGTCTCTTCTCCGCACTGTAGAAGAGAAGGAAGGTTTTACAATTCAGGCATAATTCTTCAGAGGGACAAAGCAGATTGATGTGATGGGTTCTGACAGGTACTGTGTGAACATGTTAAAAAAAGGCAGGGAGCACTGTTGTGTGTGGTCAGTCTGCATGTCCTTGGAGGGTTCTCAATGAGGGGAAAAAAGGAGTTAGGGTTTGTGTTTGGGAAGGGAGGGAAGCTGTTTGTCAAAGTCTTCCTCTTTATATTCTGTTAGATTTTAAGGTGTCCATGCTCATTTTTGTCTTCAGAATATTGCAGTTAACTTAAAAACATTCTTAGGGAGTTTGTGTCTCTGTAGCCAATGTGAAGAATAAAAAATGTAAGTTTAATTTGCACTAAATCTATTTGTACATAATACTGGTAAACATGGTTACTGACACAATTTATTTCATGTCTTAAAGCCTTTGTATCATAGAGTGAATATAACTTAAGGTAAATGGCTACAGAACACAAGAGTTTGGTCTTGCTTTTGGATAACTGATAATTTGATCGCTTATTTGGTAACAGATTTCTTTTGTGTTTGATGTAAAAACCGTATTAGGCAGATGATGAGGTACATTATCTTCAATAACAAGAACAGATATCTGTCAGGGCAAAACCACCCTTGATCACATAGCTGTGCTTTGTTTGCTTCAGTCGTCTTTGTGTTGTACTGGTTACTGGTGTTAAAATTATTTCCTTGTATGGATAGTAGAGCAGAGCATTAAGAGAAGACCCACTTGAAAGTCCTAGAAGAACAGTTTATCTTTTCTGAAGCAGAACTTATTGGTGAGACTGGAGCTGTTGAATCAATGACTTAATTTATTCATAACATTAAACAAAGCTGTAATTAAATATGAAGATCAAAATATGTTTGAAGATTTTCTGAAGGTGCTACAAGCTTTGTGGTTTCTGTCATTTGAAAACTGAAATGATAATAGCTTTAGATGACATGGAGAGTTTTTACATGCACTTGAAAGAAGAAAAAGAAAGACAGACCTGATTTTGAGAAAGATGGATGATGACAGCACTCATATTCTGTATCTGTTCCGCTGAAAACACTGTATTTTAGCTTTGCCAAGTAATAAGTGGTCATTGTGTCAAATGAGAGGTGATAACTGAAGATCATGGAAACTAAATTAGAGCTGAGTTAGTTCTATAACTCTTTTTTTCTCTGGTTTAATTCATGCAATTGTTTTACTTCATTTTTCTCATAGTTTTGTCTGTTTTGTTTGAAATGTTTTATAACATCTACCACTACAGTTTTGGGAGGGTGATGGTACTACTGATGTTTTGCTTACTGTACCTTTGAGTATTTTGATCATTCTTTTTTAGCAGGATGTGAATATTTTTACTAATCATTGTTTCTAGACATGCCGAAAAGTTTGTTGGTTTTGAATTGTTCATTCGCTTTCACAATATTGATTTTAAGATAGATTTTAAATAGAATTAAAAAAGTGACTGGTGAAAATGCATGGAAAATTTGACTGAAGGATTTAGAAATGATCTTTCTTGCACAACAATGTAACATAATGACTGCCAGAAAAAACTCATGTATTCTGGGACTTCCTTGATTTCAGTTTGGCTGTTCTACAAAATTAATTCACTTCAGTAAAAGTCCACTAGACTTTTTACTAACAAATACTTTTTACTTTTTTTCCTTAAAATTGTACCAGTGAAGGCCACAGCCTACCAATAACCTGGCAAAGTAAAGCTCACTTCATATGAAGCTTTATATAAAGTACTTATTTTTTATTGCACATAGGTGTTTTTATAGTTTTCTTATGATTTTTCCACTATTGGCATACTGCCCCAAAATGCAAAGGAATATGCAGGATACAAACTTTTCTACTGCTGTACTGTCAATGTGAGCATCTTTCTTTCCTCATCTAACATAGTTTTGAAGGATGCACTTTTTTATATATACAGTAGTGAAGACGACTAAAAGCAGCGCATGACAGACTCTGGCATTCCATTTGTGATGTAGACCATCCATTTAGGAGCTTTACTTCCGATTTTGCTTTCAGGCTTAAGATCAGAAACTTTCTATATCTTTAATTTACTTCAGTGAATTGTAGAGATGATTGCCTTAGATAATGCACTGTTTGGTAGAGCAGAAGTTGTTGGACTGGCACATAGCAGGGAAAGGGGTTTAGCTAACAATCTTGCAGTATGTCAGTTGAGAGATATATTCCCATACACTTAATACGGGGAAAATAGGGTTTTGATTTTTATGTAGTCTGACCTGGAATGGTTTGTTCAGGAAAGCTGGATTGAAATTTAATTGGAAAAATTACTGACCTGACACCATTTAGCAGTGAGAGCAAAAAAGTACCCATTGCTTTCAGTTTTCATTGCTGTTGCTGTAGGACAGGACCTGTATAAGCACAGAACACCATGAGAAATCCATCTTCTCCCAGTTCCTACCTGCACACACACATGATGCAGAATCCCATTTCTCCCTCAAACTGATCTTTCAATGCACTTCTAATGATTCTGCTTAGAAATACTTTTAACGCTGCTTTCTGCGTCTGGAGTAGACTCAGTACAAATACAGGAAGCACCTTGTCTGCTGTGCTTGTAAAGTGGTGTGTGTCTACAGCTGTCAATCAGTAATAACCTGAACTGCCTCCAAGGAAGCAGTAACGAAGTTGTGATTTAGCTATTATTTTGGTTTGCTCCTTTTATGAGCTGCTGTTTTGGTGGGTGTAGTCAGCAGGGCTTGAGAGAGAGTATCAAGTGACTTTGCCTTTGGGCCAAGGGGAAAATTCAGTTTGTTTCCACAAGATGCTATTGTCTCCTAAATGTGGTCAGCTGAAACGAACTGACCTCTGTGCCCATCAGCAGGTCTCTTATTCTATTGCTGATAACAGTATGAACCTCATACAGCAAATCTTTCTTTAAGCAAAGGGTTCAGAGGAACAGAAAAGGAAATCTGTGGCTTTAGGACTTTTAGGAAGCCATTCCCTCAAAATCAGAACAGCTTTGGGTCAACAGTAAGGGACCAGAAGGAAATACCAGTTTCTCTGAGTATGTGCCTTTCCCTGCTTGTGCTGGTAGCAGGGAAAGATTTAATGCAAAAATTCTTGTTGTACATTTCTCTGATCAGGAGAAATCCCAGAACATAAGGAAGATTGTCTTTTGTTCCATACAGAACGGTACTGAGATGGAATGCTTCTGGTGCAGCTAACTTTATTTACTTTTCACGAACATTTGTAAATAACCTTCCATTCCCTAGGTCTGAAATGAAAATGCACTTTTTCTCAAGCAGCCTGGTATGCCAGGGAATAAATGAACAAATAAGACCTTCAGGAAGCTAGCAAATGTGCCACATATTTTCGGGTGTAGTTAGAAATGACTAAAGCAAAGGCCTTTGAATGAAAGATGGAGTTTTCCCTAGTGTGCTTTGTTATATGACAGCATTTGTGTTTCCATTCTCCTTCAAAAAAAATACAAATTCTTAAAAGCCATGTTATATACTGTATCATCTTTATATAAATGATCCTACTTGTATGTGATGATAGCTAACCCACTGACTAGTTTGTAAATATGTATAGGTATTCAGTTGTTGCTGAACAATAAAAATGTTTTCTTCCTACCATATCTATGTCTTGTTCATCTTCTTCCCACCCCCATTAGACTAAATGTCTTTGTTTTATTTTTCTTCATAGATTGAAATGCTAAGGAAGAAAGTGAAAGAAAAGGAATTATTCATAGTACAGCTTTTAGAAAAAATCTCTTTCTTAGAATGTGAGGTAACTTTTACATTTATATTATTATGATAGTTTTATGAAACCAAATAAAATTTGAACTAATGTCATCTGATGTTATCTGGATGCATATTTACTACATATGTTGTTCTTCAGTATGGAAATCAAACTTACAACACCAGTAACATGAAGAATGTGTGTAATACAGTCTCAATATTAATGCTAAGTTTCTTAACATACAGTTTTATAACAGTTGTTATAACAATTACTCAAGACAGAAGCTTCTGAATAAAACTGCTGGTTTGATTTATATTTTTTTTCCTCTTTCTCAAAAAATATTTTTACATTATTTCATGTGGATTAAGCCAATGTGCAGTTTTATTTCCTTGCTTAATTAACACAATATAAATAAACTTATGAAATGAAAATTACTGTTTTCCAGAATAAAGAATTACAAGATAAACTGGACTACTTAATGGAAAACCAACCAAAGACCAATATAGAAACCAGAGATACTGGTGTAGGATGTGATCTCCCATACAGGTATTTCATTTTTCTGCTTGTTCATAGGAAAGTTCTTCATAATCTGCCTTATTGGTGCTGTATTAGTAAACCATTGTGCTAAACTGTTAGAGTGGATTATGGAGTTTTACAGAATTTTCCTAAGTTTAAAAGATTACATCTACAAGGTGCAGTGTACTTCAGTGACTTATGCAAACGTTTGGGGAGTACTTATTTACAGTAATGTGATTTAAGAAGGGAGTAAAAGAAGTCAAGAGATAAGACTTTATTAAATATTGGAAATATTGATGAATTGTGTCATCTGGCAGTGCAGCAAAAAACAGTGGACAATTCTACCCTGAGG